>NC_087213.1:7867388-7979888 GCF_015104395.2 Macrobrachium nipponense | reverse complement strand
AAGTATGACTATCTTTTCTTTCTCTTAAGCCACCATATATCACAGGAAACCACTTATTTTTTAAATCCCGTCTCTTAAGTATAAAACCAGAAATACATATAAGTTTACTTAATCAAAGCACGGAGAATAGGATCCTGAGTAAAATGGCTGGAAAATTACAAATTTCTTTTAGTGGTGCTCATTCTACAATATTTTTACAAACTTAGAAAACATTGAAAACTAACCCGGTTCACTTTATTTATATAGAGTAATGGCAAATAGCACAAGGAACTGCCCTTCACAAAGATAGCCCCTTAAAGGCACACCATCCCAACACCCGACCCCAACACCACCAAAAAATAGAAAAAGTCCCTGCAGTAGGCCCGAAAGCAACCAAAGGAAATTATAAGTCAATGAGCAAGCAAGCCACAAATTTCGATGCGTGTCGGTGGAAGATAAGAAGCCCACGAACAAAGTGGTCAGAGGCTACCATCGAATGAACACACCCCTTTGCAGATAGAGGAAAAAAAAGATATGCTAAAACTTGCAGGTAATGGTCTGCTAACTTTTTCTCAATCAACTTGAACAACATTCACGAAGACCTCAACAATCTCCTACTCCCAGCATCACTTGCTCTTACCCAGAAACCGGCCATCTACTCTTTTACAGGCCAAGGGAGGGGGAAGGGGAGGGGGAGGAACCCACCCAAAACCCCAAAACAAAAAAGAAAAGCTCTGCACTCGGGCCTGGCCCTCTGTAGCCCTTAAAACTCGAAGTGACCAGCGGGCAAGCCGCAGAGTTAGGACTACATTATGGTAATTGTTAAAAACGGCGTAGTTGTGGAGGTGGGTCCCTTCAAAGGCGGCGTGTCCTCAGGGAAAGCGCGAAGGGGAATTGGATATTGTCCATCTTGGCCAGCTGACCGTTACCCTCTATCGGCCTCGCCCCATCACCAGCCCCCTCCCCCCCCCCCCCCCCCTCTCAGCACTAGACTCCTGAGGATGGGTACTACGATCGCCCTCCCTCCTTACCAATGCCAGTCCTCGAGACCCAGAACGATGCCCCCTGAGGCCATGACCACGTACGCAGAAAGGACTCTAAAATCAGACGCTTTCCTGACTTCTATTTTTCTTTACTTTGGCTTGCACGGTTCTTTCTGGCGGTCTTGTGGAAGGGGAGTGTAGGAGGGGAGGGGGGGCGGGTGAGGAAGGTTACAAACCGAAGAAAGTTCTGCCAAATCTCGTTACGATAAACCACAAAACAAGACCTTGAATGAACGCGGTCCTTAGGATTATGATCACCAAAAGACAGGTCAAAGAAAGGCAAAACAAAATTCGGCATGAATTCGAAATAAATAAACATAATAAAAAAGGGGAAATGAAATAGAACAGAAAGAACACCCCACAATAAATCAAATTATCTTACGTACGACACTGGCAATGCAATGAAAACCAATCAATGTTAGATGGTATTGTTTAATTATTCAGTCATTAAAAAGGACAACGCTATAAAATAAAAACTCGTGTAAAAATTTTATTTAAAACAAAAAATGTCATTAAATTTCGAGAACAAAAAATCTATCCGAACAGAAATAGCAACTACAAATCATAATCTAAATAAGAAAAAAACTATATCATTTTAAAAACAAAAAACAAAACACATAATATAAAAATCGGAATTATCAAGAAACATTTCAAAATTCAAGATAACTTAAAAACTGAACAAAATAAATTCTACAAAGTACTGAAGACGAACGCTCAATTCACAAGATCCACAGAATTACCAGAAATAATAGAACATTTCTGCTTCAATTATTTTCTATCGCTAAAAATCATCGCTGAAACCTCCGAGTTTTTGCTACGAACATTTTCGCTCTCATTCAGGTTCCAAAAAGTTACAAGCCTTTGAAATTCATAATTTCAAGTTATAATTACTCACTGACGTTTATGAATTTTCCATTGATTTGTATTGTTGTTTATTGGAAATTATGTTTATTGGAAATTTTCTCAAGTCTGCAAAACTCTTCTTACTTTTTACATTACGAATTCCTATTTCAAGAAAGTACCTTAGGCTGGTTACATATGAAACCCTATATATTCAACTTGAATAATAATAATAATAATAATAATAATAATAATAATAATAATAATAATAATAATTATGAGCGTGTACTTAATAATGTAACCTCAGAAGAGCCACGATTACCATTTTAATTCACATCGATTTAAGAATAATGGCAACAATAATGCCTTCAATTTGGAAAAAATAAAAAGCAATAAGAAGAGTAAATCTATTTTCGATTTCTCCGAAAAATGATGTAAAAGATTTCCTCCAGCGGGGCATAAATAACCTAAGCAGCTTTGCCCCGTCATTAAATGACCACGTTCCATAATTCCCACCAACATTTTCGGGAGGAGGAGGAAAGGACGCAAATCCAGCGGCGCCCAGACCTCCCCGCCCACCTCTCTCTCTATCCACCAATCCTTCTCAAATCCGTCGGCTCCATCCCCACCATCCCAAGGCAGGATCCCACCCCCTCCCCCCCTAAGCAACCCACCGAGAGATGCCAATATATCAATATACATTCCATCGCCGGCTTCGAGTTTCAATCTAAGCTGCGTTATCCGAAGAGTTTTGGGGCCGGATTTACTCGCTCTACGGTGAAAACCTTGCAATATTTATCCGGAACCCGAGGCCAGAGGGAAGATTGGACCCTGCGCATCTATCCGTCCGACAAACCTCCTCCTCCTCCTCCTCCCCCTCCCCCTCCTACCTTCTTCCCAAACAAATCTGGTGGTGGTGGTGCTTCTCAACAATGGAGATGGAGATTTTTCCCCAACAGCCAGCGAAAGATGGGGAGATTGAGTGAGAAAGGAAGGAAACATTTCGCAAGTGGTCTCTTGCATAAGTTCAGGATCCTATCTCTTTCTTTCGCCTTATAAATATATATATATATATATATATATATATATATATATATATATATATATATATATATATATATACTCAAGGAAGCAAGGCAGACGTCTTCTGGTAATTTAAAAAGGCTTTGTTAAGCGACGTTTCGGGGTCCAGCCCCATCATCACGGCTGTAAAAAGGATTGATACACATAAAACATAATAAAAAGATTCATCCTAATAACCAACATACATTTAAAATTCACAGAAAACCTACTACAATGCTAAGAAAATTACCATCTCAAGTAAAGGGAAGAAGACGAGTGACCAGAAGAAAAAGGAAGGTTCCAAGTAAATATAGTTATGCCAGGTAAAGAGGGGTAGCGGTAATTTGGTTGTTTTATTTTGCAACTATTGTTTTTATGGAAAGCGATTCGAAGACAGCTAGCTCTCGAGGAGAAGCCCGTGTTATGATTTTGAAGTGTTTGTATTCTAAATTGAATTTACATTTTTTTTAATGTTCTCGAATGTTCGAGAATTCTGGTGAAGACAACCGGACACCTGTTCTATAACTCACGCTCCTGTGGCAATCAATGCGGACTTTAAGAAGCCTACGTGAGGCCCCGACATAATTCCCCAAACTACATTTGGGACACGAAATAAATAGACCGTATTGGAAGTCAGAAGAGGGCTCAGTTTTTCTTTATATCTAAATAAAGACCCAATAGTTAATGGGTTTCTTACGATCAGTTGGCATTTTATGGCCGGACAATGTTTACGTATTAAACGTTTAACTTGCATTACCGTTCCTGGGACCCATGGCGGCCCTGCCCCGCTGTTCCCGTGACCCGTAGTGGGCCTGCCCCGCCGTTCCTGGGACCAGGGAATCAGCCCTGTCTCTGTCCCAAAAGAGAATAAATGTATCATCAATGTAACGCCATTCCCAGGGCCCGCCGTTCCAGGCCTGCCCAGCCGTTCCCGGACCTGTGGCGGGCCTGTCCCTCCATTCCCGGGACCCGTGGCAGGCCTGCCCCGCCGATCCCAGGACCCAAGGCGGGCCTGCCCCGCCATCCCTGGGACCCATGGCGGGCCTACCCCGCAGTTCCCAGACCCATGGCTTGCCTGCCCTGCCGATCCCGGGACCCGTGGCGGCCCTGCCCCGCCGTTCCAGTGACCCATGGCGGGCCTGCCCCGCCATTCCTGGAGCCCATGGCGCGCCTCCATGCCTTTCCAGGGACCCATGGCAGGCCTGCCCCGCCATTCCTGGAGCCCATGGCGCGCCTCCATGCCTTTCCAGGGACCCGTGGCAGGCCTGCCCCGCCATTCCTGGAGCCCATGGCGCACCTCCATGCCTCTCCAGGGACCCATGGCAGGCCTGCCCCGCCATTCCTGGAGCCCATGGCGCGCCTCCATGCCTTTCCAGGGACCCATGGCAGGCCTGCCCCGCCATTCCTGGAGCCCATGGCGCGCCTCCATGCCTTTCCAGGGACCCGTGGCAGGCCTGCCCAGCCATTCCCGGGACCTGTGGCGGGCCTGCCCCACAGATCCCAGGACCCGTGGCAGGCCTGCCCCGCTGTTCCCGGGACCCGTGGCAGGCCTGCCCCGCTGTTCCCGGGACCCATGGCAGGCCTGCCCCACCATTCCCGGGGACTCATGGTGGGCCTGCCCCACCGTTCCCGGGACCGGTGGCGGGCCTGCCCCGCTGTTCCCAGGACCCGTGGCGGGCCTGCCCCGCCATTCCCGGGGACTTGTGGCAGGCCTGCCCCACCGTTCCCGGGACCCGTGGTGGGCATGTCCCACAGTTCCAGGGACCCATGGCGGGCCTGCCGCGCTGTTCCTGGGACCCCTAGAGAGAGAGAGAGAGAGAGAGAGAGAGAGAGAGAGAGAGAGAGAGAGAGAGAGCATCTTTTGGAGATGCTTCTAATCACTCAACACTTCACCTTAACTTTAGGTTGGGAATATGCCACCGATTTCTCATATTGTTCCTGGAGCTCCCACATATTCTATGGTTTTCCTGGCCTTCCGGACCCCTGTGACTTTCCTGGGATTTATTGGATTCCTGCCATTTTCCTTGGGCTTTCAGGAATGAATAAAACGATTAAAATTTTTTTTATCATTTTTTCCCTACTAGTTCAATATTCTACAATAATTAAAATGCAAAGTTATTTCAAAACAAAATTTCTACTTAATTTACATGACCTAATCCGTCTTCGTGAGGCCACCACTGACTTCATCCCCCCATTCCCTGAATACGGACACCTGCTTCTGCACTTACAGTTGTCCTCATCCAGTCTGTATTTCTCCTGGAGGTTCTTCAGGTCCAAGACCAATTTCTCCTCTCTCCTCGAAGCTTTCGATCCTCGTCTTCCCAGTGATAGTTCCGTTCGCCCTGGACAACGACCTTCTTCTCCAGCGACTAGTGGCGACGATCTCGTGCCTCTAGCAGGGAAGCCAGCTTGTTCCTCTTGAGTTTCGCTGCCTGAGGTTCACACTTGAGTCGACACTTTCCTTCCAGAGGTCTTCCACTTCCTTCCTGCAGGATCTGGAACCTGAGCTCGAGGTCTTTCCTCTCGGATTCGCCATGCTCGGTCTGAGGCTCGCCATCAGCAATGCTTCTTCAGTCTTCAGCGGCAGGTCTTCTTCCTTCAGTCGTAGGAGTTTCTCATGCCTATGAAGCTTGCAGTTTGCCTCTGCCAACTGCTCATTCAGATCCCTAATCTTCTCACATTGTGCATCATTTCTCTGCCCAATTTCCTTTGCGTTGTCCTTCAGCTGCTGATTTTCTTCTGTGATCTTGAGGGTCTTGCCATCCAGCTGTTGTTTCTCCCTCTTCTTTATCGTTCTCCTTCTTCAGAAACAACGTTCCAGCTTCAAGCGAGTAGGTCCTGTCTTGCCAGGCCTGCTGTTGCCACCACCTCATAAGTGATCTGTAGCACACGAGTGTGTTCTTCCCTGTCCCCCGCCTTATGCATATCTTCAGAGAAGTCGAGCCTCTGCTACAACTGAAGATTGTCCCTCTTCTTTATTGTTCTCCTTCAAAAACAACGTTCCAGCTTCGAGCTAGTGGGTCCTGTCTTGCCAGTCCTGCTGTTGCAACCACCCCATGAGTGATCTGTAAGCCACGAGTGTGTTCTTCTGTCCCCTCCAACTTATGCATCTCTTCATAGTAGTTGAGCGGCCCAGTGTTGCCAAAGCGCGGAGAAACGACCAAAAGTGCGGAGAAGATTCGAGGGGGAGTCATTGAATGCAGAGCGAGGTCTGCACTCCTCACGCATGCGGCGCTGTAGGTCCGCATATATATTTACGCTTTTAAAAAATTTTTCCATCAATAAAAAAAATGATTAAAATTAAATAGTATTTTTGAAAATACTAATATTTTTGAAAAATTAACCATTTTCACTAGTCTCGAGTGTTCACGCTCCAATATCAGTTAAGAACCGATTTTGACAACAGCAGATGACGTAACCCAAACGTGATGTCTTATATATATATATATATATATATATATATATATATATATATATTATATATATATATGTATATATACATATATATATAATATTTTTGAATTAATCTTAGGGTGAAGACTGACTTACATTATTGTAAAGTATAGTCATGTTTAATGAGTTTTTAGTTTTTGTTTTTTGAGAAAACATCTGCAAATATGTATTAGGCAATTGCATTAGTTGAAGTGATTCAACTGATTATAACCGAATAAGTTTCGATATCAGTATGCTAGGAAGTGGTGTATTTTACTCGTGGATCTTCTTTATATTATTGTAGCTTATTGATAAAAATGGACCAATTATGATGTGCTCTTTTCCAATTTTTATAAACTCATAGCCATTAATAGGGCATTCGTTTGGCTTATAGGATTGCCAAATGCATACCATAAATCATGCATAACATGCTGTCCATTCTCTTGAAGAAATATCTCATTTCAAAATATCCGGATGATAAAAGGTGGCATATAGACCTACATGCTTCATATCGTTTTTGTCAGTTTACAATGCTTATGACATTGATTTTAAGCCTAGACCTATGTTATATATTAGGTTGTTTATTATCATTATTGCTTCAGCAAACGTTTTGATTTAACATACAGCATATTACCTAAAGTGACAAATGTGGCTTAATAAAGAAAAGAAAGAATAAACTACTTATGAATATCGAAGGATTTATGGAGCTTGTCAACTTACTCTGTGGGGAACGCAAAGAAATGAATGAAAAGCAACCGTTTTTAGTAAAGAAATACATTTCAGTGCAGTTTTTTTGTAACTCCCCACATTTTGCTGAAAACTTTATGAATAAATTTACTTGCCCGTGTTCACTTTGTAGCCTAATTTACGCATCAAATCATATATAACAATCATAACTATAAAACAGTAATTATATATATATATATATATATATATATATATATATATATATATATATATATATATATATATATATATATATATCGAATGTAATAAATCAGCTTCAAGACTGAACACTGTCCGCGTATCTCGTTCGATTCTAAATTTTACTATCATTAAAGTTACGCAATGCTTCAAAAGATATGAAGCAACTGAATTTCGGAAAGGGGAAAATCTAACTCTAAAAAGGTTTAATTAGTAAACCCAACTCATATACTGGTAAAGATACGGTTAATATAATATAACCAGGGTGACTTTCCGTCTAGTTAGTGTAGCACAATAACATTGCTTGGTAATTAACACTACACCTCCCGGTGCGGAGGTAGTTTCTCGGTCACGTGCGGACTTCGCGGCAACCCTGGTTGAGCCTCTGCTGCAACTGAGGATTTATCCTGTCCAAGTTCACCAGCTGTTCTCTCTGGAACTGGAAGGTGTCTCGCAAGGCCGCAATTCTCTCCTTCAGTTCCTTTTCCTTGCTTGGTTCTGCGACCCTACAATCACACATCCTCGGCTTCACAAGTGACTATACCGCAACAACAAACAAAATAACCTATTCCTGCGTTAGTTTCTCTCCGTATTTCGTAGATCAGGACCACAACGTCCCAACAACACCTGCTGCCAAAGCCAGGTAAGGCCACATATTCTTCAAACTGGAATCCATATCTGAAGTACTATGCTACGTGCAAAGGGAATAAGGGAATGCCCAGTTCTTATTTACATTCCTCTCGCGATTTTTCATTGATGTTCTATATTTCACGAGATATTTCGATTTGTCAAGATATATCAGGAAAGATTTTGACAGATTTGAATAATGTCTTCTGTCTCTTGGTGTTATAAATTGCTGAAATTCTCATTACGTATTAATTTTTTTTTATCATGGGGATTTTCCATGGGGATTTTCCTTTGTTAATTTTATTTCATTTAATTTAAATGAGTTTTTCATGTTTTTTTTTTTAAGCTAATAATTTTGTGTTGTGTGTGTATTTATGTGCGTATGAATGTATTTGCTCGTTTGGATATGCATACATATGCTTTATATATTCCATTGTAGTGGCGTCAATAACCATTAGCAGTGTAACGCCAGATAATCTTTAAGAAATCAATCAATCAATCAATCTCTCTCTCTCTCTCTCTCTCTCTCTCTCTCTCTCTCTCTCTCTCTCTCTCTCTGGTCGGATATTCTTATTTGTTCCTTCACTTGCGTTTAAGGCTTTGCAGTGACAAGAGTAGTCTTAGAGTGTTAAGGAATATATAGGTTGGTACGGCTACAAAGACAAACAGGGCATTGTTCTTTCACTATTAATTCCTTGAGAAAGAAAGAAAGTGACTGTAACGGGACAAATAAATTTACAACAAGAATATGGTTATCTAAACCAAAAAATAAAATTTTAAAAGCATCTAATATAGAATGTTTAAAATTCGGACGAAATGACATGGTGAGTAGGCAAATACCATTGTTATATATTAAATGGTGAAGATTTTACAAATTATAGCTAAGGAATTACTTCGGCTGTAGAATGGAAAATTCTATCCTTCTTAAAAGCTTCAAAATTTAATTAACACAAGTACAAATCAAAAGTCATATCATAACTTACTCCAGATAAAATCATAAATCCAAGGCATATGTGTATTTCTAAAATGGCACCATACGTCTTATCCAAAACTGCAATTTTTCAGAAACACAAATAACTTCAACAGTAAAATGGAAAACCTCATCCTTCTTAAAAACTTCAAATTTTAGTTAGAAAATATTTAGTACAACACAAAATCAGACCCTCATTTATTCCTTCTAAATTTACTAATCCATGGAATGGCTGCATTTTTAAATTGGTTCCATGGCGGTCTTATCAAAACTACAATTTTTCAGAAACGCAAACCTGATCATCTTCTATTTCCTGCTGAAAATTCTTAAGGACGCCGAAACAGACAGACAGACCCAAGGAAAATAGAAAGTCCATCCTCTTTCACCAATCAGAGATTAATAAAGGGAAGCAGGGGGAAAGAAAAAGGGGGAAGGAGGATATGGAGAGAGGGAGGGAAGAGGAGGGGAGAGAGGGAGGGAGGGAGGGCGAAATGCCTAGCTCCCACTGCGGGTTACTTAGTCCAGCCAGAGGAGCCAAAGAACAAGCCCAGATGGATCGTGGGAAGAATGAAGAAGAATTATCTCTCCCATTGCTCAAACTCTCTCTTCTCTCTCTCTCTCTCTCTCTCTCTCTCTCTCTCAGAAACACCGACTTCCTTGAATACTAGCGCTCTCTCTCTCTCTCTCTCTCTCTCTCTCTCTCTCTCTCTCTCTCTCTCTCTCTCTCTCAGAAACACCCACTTCCTCGAGTACTATAGTGTCGTACCTGAATATTTTCAAGGACCATCCTTGACAACAAAGAATAAAACTCTTTTCCTTCTCAAAGAGAACAGACATGAGATACATTTATAAAAATGACTCCACACATTCGTTAACACACTATATATAATAAATAAATCCTATGGGTTTCCATATTTAAAGGCATCACCATAATCAATTACCCATAATCCGTCTCATTAGGGAGGTCTTACGTATATCGAAAGGTCCTCTTTTTCATTTTCTCACAAAGACCATGTCTTTTCTAGATCTAACACTTGAATCAATTCATAAAACTTGCATGACCCTAATTTACTAAAAGTTTGTTTTAAACATTTATCAGAAAAAATAAAAATTTTACTAAAAACGAACTGTGAACATCAAGATTACAGCCTATACTGTTTTCACCTTTAATTTACTATGAGACGCTATGAAAAAAACAAAACAATACACTGGAGCATGTTTCTGATTAACATCTTCATGTGAGACAGGAATTGGCGCGATACTAAAAACTGACAGCTTTTCGTTTCTTTTAACAAATCATTTTTATTATTGATACTCCTTGAGGAAAGGGCACGACATTACAAAACGCAATGCAGTGTATTCCTCACTCATTCGACCTCTCTCTCACCAGACTCCTAAGGTTAGTTTCAAGTTATTTGAGCGCTGGTACCTGGGATGAGGTTATTAGTACCATTCATCCAAAACCTATATGCCAACCAGTCTAGATTTCAGTGCGCCCACCCATTCAAATATGACCACAACCAATGTTACCTGGTTTATGTTATCAAACATAACAAATAGCAAGTGATTACTACAAGGCATGATGTTACCAGAAAAATACAAATGAGAGTAAATCAATGATTCTGAAGCCAATATCATTAGCAACTGCTATTTTAACAGTGCAAAAAGAGCGACTAAACCTTTCCATTTGCTCACATGTGCATTTAAGCTTGTGAGCCTCACCATGCACCTTGTAATCTAAATTTTTATAAAATCTTAAAAACTCCTATAGTATAATGAGGTGAGATTCTGTTTACCCATCTCTCGAACATTCAAAATAGCACTTCCCTGACTGACATCTTTCAGGAAATGTTTTCTTTTAATGTGTCAGCGTTTGTTTAGCCTTGGGGTCTGTTACATGAAATGATTTTCAATACCCTACACATCCCTATTACCGAAATCCCACTTTCAATAATCATGATCACAGGCGAACGTTCTTAGAAATCAAATTAATACAAAAACTGTACGGATAGCATCGGTTCGTTCTAAGGAGATAATAAACCTTCAAGAATTCCCACATCAACATTCAAGCAAAAATTCAGGTAATTAAACTAATCCCTATGATAATCATTAATACTATTCAGGGAAGTGACGTCATTCAGAAATGGAGAACAGAGATTGCATTTCTTAGGTCTAGGGGTTCGATTCCTATTTGTCACCCATCCAGTCGACCCAGCTGTAAATTGGGAGTTAAGGCAGGGGGAGAGAGGGTCATTCCACCCTACTACACAATTTAGCGGCCTATACAAGACATCTTTCCAACGCCATTATTTAAACAAATAAACAGTATTATGGAATAAGCAGCCCAAAAATAACGCTGCGTTATTAAACATGTTTTACTCGGAAAAGAAACCAATTAAAAAAAGAACTGAGGTATAAAAGATAAGATATACGAAAATAAATATATAAAACAGTGGCGGATTTAAGGGGGGGGAGACCTGGTCACGTGGCTCCACCCACCGCCACCCCCCAACCCCCCCCTTCCACCCTTGGTATGAATAATAAAACACTATTTTCTTTCAATGAAATTATTAGTAGCAAAACCTTGCTTAGTTAATTATTATTTCAACAACAACTACTACTGCGTGTATATATATATATATATATATATATATAATATATATATATATATATATATATTTGTGTGTATCATACATTAATATTGATATATATGTACCGTATGTGTGTACATGTTACATATATACTTCATATGATCACCTAGGGAGGTGGTTGGTGTGATGGTCCTCTGGGTAAGTGGGTTTAAGTTGGGTCTGGTGTGGGTGTGTGTTGGTCTGTCTTTGGGTTCTGTGGGTTGGTGTGTGGTCCTTTTGGGTTTTTGGTGTTTTGTAAGTGGGGGTGTTTGTGGGTGTGGTTGGGTGTCGGGGTTTGTTTGTTGGTGGTCGGTCTTTGGGTTGTGGGGTTTTCTGGTTGGTGTGGGTCCCCTATGAAAGATTTCTAGATCCGCCACTGATACAAAGAGCGGTGAAACGATGCTCAACAGAAACAGAGCATCAATAAATAATAAACATGCATAACGTCAATAGTAAGTGATGAACGAAATACACATAAAAATTTTCAAAAAATAAATAACAGGAATAAAACCGAGCAAATAAGGACGAAGCTAAGAAAGTCAGCTAGAAGAGTAGATGGAAAAGGACAAGGAAAGAACATGGGGGGAAGAAGTAGAGAGAATGGCTGGCAAAGGGGTGATAATGGTAGGAGGAGGAGGAGGAGGAGGAGGAGGAGGTGGAGGAGGAGGAGGAGGAGGAGGAGGAGGAGGAGGAGGAGGAGGAGGAGGAGGGAGGTTGAGAGGCCAAGAAGGACGTGTGATGAAGACTAATGAGTGGAGTCAACCCTTCAGGGAACACAAGCGACCTCAGTCCTAGAATTTTTTCGTGTTGTGTTTTTTTATTTGTTTTTTTTGTTGTTGTGCTTTCGGGTTTGCCACATGTGCACTGTTTTACACCCTACCCCCCACCCCACTTAACCAAGCACGAAAAAAAGCTTTACATTTTAGGCATCACTGATTTTCGAGTGACGTTGGTTGTTTGGGCAGAACACTTGAAAGTTGATGGAGTTATCTGGCTACGAGTTATGGTCTTAATGAGAGAAACACAATAATAATAATAATAATATAATAATAATAATAATAATAATAATAAATCAATAATAATAATAATAATAATAATAATAATAATAATAATAATTATTATTATTATTATTATTATTATTATTATTATTATTATTATTATTATTATTATTAGTGGTGGTAGTAGTAGTAGTAGTAATAGTCTGTCATACCTAAGCATTTGAAACAAAAGGTAATGTGCGTGATCCATGGGCATTCTAAACAAATATGAATTCAAGCGTTGTATAAGAGACAAGAAATTCAACAGATTCTACAGAATGACAATAATTTAACGGCGAAGTTTGTAACATGAACCATTGAGCAAATATTTTAGATACTCTATGAAATACTGCTTCTCCTTCTGTAAAGTATTAAACATTCATAATCGTTCAGCAGTTAAAAATAATAAAAAAAAAACAGTTGCCTTACCACTAGCCTAATACTGTAATCAGGCCCAGCGTAAACTAACATAGATTAGAATGTACATACACAAAAAATTCTAATATATGTTTTTTCCAAAAACTGTTTATTGTATAATTTACATAGGTCAACCCAGAATTATGAAAAAAAATCGTTATATCATACAATGTCAAAGCATTTCAGAAGTACGTCTGTCTTGGCTACAAAAAACTACCAGGTATTTTACGTATTCATTGAACAGTCACATTTCATAAATTTCTACACCATGCATCCGACATTATCTATATTATTCAAATTGATATTTATCCACAATAAATCATGCACAAACTTTAACATTAAAATATAACATGAAAGGCCGAAGCAATGATCCAAAGAAATCTTGCGTCTTCTAAATACGGCGTGTGAATTTCACGACAGTAAACACCGAGGCCATTTTCTGTGGACCCTGATATACACATGAGTCTTGGGATTTGGGAAAAGTATTCACAAACAGTTTTGTGACATCTTGTCTCCTCCAGTACTACCTTTACCCAAAGGGAAACTACTGGACTGGAAATTGTTCACGAACAAACACTTAACTACCTTTGTATTACATTCAATGCAAGCTAGATGGAAATATTTTCTTATACAGTGCTTCATCATAACTAACGTTATGATTACGAACTCTTCAGTAAGAAAAATCCTTTGTAGCAATTGTCTGCGCATGCTATCGAATATAGGAAATTAAAAATATAAATATTTTACCAAATCATTTGGGTTATCATTTGATACAGAATATCTAAATGTTTGATACTTAGGAGCAATTTATAATAACTTTGTTAAAGTTTTATTCGACAATTCTTGCATGAACGAGACGACAATAAGCACATGAACACTTAACTTACCTCCATTCAGGCCACTCAGAGGCCATTAAAGAAACAAATAAAAAGTCAACACTTTTCTTATTGCTCACGAAAGATTACGTCACACTGCCATTGGCCTCCTCCATCTATACACCCTCCTCTTACCCATCTCACCCAACATAACCCCCCTTCAGATAAAACGCCCCCAATAAACCGGCTCCCCACCCCAGACAGACATTCCCTCAACCGGGACATCAATCAACGTTCGAAACATTTGAGAAAAAGAATCAATGTCCGGTCGTTCACGTCAATACAGTTTTTCGAAGGACATTCGGACGTGAAGCTTTTCCTTTTTCACTTCCCCCACCCCCCGTACGCCTCCTACCCAGACAATAACAACCGCCCCCCCCCCCCCGCCCCCCCACGCTCTAACTAAGCAAGGTCCTGTGGGAACACTTTGTCTAGGGTGTCCTCTTCCCTTCCTGTTGGTCCTTTGTCATCATAGGACTCTAAGACAATAGGTCCACTGCTTTCCTTCTCCAAGCCAAAAGATGGAGAAAAAGGAAGAAGATGCACCAAGATCTTTCTATTTCCTTCTAATTTTATGGGTATTATTTACTTAAAAATGTGTTAATCATTTTATTATGTTTACTCCTTATATTTCAAGGTCATTATATAAAAAATAAACTCTGTCCCTTTTATCTCTGTACGCCTCAATGTTCACGGTTATACAATACTTTCATTACTCCTTTTTACCTAAGTAAACGTAAATAACATGTACCCAAAATATCTACTGCATTAATTTTCAGTCATATCAGATTCATTCGGCACAACATCCAAAAATGTGCTCATTACGGTACACTGAAAGCTCGGCTATCCGTGAAAAGTATGATTAAAAAACCAATAATAGAATAATAATAACATTCTGTATCCTTCATCTTTTATAAAGAAGAATTCAAATATTCCTACTAATTCTCCAAGGAGGTTTGGATATCTTAACAAGATAACTCCAAAAATAACGCTAAAGCTAATTCATAGATGAGGCTAACTTACCTTTTATCTTATATCTGACAAAAATAACAGCTATCCTTACTAATCTTGTTCTGTTTACCTAGCTGTTTTCTAAACAGACAAAGACCGATTTTTAAACATATAAATAGTACAAGAAATAATAATAATAATAATAATAATAATAATAATAATAATAATAATAATAATAATAATAATAATAATAATAATAAATAACTAGGGCAACAACATCCAAAATTTGGCGCGGAACGTATTCAAATCTCGTAGTAATCTTACCGGTCTGAACAGATCGAGCCACGATCTAAAAACCACAAAAATATACGGTTCGTTTTCCTCTCGGCACCTAAACACAATCCTAATCTCCTCCCCTAAACACACACACACAAATACACACGTACACACACGTACACGCACCAATACTTACGCCTATTCTCTTTTTCTCTGGCCTTACCGGGAGGCCTTCCACTCTAAGGAATCTTCACGCCACAGTTAACTTACTTTTTCGTCCCTTTGTTTTTTCTCACTCCTAAATGAGAGAGAGAGAGAGAGAGAGGAGAGAGAGAGAGAGAGAGAGAGAGAGAGAGAGAGAGAGGAAAATAGCCTGAATATTTGGAGAGAAGGAAGCTTTTCAACAATTGCTTAAACTCAAACGTTCTTTTCACGTAATAGCAAGCAACAACACGAGAAGCCACTAACACCTTAAGACTAAACGTTTTGTAATGTAATACATATTAGCCTTAATGTAATGTAATTATTACTTAGACATAACACTTTATAAAACCATTAGCAGTGACCAGAAACCTAGGAACACCTATTGTAGTCTGAAATTAGAAGGTTCATAGTGGCTACCGAAGCACAGGTTTTACCTCCTCAAAACAATGGCCATTACTTATCAATAAAAAGAAAGGCTAGTTAGGCCGTCAAATAAATTCTTCAATTTTGTTTCTTCGAAATAAAATTTCGACCTCGGCAACTGGCTTCATTCTATCCCAAATGACCTTCCTTGCCTTTCGATTCATTAATAACGAAATTACCAAACTTTGGACATGTAGCAGTTCCAGAATCACAGTCATTTCTACTTCACTACAGTAATAGCAATTGCGGTGATACACGAATTAGAGTCCAGTCGCCTGGAACACCAGTATTTCCGTAAAGGCGCTGGTTTGAATCATCACAGCATCTGGGTAGAAATTCAGAGGTTTAGTTGTAGTCTAGTTGTAGATTTCAAGGACTCTGTTGTAGATTTCATGGAATTAATACAGGATTCCATAGGCTCAGACTTCATTGTAAATTTCACGAATTTTCTTACTGATTTTACTGACTTCGTTGCAGAATTCCGAGATTCAGCTGTAAATTTGTTACTAAGTTCAGATATTCGGCTGTAGATTCGCTGCTGAGTTCGGAGATTCAGCTGTAAATTTGTTACTAAGTTCTGATATTCAGCTGTAGATTCGTTGCTGAGTTAAGGGATTCAGCTGTAGATTTGTTGCTCAGTTCAGAGATTTCTCTGTAGATTCGTTGCTGAGTTCAGAGATTCAGGTGTAGATTTGTTTCTCAGTTCAGATATTCAGCTGTATATTCGTTGCTGACTTCAGAGATTCAGCTGTAAATTTGTTACTAAGTTCAGATATTCAGCTGTAGATTCGTTGCTGAGTTCAGGGATTCAGGTGTAAATTTGTTTCTCAGTCCAGAGATTCAGCTGTAGATTTGCTCAGTTCATAGATTCAGTTGTAAATTCATTGCCAAGGTCAGAGATTCCGCTGTAGATTCACTGATGAGTTCAGAGAATCAGATGTAAATTCGTTACTCAGTTCAGAGGTTCAGCTGTAGATTCGTTGCTAAGTTCAGAGGCTCACGTGTCAAGTTCATCAGTTTAACTGTACATTTCACTAATTTAGCTGTAAAACTGCAAAATCTCTGTAAAACAATTTAAAACCCTCTGTCGAACACGTCAGAGACTCCGTACTTGATTTCACATGTTCACGTATGAAGTGTAACTTTTTCGTCCTAGATTTCAGACAAAACATCTGATTCCTGACACCCCATAACAGATTTCAAGAACTCAACTGTTCAATTCAGGAGCATGATTTGAGCGCTCAAGGAATTTGCTTTCAGGGCCACAACAGAAACACACAATGACGTTTACCTTTCATTAAACAGCTATATCAACATTCAGTTACTTGTTAAACCATTATTAACATTCAGTTACTGTCACTATTCAGTTATTTGTTAAAACGCTATTTTAATGAACATAAAAAAAGAGAAAACGTGGTTTTAAAAAATGAAACATCACGTAACCTGATGACTACTAAATAGCTTCCATATAATATAGCCCACCTAAAGCACAAACATTTACTTCGAATAAATGTTAAGTTAATGTCACTCATCTATTCACTTCTTGTTTCAGAGCCCTAAAAGTTTATCACCATCTCTAATGCACAAAATTAAAGTTTTAACAAAATCTTAAAATTAACCAATTTATTTAATTTCATAAATCCAATCCAAGGATGTTTAATTTTACGTTTAAAAATTGTTCAAGAAGAATGTAAGTATGTATGTATATTTATATATATATATATATATTATATATATATATATATATATATATAATATATCTATATATATATACTATATATATATATATATAATATATATATCATATAAATACATACATACATATATATATATATATATATATATAATATATATATATATACATATAAATACATACATACATACATACATCATATATATATATATATATATATATATATATATATATATATATATATATATAGTATAATACATTATACATAGTATATTAGTACATAAATCGTGAGCAAACCATACGTATGAACTCAATACACATGCATCCATAAATAAGTGATAAACACACCTAATCGAACGATCCCGAAAGACAATAACGCTTCGACACATAACAACATACAATCGCACATAAAAGACAAGGCATCTTGGAATAAACGTCTTTCCTTCCTTCTTCCTCCTCCTCCTACCCCCTCTTCCTCCAACCTCCTCCTCCTCCTCCTTCTTCCCAACTTCTCACCCCCTCCACCTCTTCCACCTCCTCCTCACTCTGCCCCCTTCCCCTCCTCCTCCTCCTTCCTCTTCCCTTCCTCCCCCTTCTCCCTACACTCCCTCCTCCTCTTCCACCCCTCGCGAAAAATACTACACACACACACACATACAGTGATAGTTGTAGAAACATATATAAATAAATACATATACATAGAGTAGAGAGAGAAACATCCGACGATCGCACCGACACATTCTAATTCGGAACGGCAGCACAAAAGTTGGGAATTCAAAAAAATATGAGAATTCAATTTGCGATAAGAACGCAGAAGGGCGCAGCCCCCCGATCTATTTATTGCCCAATACAGATGGCCGTTTCATTTTATTACATAACTTTTGTCTGTGTGTGTGTGTGTGTGTGTGTCTGTAATTTTTCGCATCACTTTGGTTGTTGCTCTTTTTTTTTTCTCTCTCTCGTCCGAAATTTAGGGCCGGTTAATACATTCCTGAAGGCACACTCGTAAGAATAAAGAAGGACTTTTATGGTGATTATATTTATACAAGAGAGAGAGAGAGAGAGAGAGAGAGAGAGAGAGAGAGAGAGAGAGAGAGAGATTCTATAATGCGACTATAATATTTATAGTATTATATATTAACTTTAAAAATACATTTCTACGAGAACAGACCAACGTCCAGCACTTGAGTATGATGGCGTAACCTTCATCAAATATCTTCCTTCGAGCCCTTTCTTTTACTAGCTTATGGTATCATCGTCGTCATCATCATCATCACCAATCACCACTATCATCTTCCCAACAGATTTAGTTTTCTGAAAATAAAAGTATTGTTCCGGCTTTGTCTGTCCGTCCGCACTTTTTCTCTGTCCGCCCTCAGATTTTGGTATGTTGTTCATCCACCCTCCAATCCTCCAACATACCACATTGCAGCCCTCTAGCCTCAGTAGTTTTGATTTTATTTAAGGTTAAAGTTAACCATAATCATGCTTCTGGCAATAATATAGACCAGGCCACCATCGGCCGTGGTTAAAACTTCATGGGCCGTGGCTCATACACCATTATATAAAGACCACCGAAAGATGGATGTTTTCTGCGGCCTTGATTATACGATGTACAGAAAACTCGATTGCGCCGAAGTTTCACTTTGAGGCTAAAGATTCACAGTGCTCGTGTGTTCCTTACAAAGACGCAGCGATGTATTATCATCATTACTATTATTTCCATATTATGATGGTCAGCATCAACTGAGTTTAACGTTATCAATTACACTCAAGAGTTTATAACACGATACAAACATCCACCTAATTACTCGTTCAAGTAAAGATGGTTTCCTCTAAAGCAGGTTTAGGTTCAACTCAAATCAAATATAGCCTACAAAATCTTAAAAAGTGAAAGTGGTCCTTCGAGAGAACGGATAGATCTCTCTACACAAGACGCGGGAAATCTACTCATACAAAATGGGTACCATCCGTTATTTCTTTCAAACGAAAACCATATTCTCTGGAATCTTGAATTTCAAGCCATGGCACCTGTGGAGCTTGTTTCCACATCAATACGGTTCATCGCCTCTCCCCAATAATAATAATAATAATAATAATAATAACCAAAGAAAACTCAAAATCACACGAGTCAAGAAAATGGTAAAGTAAATCAACAGTAGTATGTCTGTTTGATTTTTTTTTTAATTACATAAAGCAGAAGGTTTTCGATGACCTGCACGGTCCTCCTTGTCAATCTGACTAGAATTTGTCTAGTCAGATTGACAAGGAGGACCGTGCAGGTCATCGAAAGCTTTCTGCTGTATATAATTTAAATAACAAAATCAAACAGGCATACTACTGTGGATTTACTTTCCCAATAATAATAATAATCTAAGCTAAAACACCCTTTCTCTACCACTGGCACTGATAAACCTTTGATAATCCCTGTTAATAACGTCTGAACATGGTAAATCTCAGCAGTTTAAACGGTACAGAAAGTTAGCGCCCAGAAAAACCCTGTTACACCATTAAGCTTTTATACATCATCATCATCATTGCAATTACCGCCAAGATCATTCTTGTAATACTACGAGTTTCGAAAGCCTTAACCTGCAAATATTAACCCGCACATCCTTATGATGTGGTAAGCTATAAAAATCTTTCATTCCTAGAGAATAATCTATACACAATTAGATAGAAATAACTGTACGTTAAAAATTAAAAGAAATTACACAAATATCCCTAAAATGCTTTCAAAAGAACATTGCAGGCTTATTCGAGAAGCATCACTTCCTTTCTTCAGTGCAAAGATTGTCAAAATCGGCAAATATCTCTTAAGATGTTTAGCTAATGTACGAAAGAAAATAGCAATGCATAAATTAATTACAAACTTGTGTAAATAACAAACAAAATAGTCTATCATAACAAAGTTATAAACACGATATCACTTCCCCATTTCAAAATTAAGGCTAAACAAAACCTGAAGTCTTAAATACGATAATGAAAACTACATTAAACACCAATCCCCACTTACAAATAAATTTAAAATAATAAATAAATAAATACCCGCCGCTCCCTCTCCCCAACCCTCCCTCGAAAAAAAAAAAAGAAAAAAAAAACTGAGACACGAAAGAATATTTGATACAAGGTCGAAAGTATCGAAACCACCACTCCCACTTCACACAAAAAATAGTAATAATGATAAATGAATGCAAAATACTGTAAAAACGTGACAGACATATCCCAGTAAACCCCTTCCACATTTATGCGAAAAATGAAGAACTAAAAACCAAATAAACGCGAGTGGACAGAATGATCAAGGCGAAGGGAGGAACGTAAAGAAGAAGAAGAAGAAGAAGAAGAAGAAGAAGGAGGAGGAGGAGGAGGAGGACAAAGATCTCCGTTAAGCCCCTGGAGATTAAAGAATTTTTCCGGATGGCGATGCTGTGGCTTATTTGTGGGAGCGAGAGAGCAGAAAATTGGTGCTGGCCCCCAACAGGGGTACTCGCCCTTATCCATGACCCTGCACAGCCAGCCGATACGGACCCAGAACCCTGACCCCCCCCCCTCCCTACCCTCACCCTCTCCTGACCCCTGCCATAACCTGTTACCTACCGACCACCCTTCTTATACCATCCCCCAGCCCCCATCCGAACCCAATACAGACTATGAAACCCTAACCATCAAACCCTCCTCAGACCAGGGCAACAAGAGCGACCATTCCTTCATTCCCTCTTCCTCTTGTTGCCTCCACTCCTTTATTCCCCCCCCCCCTTTCTATTCTGATCTCCACTCCTTTATTCCCCCCCCCCTTTCTATTCTGGACTCCACTCCTTTATTCCCCCCCCTTCCTTTCCTGGCCCCCACTCCATTATTCAATCCTTCCTATTATGGTCTCCACTCCTTTATTCCCCCCTTCCTATTCTGGCCTCCATTTATTTATTCCCCACCCCCTTCCCATTCTGGTCTCCACTCCTTTATTCTCACCATCCTATTCTGGTCTCCACTCCTTTATTCATTGCCCCCTTCCTGTTCTGGTCCACTCCTTTATTCTTCCCCTTCCTATTTCTGGTCTCCACTTCTTTTTTTCCCCTTCCTCTTACCTTTCTTCCTCCCCCTCTTTGCCTCCACTTCCTACCTCCCCTCCCCATTCTTGCCCTCCACTCCTCTACTCCCCTTCCTATTTTTGCCACCACTCATTTACTCCCCCTCCCTATTCTTGGATCCACTCCTTTACTTCCCTTCCTATTCTCGTCTCCACTCCTTTATTCTGCCATGTCCTATTCTTACCTCTACTCCTTCATTTCCCCCTCTTATTCTCGTTCCCACTTCCTTTAGTCCCCTTCCCTATTGCCGCCACTCCATTATTCCTCCTTCCTATTCTCGTCTCCATCCTTTATTCCCCCTTCCTGTTCTTGCATACGAAACCCAATACTCCTTTTTTTTTTTCCATCCTCGATGTCACCCATTACTTCCTCCACATCCCCTTTCTTCTAACATCCTCGTAACAGCAATCCTTTGATCGTCTATACTTCGGTCCTTGGTCGTTTATGAATGATTCGACCGTTTGGCTTGGATCCCAGTATCGCTCTCAAAATATAAATGGCTCTAAACAAACTAATGGACACCTCTCTCGCTATTCTATCTATCTACCTAACTCATGTTAGTGTGTATAATTACATACACGTTCTATATATATATATATATATATATATATATATATATATATATATATATATATATATATATATATATATATATATATATATATATATATGATACAAGGTGAATGGTGAACTTTTTTAAGAACCTCGACAGAGTTCGCCATGAAGAGAATATTAAAAACAAACCTCAATTCACAAGCTCTCGGACCTAATTGTATCTCACTGTCGCTTGGATCAGTCAGTCCCTAAGGTCAGTCGCAAGAGCTGCGAACGACGGATATCTTTACATGGCAGAATTAAACAAAGCAAAAAACGGAATTAACCAAAGTAAGGCATTATAACTTCAGATTCCGAGGTCTCTTAATATAAAAGAATCTCATGACACTTCTTTGTCCTTTCGAATTTCTTTTTCGTTTTCACTGTCCCCGGTCTCCTCCTTCTCACTTTCTAACTTACGACACACCCTACTTAGAAATCGCCCCCCCACCACCCCCGCCCCTTTCTCTTAAAACCTATGTCCCTTGTGACTTTTATCCACTTTCTCTCGCACGCCATTCCTTAAAGCCAGTAACCCTTCATTCTCTACAAACCACTTCTCGCTATCTTTGCTTTTTCCTTTCTCCGAACGCCCCACAACCCCCATCAAAGTCGTAACCCCCCCCCCCTCCCACAACACTTGGTAAAATCCCTCATCCCAAAGAGCTGTGACCCCCTTGTTCTTCTCCTCCTACCCCCTCCACCTCTCCCTTCCCCCGCCGCCCAAAGTTACACATGTTTCTTCCGCCAGAGGCTTTTGGCCATCTGAATTAAATCCGGGATGCTCTAATTGCCGCCATATTTTGACCGCGGCGACCCAATAATGGAGCTAGTTTATCATTTCCTGCCATTGTCGGCTCCTCGTAGCAGCAGCAGCAGAAGCAGAGGCAGCAGCGAGGGGCCTCCTCCCACGGCGGACCCCGGACCCGAATTGACTTATTTCCACTTGAAGCGGGTCGCGCAGTAAGTAATATGCCCTAATTGCTGCCTTTATGAAATTCTGTCGCGAAACACCGCTCGGATGGTAGGGCATTCATGCAGCTCTTGGATGGAAGTGTCCAACTTTGTATCAGTACAGACAAAAGAGATAAACATGAATGAATAAATCAATAAATATATAAATAAATGGTGTTTAAGTGAAGACTTGTGAAGCACTATGACATTGATAACGTTGCCTTTTCATCGGGCTGATCATTTCAATCAACTTGGAAGAGTCAAAAGGACTACTTGAAATATTTACACACACACACTATATATATATACATAATATATATATATATATATATATATATATAATATATGTAATAAATACATTATTGCTGTTTACAGGATCTGTAAATAAAAACCCATGACCTGAGGTCATGGCATTAGGAGGGTCCTACGTGACCAAAGCAGATCTAGATTACGCTATGCGCTGTCTGCAGTAGCCTGATTTAGCTCTGTACATTATCAGCATTTATTATTAATGATAACTTTGCACAACAACTTCCATGGGAAGCGGTTGACCTGTTAACCTACGCCGGAAAACTTGTAACTTCGAGCCGGCGGGACTACGTATGTTTTTATATGAATCGCTGAGATAGCTAATGTTCCGCTATCGGACGTGATGCTTGAGAATGGCAGTTCCGTGCCAACCTTCAAACATATCGGTCTCCCGACCGAGCTGCATCTCCTAGTATGGAGTTACAGAATAAAGTTGTTATATCTGTTCAACTTTATCTGTTTTGAATCATCTCCTTTAGTTAAGAAGAACCACTCTACTAAGATATCCCAAGGAGATGGGAGGAACCAGAAATACTTACGAATGACAGTCGTAAGGAGAAACAAAAGAAGTCTTTCGCAAAGCGAATGCCTTCTTAACTTGTCGAATTCTTCGCATTTTTAGGTGGATACGCTTGTCGCTACAAAGCTCTAGTTCGGTTGTAAGAAATATGAAGTAAATGTGATGTCCGGTAGCGGGAATCGAACCTGCATCCAGAGTAATCAGAACGAAGTTATATTGCCGACTTGACCTCGTTCTGAATACTCGGTATGCAGATTCGATTTCCGCTACTGGATATTCCATGTACCTCATATTTCTTGTTGTACGATGTAAGGCTTTGTAGTGACAAGTTTATTCAATAAGTGCGAAGGATTCGACAAGTTAAGAGGGCATTGTGTGTGTGTGTGTGTGTGTGTGTGTGTGTGTGTGTGTGTGTGTGTCTGTCTCCCTCTCTCTCTATATATATATATATATATATATATATATATATATATATATATGTGTGTGTGTGTGTGTGTGTATATATATATATATATATCTATATATATATATATATATATATATATATATATGCACGTAGATGCAGGTTAGAAGTCTTACACATAAAAAAGGCTTTGTATTTATCAATTACAATGATAAAAATGGACATAACTTGAAAAATTAAATAATTCCATTGACCACCTATCTCCCAACCCTCCAAAAATACTCTAAACTCAATTCCCTCTTCCGTGTTCCGTGACTTTTCTCCATCATTATGATTAGAAATCCGTCAGCCATCATTAAGACTAGAATCCAGTCAGCCATCATTATGATTAGAAATCCAGTCAGCCATCATTATGATTAGAAATCCAGTCAGACTTATTTTGGAAAAAACGGTCTCCTTCGAAATGGAAATAGAACAAAATCCAAAATCAAAATCTGTCAAACAAATGCGTTTAAAAGACAAGGTAAATAAGATTAAATTAAATATAACCAATACACTTTTAAAAACCAAAATGCATTATAAATCACAAGAGCATTATACAATGAGCATTATCATCTAAAATGTTGCAGTTTCTCAATGATGAAAATATTACATAGGTTTACATCCCACAATTACAGTTCGCGTAACAACCATTTTACCAGGAAATTATGAGTACAAGCTAACACAACAGTAGTGACGTGTATCTTCCAAGCGAACTCTTGGTGTCACAAAGAGGTGTAAAGAAAAACCTATGAGACAACTGGAGAATAATTCCCCAAAGAATTCAATTTCTGAGATAGAGTTCCTGTGTAGAAAGTTCATTCATCAGCCAGGTTGCTAATCTTAATCATCATTTTCAGCTGACGTACACTTCTTGTTCGTCACTGACTGTATAACCTATTTTGTATTTTAATGACTGTTATAACATAATTTATATGTTACTGTTATAACCTATTTTGTACTTCAATGACTGTTATAACAATTTATATGTTACTGTTATAACCTATCCTTTACGTCACTGACTGTAAATAGCTACTTTGTACGTCACTGACTGTAAAAACCCATTGAGTAAAGAAAGAACTGAACCAATTTTTTCAAATTTCCTTCCTTCAAAAAAAAAAAAAAAATTCAAAAAAAAAAAAAAAAAAAAAAAAAAAAAAAATCTATATATATATATATATATATATATATATATATATATAGATATATATATGTATGTTATGTATGTATGTATGTATGTAGTAATTATATAAGTCATATCACATTATCGTGATTCATATACATATATCGACCTACAAATGTCCTTTAATATCTAATTCGCTCTACCTCGGAATTAATATATTTTCATATATGTTTAACTGAAGGGGAATTTTTTAGGCGATAAGAGATTTGCCGGCTGACGGACGCGAACCATCAACACCAATTCAAATCCAGGACGACATGGAAGCCTTAATCCACCCCACCACTTATCGCCTAAAAAATTCCACTTCGGTTAAACATATATGAAATATATTAATTCCGAGGTAGAGCGAATTAATATATATATATATATATATATATATATATATATATATATATATATATATATATATATATAAAGAGAGAGAGAGAGAGAGAGAGAGAGAGAGAGAGAGAGGAGAGAGAGGAAAGCATCCATCTATGACACACAAAGTAAAAAGGGGCGAAGACCGAAAAAATTAATCTTTCTAGAGTAATGGGCAAAGTTTAAATCCAAAAGCTACACGACAAAGGGACGGAGGTTTAACTGTTAGTTATTGGCAGAGGGGGAAGACGTACCGCCAACAACCCTTGACAAAGCAGACGAAAAAATATTTGGCAAGGAAAAACGTACGTCCTTCATATATATATATATATATATATATATATATATATATATATATATATATATATATATATATATATATAATCCTAGTCGTAACTTGGGTAACGTTCAACGTAATATATAATAATACATAGTCACCTCTCTCACCTTCAATTCGGTTTTATATTAAAAAACAACTATAATAAAGCACTAAATCTAATTGTATAAACTTTGTCGATTCTCCCCTTACTAGTAATTACAGAGAACATCGCACCTTATGATAGCCAAAGGCGGTATCACATAAATGTCTTCTAATATCCGGTCATTCTAATGCCAAGTAGCAGGTATTCGTGGCACCATAAAAAATACATAATCGTACATATTCGTAGAACTAGCACGAATTTGCTCGACTTCATTTGTGGTCACAACTGTTGGTTACCTGGTGCAAAGTAAAGTATAAGATATTAAGATGACTGTAAACTATTCCTCAATCAGTCGAGAGTATTTGAAGCTTTTTCAGTCTAGGAAATCATTCTACTCCCAGCTACTCGTTTCCCTTGATAAAAGTCAGCTAATCCCACGGTCTAGAAAGTTAATCCCATCACCTGTTTTAGCTAACAATATATTTTATACAATAATTGCCAACTGAGAATATATACCCTCATTCAATACGCATTGTATTTTGATAATTTAATTACACATTTAGTTACTTATTAATTTGCTCATCTATTTTGCTCTTTTAGTAAATTATCTATGCTTTCTGTAATTCCCATTAATAATAATAATAATAATAATAATAATAATAATAATAATAATAATAATAATAATAATAATAATAATAATACACTTTCGAATGTACAGAAGCATGACTGCATTTGAATCAACATTTATCTACGGAAACATCTCTAAAGACTGCAAACTCTCCCCTCAAAAATCAGATCAAGACATGAGAGAAACGACGCTGGTCACTAACATCGTCCGTTGAGAACAAGTTGCCTACACGTCCTACGCCTGACATCAAAAACAGGAAGCCTGACATATCATTTTCCCTGAACCACCCAAAGGTAACCCTGCACCTGCACGGGTGAGCAAACGTTGCCGGGAGACGCACCTGGATCAGATAAATAGATAGACGCGGAGAGACATCTTCTTACCTGCCTCAGATTGGTGGTTGTCCGGTGGTCATCGGAGCGTACGTACCTGAAGGAAAACGAAAACGAACCAATGGTTGAGTGTCCTCGAGATATTTATTGTAAACATGGGAAGGGGATGGATGGGTGGATCTGATTGCAGGGAAGGAACATTTACAGTTACAACACACTTAGACACATAGGAAAACATTTCGTCGAAAGAACATTGACTGTTAATGTCAGAAGGCAAATACTTTTGTACTTTTATAGATCACTTGTATAAATAAGCTCTCTCTCTCTCTCTCTCTCTCTCTCTCTCTCTCTCTCTCTCTCTCTCTCTCTCTCTTCTCTCTCTCTCCTCTCTCTCTCTCTCTCTCTCTCAGTAACATGATAAAAAAGAAACTGTTTTTTGTATTGTCTTTCACACCTTCTCTGCTTTTCATTACATTTCTTACATTTATTTGGAAGTTTCCCCATCTCTGACGCCAATATCGGAACTAATAAAACATGAAAAGCAAAAGGAACATGTTACAGCAACGCCTACAGTCAATAGAGAACAATAAGTTTTCATTACTTACACACACAAAAAATCATGTTACCGGGGCACTCACATAATCATTAATAAATTGAATCACTCCAAAAACCTCACTCAAGACAAATTGTCAGCAGATATCTGGCGTCACATTTTCTCTCAGGTAAAACCATCCGACATCACAGATCGCATCTTGAAAGAGTGAAATATAGAGATCTACTAACCATAATTTTATTTTTCCCTAAACAGTGACCCCCAGCAAAAGTCGGGGGTCGTGATCTAGGACTAATATTTCTTTGCGGTCTTTATATTTAGGATATTTACAGTCTAGGACTAATATTTCTTGGGAATCATTGTCTTTATGATATTTAAGTCTTTCGGTTTATATTTTTACGGTCATCCCCAACGGGATTGTACTGAATACGCCGCAAAGGTAGACACATACTATCTAGGAAAGATCCCCATGATTCTAGGTTTAACTACTTTCTTGTTTATCAGTGTCTATTTATTGCTGATCAATCTGCAACAGGTTAAATCAAATATAACTCGTCTTTACAACGGCGGACGAATTTAGTCTGTCACCTTCTGCAAAGTTAGAGGCCTCCTTTTAACAATAATCTAAATGGATGGTACACTCCTTAGTGCACAATAGTTGAGGCTACCTCATCACATTTAGCAGACAATTACAAAACACAATACAACATGGCTTGCTTTCACTAGATGAAACACCAAAAAATCTACACCATAATAAGAAAAGCACGGTAGTCAGTGACTCCCTCCAAGCCAAAAAAGGGGGCATGCTTATTAAACTTACTCAAATATTCTCTGAAACACTTATCAGCAATGTAAGCCTAGTCATAAAATTTACTCTAAAGTGTAAGACCACTTCATAATTTTCATCCAGAACAATGGGATACAAATTACTTCATAGACATACTGAGAAGTAACCTCTAGAATTAAACACTCCCTACACCCCTGCACGACACGTATACGACTATGAAACTATGACGAGTAATTCTTGGAGTCTAACTGACACTGAGACTGACTATCAATCCTTACGCTGAAGTTGTGGTAACCTAACAGCTGATACTGCCGCTGCAGTAGTTTGAAATCAAGAGAAAGTTTCTTAAAATTTATAAGTTACTAAAAAAAAAAACATTTACCATTAACGTCATCATAACAATTAACTTGATTATGCTAATTTATCTTTCTCACATCACCCTCCGGTTTCCCATACTCACCTAGCAGATAAACGATCTTACCATTTATATCACATATAGTTTCCAAATACTGTACTGACTTGCTTGTATCATGTATTCAGTGCTAAAAAACGTATGTAGTTTCCTAAGATAATCAAAGTGGTCAGTTATCGTAGACCTAGTTTTGTCATCCTTCTGTTCCATACAATGACTTTTAAAAACAGGGCAAATAAAACAGAAAAAAATATTAGCTTAGGCTAACCCAACATCCTTAACCATCATTATACAACACCCTTATGGAAAGTCTACATAGCCTTAACCATCATTATACAACACCCTTACTGGAACGTCTACGGGTCTAAGTAGAAAAGTTTCAATAGCTTAAGCAAATCCTTATAAAATATTAAATAATCTTCATGAACTTACCACAAATAGCAATGCTTAAACCTAACCTAGCCTTGGCCTATATCAAATCAACCATGGTGCCAGATACTTGTATTTGCTTAATCTGGGGTAAATCCATAAGAAACTTAAGAAAATGAAGCCCAGCCTAAGCTACATAATACGCATCTAATAAGTAAGCTAGGCATAGATATATAGCTAGGCTACCCTAGGCTAATCCTAACCTAAGTGAACACCAAATGTACGAATACCAGGACCACCACTATCTCACCATTAATTATGAAGGTTATAACCACATAAGCTTACCAGCAAGTCAGCACTATGCTAAATACAAATCAAGCCACGATGCTCCATTTCAATTCTGTTCTCACACAGTACTTAAACTAATCTTGAACCGACTTCTCATATGATTAGCAGGAATGTCTAACCTATACAACAGCACTCCAGAAATGTGCCCACCACAGAAAAAGGAAAGCTAATGTCAACACATTGCTTAACGAATGTGCCATGACGAAATTAAAAATTAATGTACTGAGTGGAGCAAGATCGGGTCATGAATTAGTAATCACTCAAATACAACAATAAACCAAAAAGGGATTCCTACGGTTCCTGGGAAGATTTTTTCTGGAACTTCAGCCACCAACTAACTGGCAAATGCAGTAGTTCAATGACAGGAAACTTGACCGCACCAAAGCTTCTTAACCTCACTAACAACTTCAGTCCAGTGATTGCTGACGACCTGATACAGTAAGGAATATAGCAGAGCCCGATAAAAAGTACCATACGGCTCATTGTGCGCCTGCGCGATTGCTAAACTGGCCGCTGCCTTGTTTTACGGGGAAAAAAAAAAACAACGACGTTGAGCTCTGTAGGTACTCAGATTGACAATTAGTTCCAACACTAGTCATTTCGTTTGATTTATTTGTGCTAGCGTAAATTTAATGTTTCCTATATATATGATATTTCTTTCTTTCATATTTTATTTAAATTTTATTCTAATGGGTAATTTATTTATTTTGGTAGGTTGCGCATTAAATTAGGCCTAAGTCTACCTTTTTTTCAAGTATTTACATATGTAAAAACAATGTTTCGTTGCAATGTACATAATAAATTAATAAATATGTTTGAGAAACGTTCTTTTTTTTGCTCATCAGAATTTAGAAAAGTGGTTTTTATCAGAGCAAAACGCGGGATGCTTATTTGAACGCATACGCAAATTATGCTTCCTTGAGTTTTTTTTTCACATTAGCATGACATCATCAGTAGAGAATGCATACAAAGATGCATCTCAAGGTGCTGAACTATTCAAATTGCAGCTCAGTCGTGAAAACAGTATTAGAATTTTTACATTCAACAAGCTGATTGCAAATATAATAAAGATGAAAAGTCACAACCCTTTGTTCAAAAACATTATCTCAAAAGAATAAATTGATTATCTTTAGAACTCTATGCAAATGAAATCGAGCTGAATTACTTTCTAGCGAAATCAATGTAAACCTCACAGCTATTCCACACGTTAGACTTACTATCTTAAAACCAAACAACTAAGAAATCACGTTTAGTATCAACAAAAAAGAAGAAAAAAGAAAGTTGTGTTGCCACCAATAGAAACACAATATAAAACAATATAATAAAATAGCTAATGCATTAGTCTACCATCAATATTAATCTGGTTTCTTCACCAAACGACATCCCGATGCCATTGTTTCCCCTCCACCATTTATGCACTCCGGAAGCGAGGTAGCGATGTGTTGTACAGCACCTGCCGTGGTGTCTAATGCCGCATCCCTCTCCCTCTCCCTCTCCCATCGAGCAGGGAATCCCATCCCCCCTTCATAAGAATTTCCTAAAACTAGCTCTCTTCCCTCCCCTTATCCCATACCCTCCTCGCCTTTTGAAGAACGAGCTGGCAAAAAAAGGAGATTTTAATAAAATTACCGACGTGGGACTGAAGAGTTGGCGCGAAAAATGTTGAAGGAGGGACCGCCGGCAGTAAAAGACGTGATTGCGTCGCTATTGTGGAAAAAAATCTTAATACTGAGAGAGGGGAAAGTGAAAAGGGGTTGTTCCCCCTTTTTAAAAAGATTCCTCAACGGGATCTATCGACATTTCATCACCGTCGCTTCTATTACGTGCATATTATGATCTTGAAAGACGTCACTTCCGATGACTAGGTCTATCGCGGCTTCCTCGAGGCGTCAGTTTAAAATAGCTGGGGGTCTTTCACTTTGCATAGGTTTGTTCTGCAACGTTGACAAAAGCAATATCAGTCTTTAGATTCATCGTCCTTACGATGACACTTATTGGAAGTAAATCTGGTTTACGAAGCAATGGGAACTCCAAACCAGTTTTCGATTTTTTAGCCTTTCCCTAAGATCTTAGCATATCAGGCGTCGACAATAATTCAAGGTCTATTAAATAATATTAAATAATATGAATGAGAGAGAGAGAGAGAGAGAGAGAGAGAGAGTTTCACTGTTCAACACCCTTATATAATTCAATACAACCTGATTCATACAGCAATATCAAACTACACAAGCAGTACACCGCCAATATCCAACACTGGCCAAACTACCTGATTAGCCCAACCTTTGTTTTCTTATTTCATTTCTTCTTTTACTATTTTCGCTCTTAAAACATTCACTTTCTGTACTCAAAACTCCAACCTCACGAAAATCCCCCCACAATCAATGTCTATCCCTAGTAGATATCTATTCTTTCGGTGCAAATTATTTCCAGGAGACAGTTCAGCGAACATTCCTTAGACCTACATCACCGTTTCCATCGCATTCGTCATTTTTCGTTTCATTTCTCGTTGAAAATCTCTCTCTCTCTCTCTCTCTCTCTCTCTCAGACTTATAGGCGGCCACAAACGAACACGCACACGAACACATCCAAACAAAAACGCACACAACCACTCAAAGCAGATGAGAGATAGAGAGAAGAACTCGGGCGGACAACTATAACGAATCGCCCGAGGCAAATTATCCTTTCCTTTCCCGACGTCATAGAAATTGGGTTTCTTCATTATCTATATTAGCCCACCGTTATAAAGACCCGGCTACTGCCTCCGTCATTACACTAATACCAATGACTCCCAGTCTGAAAGATATGAAGGAGTGTGTGTGTGTGTGTGTGTGTGTGTAGGGAGGGGACTGGGGGAGTTGGTTACGGATAAACGGACACCAGAATGGAGGAGCTATTGAGGAGAAAAGGACGGACTTGGAGGAAAAGGAATCAGATCAGGTAATACTAATTTTATACGTTTGTATAAGTTTCGTTGTTGAGCAAAAATTCACCAGATCCTCTATCGTGAAAATGTAAATAAGATTTATTTAGTCTCAGAACCTTACACTCTACAGAATCAAAAAAGAACCGAAATACTTCCTGAAAAGACGCACTTTTAACCTTTGTTTCGAAAAATTCATCAACAAATGAAATGGCTACACTTTATTATGAAAAAGTGATACAGAATCACTTCTAACTGTTAACTGTAACACAAATTAAGAAAAATATCATCTTTAAACTTTGGAGCCTCTCGTCGAAAATGGATCGGAATCTCTCCTGTGAAAACAGCATTACGAACCTCCTTACTGAAAGAGGATTTGGAATAGATAAAAGTAAACATTAATCAAAAGGATTAAATATCATATAGTAAGGGGTCAATTTACAGGGTGTCCATAAAGTCCCAGTACCATTACAAGTAATACACACATGTAATGGTACTGGGACTTTATGGACACGCTGTAGTTCTCTCGTGGAGCAACAACTTATACACTGAGGATTGCAATCGAAAGTACAACCAACAAATTACGGTTCAACAAATGGATCTAGATGAAACCACCGAGTAGAAGGCCAGCCTACAAATTGAACTGCTGCAAAATAAGTTATTTACAACTAATGAATTCGGCCTTAACTAATAAATAACACCACTGAACCAGTGAGTTACAGTGCACCCAGGGAATTGACGGGCAACATATCAATTATGATAGGACCAGGAATTCAACTGCAACCACTAAACTGCAACCAATAAATCAAGAAGCAACAAATTATCTAAGGAACCCATAATAATAATAATAATAATAATAATAATAATAATAATAATAATAATAATAACAGGTGTTGCGCACTCGATTCCTCGTGTGTAAGTACAAATTCATGCTAGCGGTTTACTGGAATACAACGGAGAATTAATGGAAAGGAGAATAATGAAGTTTTAGGAATGATCACATTCCCGAAAATTAGTATATTTGCAAGGCTGAATAAAACTGTAATATATATATATATATATATATATATATATATATATATATATATATATATACATACTACATATATATATATATATATATATAATATATATATATATATATATAAGCATGTAGCACTTACACACTGAATAAAGCAGTAACTCACACCTCGTTTTTTCCCGTTTCCGAGAACCGTAACTTGCCCAAAGACAAGAGAAACAAGCAAAAAAGGCCAGAGAACAAAACGAGGGACTCTGGTAATTCCCAGAGACAGATCAGCTATCCCCACCAAATAAAAATATCATCGTAACAGGACGTGTGATAGAAGTTCCCAAAGGAATTCATAATGAGGTGCGAGGCATGGGGAGTGCAGCCGTGAGAGGAGGAGGAGGAGGAGGAGGAGGAGGAGGAGGAGGAGGAGGATGGGGAAGGAAGGTTAAGTGGCCTGGCCACCGCCAAAATAAGAGAAAAGAAAGAATATTCGCACGCGCTGATCGAATCACTGTTATGGCGGCCCCAAGATAACCGACCCAGACTCGAACTTCGCCCTTTCTGATTTCCCACAAGGCATAAAATATGGAAACCCAACAAAGGGACGCACAAATATAAATATAAATGAAAAGCATGACAAACACTGAATGAAATACTACAATAATGCGATTCTGTTTACTAATCATGAAGGAAAAATGTGAATATGAGTTAAGAGCTCAGCTCCTCGCGAAGCTTGTTCCAACATTTCACATCTGCCTCGAATTTTTCTAACGAAACCTGCGTGGAACGAAAAGTCCAGCTTCTATGCACTGTGTCAATACAGCTTCAAATCAAACAGGTCAATGGGAAGTCATAGTTTTGAATGAAGGTTTGCTCACAACGATACAACCAAGAAAAGGGGAGGGAAAAAACGAATAATCTCACCTCCCACCTTAAGCTGCTGAACAGTGTACGGGACTGTTGGCAACGCTGTTCATCTGCTATCCAAGTTTTGAAGGACGAGACGCAAATGACGCTTACCACGCTACCAATCAAGACCAACGATGCGAATTCATTTGACCAATCAAAGACAATGAGGGGATTCATGGTGCCAATCAGCCACAATGAGGAAATTCACTTGACCAATCAGATACAAGGATGACAGACCGCCGGCCATGAAGGTCATCCGCACGACCCTCTTTCCATGGCAAAAAGAGAAAGAGAGAGAGAGAAGGGGAGAATGGCGACAGAGGGAAAAGGGGGAAGAACGAGATAAGAAGTCAAAGTAAAAACGCGAAATGGGAAGAGGACGAGGAGAAGGAGGGAAATTCGGTCTCCGCTTTCTTTTCTTATTTCGCGAAGCGCTCCATAGACAAAAGTGTGTCCGGCGAGGCGTGAGATATTGACAGCGAGGACTTTCTGGCGACTTGGGAGATCATCACCTTGCGGACTGAGGGTTACAAATGACCCTCCCGAGGACGCTCTTTATTCGTCTTCTCCGATGATTCAGGACGCCGTCCTCCAAATAAACAGCTCTTCTCTTCAGCTTCTCCCTCTCAGACTTTCGGGGAATTCCTTACTTTTTCCTCCTGGATATATTATATTTATTATATATATATATATATATATATATATATATATATATAATATATATATATATCTATATAGATATATATATATATATGAATTATATATTACATAGATTATTCATACATCTATATCTACATATGTATTTATTATTTATTTAAAAAAGCATACACACATTACGAATTACTAGCCAAGCCACGTCATAAATACACCTTTTTCTTTCGCTCGAAAACAGTATCATGCATGTCTATCCACATTGGATCTATCAAGCCCCAGTATAGATAACGTCTGTGTCAGTTGTTCGATGTAATATACGGTATATGAATGTTACATTACCTGCATATTAAATGACAATAATTTTCAAAGCTACGAAAAAGTGGCAAATGAAATCCTCAAATGCCGTATAAGCACGAAAGAAATGAGCTGATGCAGCCAACATCACACCTTAACTCGCCTCCCCTCCCGCCCCATACCATACAAAATTTCTTCCCCTCCCCCCACCCCCCCACACAGCAGAGGGACAGTTTTGACGCTTGGCTGCACGGTCGTTACAGACTCAGGAATGCTGAGTAACCCTCCACCCTATCAAAGCATTACAGTTTCCATTCCCATTCCTAGAGTCCCATTCCAGAACCTCAAAAATCCCTTCTTCCCACTATGACCAGCGACTTATCAATACTTAATATCAAATTGGATTAATATAAGTACAATTCATATTGTGATCTTATGCAATAGACTCCCGAGATTAAATGAAACAAATTGGGATATCTTGATCTTAGTTTCAAACAATATTCTCCTGAGATTCAATGAAGCAAACTGAAATTGACGCGGTATTATTTAACTTTCCATTCACCCTCAGTTCCGTTCAACATAATTAGGAATCGTGATCTTGGCCAAAATTTGCCGTAAAATCATGGCAAGTTTACAAAAGGCAGTCTTATTCAAGAGTGATACTAAATTCACCAGAAACTATTACGAAACTGTGATTCAATGTTACAAATTCTCAAATACTGGTTTCGCTACATGTTTACTCCAGACTCCAGTAAACAGATGGACAGACCTTTTTATCCGAGACTTCATCAAATTTTACCGGGGAATGAATGACACATCTTGCATTTTACCAAATTTACGCTAATTCTAATGATACAAATTTACACATCTCTTATCCTAATGATTTCGTAATAAATTTATCAAAACCTGGAGACCTCTAATAGTAAATCCTATCCATTATTATAACTCATCCAGTCAGAATAACTTTGTGAAGAGTGATCCTTCCCAACAAACTGGACTGAGAATACCAGTTATACGACACTGCGAGCACAACGTTAACCGAGAATACAATAAAAATCGATAATCGGTTTTCAAAAAGATTTCAATTAAGTTTGAAAAAATCTTCTTATTTCTTAACCATAATTTAAAAATAAGTTTTCATACAATTAACCTTTAATTCATCCAATACATTACAAATCATTTAAACGCAAAACTAACGTTTAAAAACGGTAATTGACAGGGAACAAGTGCAGAAGTTTAGTGCCATCCCCCAGCGTTATCAAAAATAAAAGAACAAATAGCTTAAAAGCTTGAACATTAAAAAAGGCATATTTTGAGACACATTAGCAAAAACAGTCAAAGAAATTACTTTATAGGTGTAAGCACATCAAAATTGTTCATGGTACCAAATATTAGTTGAACTTATTAAAGAAAACACTAATAGCAGCAAATACGAGCATTATCTAGTTCCCAAGAACAAACTTCCTAGAGAGAGAGAGAGAGAGAGAGAGAGAGAGAGAGAGAGAGAGAGAGATTTTCTCTATTCAATAAAACTTAAATGGATCCTGAAGTGCTGCATAAAATATCGACTTTAATAACGCTAAAACGCCAGGGTCATCTCCTGAGTAAAATATCTGTGAATTAAGGTAAAATATTTTGAAATCACCTCCCACCAACTTATGACAAAAAACTGAAAAATAATGGAAATATGAGACAGCAATGCGTAAGTATAAATAAAGACGAAAAGCAAATATTTCAAACACACACATTATATATAACATATACATATATATATATATATATATATATATATATATATATACATATAATATATATATATATATTTGCACAAAAAATCAAGATCGAGGCTTTTCCACGGAGTCGACAACAAACAAAAAATAGAAAAAAAAAGGAGGAATAAAAATAAATATATCTTTTTTTATTTAGAAAAATAGAGAACGATACTTGTGAACGGGGGAGGAGAGGGGGGAGTAGGGAGGAGGTAAACAGAAGCAGATCGCAACCCCCTCCCCTTCCCTCCCCTCTCCCTCCCCCGAGTATCCAACCGCAGCCTTGACATGGAGAGAAATATATCTGCAAAAGTACATAGAGAGAACGAAAAGCATACTAAGGGGTCAGGCGCGCGCATGCGCGTACGAGGGGGTGGAAAAATAGAAAATATTGGTCGCAAAAACCGCCGTGTGCGAATGGGTTTCCGAGGTTCATTACTAGTTATTTGTATGTGCTGGTGAGCTCTGCTGAACACTCATGCCGACAGGAGAGGTTGGGGGGGTAAGGAAGAGGATATTGAGAGGGAAGGGGGGGGGGGGGGGGGGGGAGAAATGCCGAATAAGGGGATGTCTGTGTGCGTGTTTGCATGTGGATGCTGTCACGTGTTTCAAAGAGAGAGAGAGAGAGAGAGTCAAAACAAGATGAAAACAAAGAGAGAGAGAGAGAATTTCAAAAGTTAACCAGGAGTCAAAATAATTAAGATTAAAACGGGGAGAGAGAGAGAGAGAGAGAGAGAGAGAGAGAGAGAGAGAGAGAGAGAGAGAGAGAGAGAATCATCACAACAGTAAAGACTAAAATGACGAGAGAGAGAGAGAGAGAGAGAGAGAGAGAGAGAGAGAGAGAGAGAGATTTCGAATTAAACAGACGGCTCTTTTCAGCAGAATGTTTCAGTTCTGAATAAAAAATTATTTCAGGGCACCATTAACAATTCACTTAAGACTTTGCCGGTTCTTTCACAGCCTTGGTACTGTGATGGAAATAAGCAAAAAGAAAATAAAAACAGAAGTTAATCAGCTTAAAGAATAATAACCAATAGCCAGTATTTCATTGTATTACTTTCTTTTAATTAATATTCATTGTATTTGTCTCTTCTCGATTAGCTGTCCAACTTCTTTTTTATTTCAATTGCTCCAATTTTCACTTCTCATACATGACAAATTCTTATGCAAGACTCTCAGACTTAAGCCTTGTCATGGCGCAATAGAGTTTTCTGTACAGCGTATAATGCTGTATGAGTCGCGGGCCGAGAAACTTTCAGCCACAGCGTTGCCAGACCCACGATCATAGCTAAATTTCACCTTAAACAAAATGAAAGTTTCTGAGGCTACAAGGCTGCAATTTTATATGCTTCATGATTGGAGGGTAGATGATCAACATACCAATTTGCAGCCCTCTAACCTCGGTAGCTTTTAAAATCTGAGGGCAGCCAGAAGTGCGGACGGACCGACAAAGCCATCCTAACCATTTTTCTTTTTTTTGCAGAAAACTAAAACTGAAGACTAAAATAATATAATCGTAACTTCTTTTAACACAAGTCAGATTGTTAAGAAGTTACAAAAGTTATTTTTTTTCCAATAACAACGGTTGCTAAATAATAAAATGACCGAGTTCTAATTCATTCAAAATATTCGAAGACCTAGCCTTGTCAGTTGTCACACACAAGCACAAATAAAAAACTGAAGACTAAAAGAAAATAACTATACATTTGTTTGACAATGGTCAAATTGGTATTTCTAAAATGTGTTCTTTTTGTTTAGTTTTAAATAACACAGGTTGATGAATAATAAAATAGTCAAGTCCTTTTTATTCTTAATAGCACCGTTTGTTGACAACCTGAAATGTATATTTCATTTCCGATATGAGCAGTTAACATGTAGGAAAAAAATTGGTTCTACTCTAATGTAAACATTCAAGTAAGAATTCAAACATGTTTAATTATAATGACTATTAATGAGACGTTAAATTAAGTATAACTTCATCTCATTTCAAGTTTTAAATTCCAACGAAAAATGTTTAATCAAACAAACAAACTCGCACAACGATGGAAAAATAAAAAAAGAAAAAATACCATAAAAATATCCAACACCTTCACTGTATAAAGCTCACTCTTCTCTTTGGCGCAACATGTTCTCTTTTTTCCCCCTCCCCCTCTTCTGTACCTCCCCCCTCCACCCCTCCTCCCCCACTCTAATCCTCCAAAGGGAGTGCCCCCCAGCCGCCACCCCAGGCCCTCGGTGGGGATAATGGATAGCCTAACATTTTCTGATACATTAGGTCAGTTGCTAGCCTGACCACCACCCTATCCATCCTGACTGCTCGCTGTGAAAAACGAGGGAACGCACGCTCTCTCTCTCTCTCTCTCTCTCTCTCTCTCTCTCTCTCTCTCTCTCTCTCTTCTCTCTTCAGAAAAAAAACACACACACAAAGTAAGAGCGGAAATAACGAGAGGAAACGCATGAAAGAGGTGGGAGAGATGGACGACGATAAGAACAACAAGTTTGATTAAAAGTGCAACGGAAATAAATATAGAGTTTTGCAAGGCTATAAATGATTTAAAAAAAAGAAAGTAGAAACTTAACAAAATAATATTCATTATATTTAGACATTACTAATTACATTAACGGTTTCATTAGAATCAGTATGAGATAGGATTAATACTAACCCTCAACTAATAATAATAATAATAATAATAATAATAATAATAATAATAATAATAGAAGTAGTGGTAGTCACAGAAGGTTTCATCTTGAAAAAGATGATCGCATCACACACACACAAGGAAAAAAATTACGGAACTACAACTGGAAAGAGAAACGAAGTCGGAGATGCTAAGAATAACCCTGATAAAGAGATATATGGGACGGAAAATTAAGAAGAGGGTGGGAAGGGGGGGGGGATAATATAGAGTCCAAGAGGACATCGAATGTAACTTCCTTAATCGCAGCAGCATCTGTCAAGAAGCGCCCTTAGAAAAAATACATGGATCTCACTAATACCATCTCGGGAGGAGAGGGAGAGGGAAAGAGAGGGCGAGGGAGAGGGAAAGGGAGGGAGAGGGGGTAAGGGGGTGGGAGAGAAAGAGGTTTGAGGAGGAGGGGGGGGAGAAACAAAGGAGAGGGAGATGGATAGGGAAAGAGAGGGGGTGGGGGGAAAAAGGGGTGGGAGAGAAAGAGGTGGAGGAGGAGACAAAGGGAGAGGGAGAGGGAGAGGGGGAAAAGGGGTAGGAGAGAAAGAGGTTGAGGAGGAGACAAAGGGAGAGAGAGGGGGAAGGAGAGGGGGAGAAGAGGTAGGAGAGAAAGAGGTTGAGGAGGAGACAAAGGGAGAGGGAGAGGGGGAAAAAGGGTGGGAGAGAAAGAGGTGGAGGAGGAGAGAAAACGAAAGGGAGATGAGAAAGGAAAGGAAGAGGGAGAAAGGGTGGAAGAGAAAGAGGGGGAAGAGAGAAAGGGAGAGGGAGAGGAAGAAGAGAATCGAGAAGGGGTGGGAAAGAGGGGGTGGAAGAGTTAAAAGGAGAGTGGGAGGAAGAAGGAGCGGCAAGAGGGGGTAGAGGAAATAAAAGGAGAGATAGAAAGAGAGTGAGTGAGTGTAAAAAAATAATGAATGGACTTTGACGTTAATAGAAATGGGGAGGGGAAGATGAAGAAGGAGAGGGTAGGGGGGAAGTAAGGGGAAGAGGTAAGTAAAAAGAAAGAAAAGGGAACAGAAAGAGTGAAAAAGGGTGGGAGGGAGAAGCGAGGAGAGGAAAAGGAGGGAGAATTGGAGGAGAGTGAATTGAAGAAGGATTCTGGTTAAATAGAAAATATCTAATTAGTGGTGTTTCTATTACCTGAAAGAAACGACTGGAAAGAGAGGAAGAATGAGAGAAGCTAATTAGCGGAAAAAATAGAGAAATAATATAAGAAAGGCCATCGAAAACATCTATCTTTTTGTGGTCTCGGTATAAAGCTTTATGAGCCTCGGCCCAGGAAACTTTAACCACGACTCGGTGGTGGCCTGGCCTGTATTGTTGCCGGACGCACGATAATGGCGAACTTTAATAGATTATGCTAACTTTAACCTCAAATAAAATAAAAACTACTGAAGTCAGTGGGCATCAATTTAGTATGTTTGATGATTGGAGGGTGGATGATCAAAATACCAATTTGCTGCCCTCTAGCCTCAGTAGTTTTTAAAATGTGAGGGCGGACAGAAAAAAGTCCGGAAGGACAGACAAATCTGGCATAATACTTTTCTTTTCAGAAAACTAAAGAGTCTGTATGATTTCACCTGTTAAGGCAGGCCAAAAGAGTTTATTTTGAATAAAACCAGGAAATGTTTAGAAATTATACAATATTTTCAAACAAAGATTAATTCTGAGAAGAACTTCCAGAGAAGTCAATAAAATACTTTCGAATTTCAGTATACAATATAATACAGTACCCCAGAGCACTGAAACTTTTATAATGAAATAGAATACTTTTGAATTTCAGAATAAAATACAATACAGTACCCCAGTGCACTGAAACCTTAATGTAACAAGGTTCTCCATTGTAGAGAAAAAGTTCTAGGAAATGCAACAGAATATTTTTGAAATTCATACTGCATCATAATACGACATTACAAAGCATCGAAGCCTTGAAATAAACTAAACTGATCATGGTAAGCCTATAAGATTTCGTCCGAGCCGAGATGAAAATACTAATGATATGCAATAAACAGAGCAAAAAGTATTTTATAGATGGAAAAAAGGAAGAAATGTAGATGGAAGAGGAAAAGGGTAGAAAGAGAGGAAATGGAAAGCAAATAAAAGAGAAACGTACGAACAAAAATTTACATTAAAAAAATAAAGAAAATAGCTTACTAAGAGACGAGATATAAGAAAAAAAGTGAGAATAAGAGAAAGACGAGAAAAAGATCCATTATTTGCATAGAAAACTATATTAAAAATTCTCGTAAGAGGCCTCGAAAGCTTAGCATAATTCGTATTGCAAAGAGGACGTCGTTAATAATAATTTTAGTAAAAAGAGAAAAGGAATGAAAAATGGAGACCACCAAAAGCAGGAGAATAAAGAGAGAAAGAGAGGAAATGAAGAAGAAAGATAACAGAAATGTATATCCGAAATAATTAACAGATGGGATAAAAGAAAAACTAACAAGGACCATGATGAAAAAAAAGACAGCAAAGGAAATGAAAAAAGACGCGAGAAAAGACAGGAAAGGAAAGGAAAGAGGAAAAAATGCATAAGACAAAAAGAACCGTAAGAACAGAGAAGAGAGAGAGAGAGAGAGAGAGAGAGAGAGAGAGAGCTGGAAGGAAAGAAGAGAAAAGAGGGAAAGAAAAGAAATTGGGGAAAAAAGTGTAGTAAATGAGAGAGAAAAAAAAAGAAACTGGAAAGAAGGAAGAGAGGAACAGGAGAAAAAGGTGGAGAAAAGGACGAAACAAAAGATAATTAAAAGGAGAGAGAGAGAGAGAGAGAGAGAGAGAGAGAGAGAGAGAGAAAAGAAAAATAAAGGTGGTGAAAACGACGAAACAAAAGATAATTAAAAGGAGGAGAGAGAGAGAGAGAGAGAGAGAGAGAGAGAGAGAGAGAGAGGAAGGAAGGTTTATCCGAAGAGTGTGGGGGGTCATAAATGAAAGACGATTCTCCTTTCTTCCACATCGGTGATTCCACGCTGATCACCCTCGGACTCCCAACGATAAATATCCAAGGATAGGAAAAACGGGTCCACCGCAATAAAGGGACTGGAACCACCCCCCCCCCCCCCCCCCTGCAAACCAAAACCCCTTCCCCTCCCCTCCCTTACCCAAACACACACATACACACACACACACACAAACCCAAAGACAGAACTCGCCAACGCCTCTTGTCTGAAGAATTGGAAATAAAAATTTAGGCAAGGGCTGAGCACTGGGACCTATGAGGTCATTCGGCGCTGAAACGGAAACCGAGAGTACAAAGGTCTGAAAGGTGTAACAGGAGGGAAAGGTGTTTTTCTGAAGAATCCTCTTTATCGCGAGCTGACAAGCATATTATGTTGAATACACGCGTACATTCAGAAATGATATTCATTAAGATGAAGACTTTGGGATACTTTTATGAAATTTATGTGTGTGTATATATATATATATATATATATATATATATATATATATATATATATATATATATATATATATATATATATATTGAATATGTATGCTAAGATATTCTATTTATTAAGTTGAAGAATATTTTTATCAATTAATGTTACGAAGATTCATAAAACTGAGAAATACATAAATGTGCGTATATACGCACTGTTTCACAATAATTTCCTTTTATTAAAATTAAGCCACTCATGAATATAAGTTTCAGAATAAAACATATAAAGCTCGAAAATTAGCAAATAAATACATGCTGCAGAACTTAATACAGTCCCATTTTTTTTATTTACCCCACTGATGAACTGATATGAGAATAAGAAATCCGTTGATGCCTTAGTTTAAGAAAAGTGTGGTGATGTGTTGCGTTTCTAACTAAAATGTATTTTTGTATTTTCATGAATACCCACATTCCACTTGCGCTGTCATTCTAAACATGCAATTACGATAATAACCCTTATGCAATCCCGTAAGCAATTTCCGTGTAATTTACAGTAATAAATTAATGATGAGGTAAGATAGTAGCATTTATCGAAATTCATGTAACAGAATATCTTAGAAAATTATTATTATTAATTATTATTATTATCATCATTCTAAGCAGTGTTTATGGGAAACGTGAGAAAAGATGAAAAATAATTTAAAAAATATATAAAGTATATGCTACCACTTCCATTTTTTATTTCATCTTTTTTTTGTTTTTTTTTCTTACAAAATATACCGAGCGTGATCCTAGTATTTTACCTATCCACACAGACTCGCAGGGATTTCCCTTATGATACTGAAAAACAGGAACATAGTATAAGTTTTCATAATCTCTCTCTCTCTCTCTCTCTTCTCTCTCTCTCTCACACACACACACACACACACACACACCACACATACATACACAGACACACACACACACACAAACATATATATATATATATATATATATCTATATATATATAAAAAAATATATATAATATTTCACATATACGTATATATACAAATAATATAAATATATATATATTATAAATATATATATATATATAATATATATATGTATGTATATATATCATCATATAAAAAATATATATATATATTATCTATATATATATATAGTCGTATATATAACTCACTGACACCTTCATCCATCACCTGTTAAATCAAGGATCAACCACATAACCACATATGTAGGAAACTTCCACAACATGAACCTGCCTCATACACCTGCACATACATATCATGAGCAGCATGTTTAACTCAGTACTTGCAACTGCTCCTTCATAGCTATAATTGGAGGCTCATGTGATCCAATACTTGATCCGCTCCTCCACAGAACTGTGTAGACCTAATTCTCTTCCTTCCCTTCAATTGTAAACATTTCCCACCGTCTTCTCAACGGTAAAGGGGAGTCTTTCGTACAGCAGAAACCAGCGCTACAATCTAATCACTCTAAAAATACAATGTATATGAACTGAATGAATAAATTGATCCATATATAACTAAGACATAAAAAGAAATCAGGAAAAAATACACAAAAACACATTCTTTTCTACAGCAGAAACCATCAATCCAGTTTGATCAATCTAAAAATACATTGTATACAAATGAATTAATAAACGCAGAAAACCAACAATCCAGTTTAATCAATCTAAAAATACATTGTATACAAATGAATTAATAAACGGATGCATAAATAGCTAATAAGCCAAACAAGAAATGAAGACAATATACATCAACACAGACAGCATTCCCGTACCGAGAAGGGGAAAGCACACAACTGCAAAATGGTGGGGTACTTTCTCCACAGCAAATTGCCCCGTTCCACATCTGATAAACACAGCCGCAAAACACATCGTGAACGCGACCATTCATATTTCTAATCCAGCGTCGCTCGCCTCTCTCTCTCTCTCTCTCTCTCTCTCTCTCTCTCTCTCTCCGACAAAATAACACGCACGCGACAATTAAAAGAAAAAAACACCACACTCCAACAACAATGCATCGCATAATATTACCGGGAGGTAAAAAACATGGGTTAGAACAAAAATATATGTATATATGTATGGACACCCAACACACACACACAGTTACATAACGAGCACATTTATTTTTCGGTGCATTAAAATTCCGTCTGGCTGCCGCCTAAACCCAAAAAAATTTACGCGGGCTGCACTGCCAAAAGCTTTCGCAGAATGGCAAACAGAAAATCACAAAATTAGCGCCGCTGATGCCACCATGAATGCAAAGGACAGGTGCCAATGAGAGCTGCTGTGTGTTCGCTTGCCGAGTCGGTTTTGTTTTGGACGAGAGAGACAGACGACGTTTTCAGTGGGATTTTACGAGTACTAAACTTATTATTAACGATGTTCTCTTTGCAGTACGAATTATGCTAAGCTTTCGAGGCCTCCTAGGAGAATTTTTAATATAGTTTTCTATGCAAATAATGGATCTTTCTAGACTTCCTGACAACGTTCTCCCTATAATGTGAGGTAAGTCATCTTTCCTGGGTCTACTAATGACTTCTTTTAAACTCGTTTTCTCACAGTGAAAGAATTAACATCATTTCCCATGCTTATTACCGACGTTTTGGTCAACATTCATTTCAGCTCCGATAAATATAGTTCTTCCTCATTACTCACAAAGGGAAAAATAACACATATATTTGCATTAATCCTCCCCTCAACCTTTCAGAACAAATAAAAAAGAGGTTTCCTGCTTGAAATGCCTCTCAGTTCTTCAAAATGATCGGTTCGTCGTTTCTGATTTAGCTGATTGATGCCCGAAAGATTCATTGTTGTGAATTGTTAACAGCTAAAAGAGTGAAACAGATGTTGGACCTCTCTCTTCGCTTCTCTCTTCTCTCTCTCTCTCTCTCGCTCTCTCTCTCTATCTATATAGATATATATATTATATATATATATATAGAGTATATACTATATATATATACATATATATATATATATGATATATATATATATATATATATAGATATATTATATATATATATATACTATGTACATATATATGTATATATATATATATATATAATATATTATAAATATATCAATGATAATATATGTACACACACACACATATATATACATATATATATATATATATATATATATATTATATATATAATTTGTATGAATATCTATGTGTGTGTGTGTTTAATTATATCTATTTTATATATATACATATATTTTTTCTAAAAAGATTAAATAATGATTGCAGTCATCGATACAAAAAAAACATACACACACACGAAAAACGTAGAAATCTTTATTAGTGTTAATTAAGGTACGTAACAATTATTTTCTACGATCTTTGTGAAACCTTTCTCGGAAAAAACAATCTGCCGCAGGAATAAGTCTTGCAAACAGCGTGTAGTAGAAAGAAATCCAAAAAGCGAATGGCACCGCGGTGTTAAATGAACTAAGAGCAACTTTACATTTCGATAAATGAAAAAGACATCTACTTCCCGCTGAACTTTTCCACAGTCTACGTCAAACGCAATCCTATCAGTCAATCAAAAATGTGTTCAACTTTTCCACCTGCAATTTGTCTGGCCGGAAAATCATTTAGATATCGCACGGGAATATGCATAATAAATGAGCACCAAATGTGCATAGTGAATGAGCACCAGCCCCACCAGACCTTCCCTTCACTCACAATGAGAGTGAATAGTCTGTTTTCTTACTCTTCGCTCATTCATTCCTCACTTTTAGTCACTCGGGTGTCGTTGTAACCCACTGCCGCCCGGACCAGACTCCTAAGGCCTGTTATTAGGAGCTTAGCCCTCCTTACTAATCCGACCTTCGGAGATTTCAAGTTCGATGCGTCGACTTTTGGGATGAAAAATCTCAGCTGATATTTTATTTATGAAAAGTAAATCACTTTAGTAAATAGTAAATTATGCAGAGAAACGAATGAATTCGGTAACTTAGAACTTAATTCATAACTATAAAAAAACAGAGGTTTTAACAGATATAATATTAGTTATAATGTCAAGACACAGATTGCTGTATTAGTTATAATGAAAAGACACACATTTTTATTAGTTATAATGAAAAGTCCGACCGGCGGGCGAGGCTTCCAAAATCAAGGTTGGTCACTTTTCTTATCTCATCTTAGATGAGGGCAAATTCATAAAACACAGAGGAAGACAGAGAATACCACACCCGGAGAGACGAATAGTATGGAATGGTGAAAGCGGTTAACCCTCGAGATCGTGACATCAACGCAGCATCTGTTGGACCTCCTAAGCATGACGTCTGAAGTAGCACGTAATCCCTAGACCAATGAAACCTGCTTAGTCTTGTGGCCAAACGTAACTCGTTAAACCCATCTCATAGACAATTTCAATATCGTTCGTTAAGACTATATGTATATATACATGTGTGTAAAACAACTAAATATAAAATGTTAAATAAATTATTGTATATATCCTATATTCTTGTTAGATGCAAAAAGCTACGTAAACATGAACTAGCGTTCTTAAACTGAAAAAAGCACTAAATCAAAATTGAACCAGGGAAGCTAAAAGAAAATGGAGTGGAAGGATTAAGCAGAGACTCAAGAAGAGCTAGGTCTTCGTGTTTGACCAAACAACATCAGAATCCTACTTTACGGCATTTTTATAATTTCCTATAGGACTGCAAAAGCTAATCCATTCTTCGTTCTTTGACGTTTTATTAATAACAAGTACAATCTAGTTTTCTGTACAGCGTATAATAAAGGCCACCGAAAATAGATCTATCTTTTAGTGGTTTCGGTATAATGTTCTATGAGCCACGGCCCGGTGGTGGCCTGTCCAATAGCGTTGCCAGACTCAAGATCATAGCTAACTTTAACTTTAAATAAGAATTAAACACTATTGAAGTAAGAGGGCTTCAATTTGGTATGTTTGATGTTTGGAGGGTGGCTGATCATCATAGCAATATGCAGCCCTCTAGCCTCAGTAGTTTGTAAGATCTGAGGGCGGACAGCAAAAGTACGGATAAGAAAAGTGCGGACGGACAGACAAAGCCATCTCAATAGTTTTATTTCACTGTAAACTTTATATATATATATATATATATATATATATATATATATATATATAGCTATATATATATACTATATATATATATATATATATATATATATATATATATATATATATATTATAAAGCGAGGGAGTTATTCCATTAGCAAGACTCAAACTTTATATAAAACCAAATTAAATTGTAATCAGACAATTACAAATACAGAAAATATAATACCAAAATCTAAGAGGAGCAACCAGGGATAAGACAGCTAATCAGCCTAAAACACTAAGAATAATCATTTGTTATACCATCGCTGGAAAAACAAAAAAACAAAAACAAAACGCATTTAAACAAAATAAAAGAGGCCAAACAAAGCATCGAAAGTCAAACATGAAAAGATTCATATCCGCTCTCTCTCTCTCTCTCTCTCTCTCTCTCTCTCATATAACCTACCTACCTAGGAGGTATAAAAACGAGAGTAAATCTGCGAGAGGATGGATTGCGTCATCGAGCGAGAGACGCATCAACAGTCAAACCTTCAATTTAACAATCAATCCAGCGGGGCGTCAGTGCGTCGCGGAGAAGTGAATGTGGGAGTTGAAGGATAAAATTGGGATGGAGGGGTTGACTAGGCACAAGGAATGTGTGCGTTGTCAGGGGGGAGGGTGGAAAGGAAGACGGGGGAGGGGGAGGGGGAGGGGGAGGGGGAGGGTGGGAGGGAGAGAGGGTATGAAGAAGAAAGCAGAAGAGGGAAGCGGGTGTGCAGAATGGGAGAGGGAAAGATGGAGAGCAAATAAAAATGGAATAAGATATATGTTGAAAAGGGTGATAGAAATGACTCAAAAAGCTTTATAGCATAAAGCGATATTTTAGTCAATTTAATTTTCATACATAATCACAAAGGTTAAAATATTTCGTTTTATCAACGAAAAGCGACAATTGGAACTCATTATCGCAAACTAAGCAAAATGTGTCTAAACGCTACCACTTAGCTCGGAACTAAACCCGAGTCCTCACACTAATGATGGAAGTGTCTCAACCACTGGCTCCCAAGGAACGCAATATATATAAATATAAAATAAAGAATATATATATATATATAAATAATATATAATATATATATATATATATATATATATATATATATATATATATATAGTGTGTGTGTGTGTGTGTGTGTGTGTGTTATATAAAGTGTGTGTGTATCTACATACAAACATACATATGTACGTACATGTACATACATACTTCATATGCTTATATATATATATATATATATATATATACATATATATGTATATATATATATGTGTGTGTGTGTGTGTGTGCGTGCGCGCCGCGCTGTGTATGTTTGTGTGTGTATAGTTTAATGAAACTACCATATATACCCTATTCCCCGTTAAATCTAAACATCTTTGAAAACATAAACTGCCGAGTTAAAAGTGGAAAAAAAAAGAAAATACCAAACGAAAACCGAACCAGTGAGACGAAAAGGAAATGGAGCGGAAGGATTAAGCAACAGGAGGTGTGATAGTCCGTAGAACTTTCATTAACTCATTCACGCTTTTAACACGAGCGTAAATAATCGGAGATATTAAAATTCCTTGCCCTGCCCAACTTGGCTTCTCTCTCTCTCTCTCTCTCTCTCTCTCTGCGCTGATTTAGCTTTCCGTATGAAAGTTCTTTTTCTTGTAAGTTTTCTCACGTTGATGGGACTTTCGAACATTTGAATAACAGTAAAAAACAAACAATTATTACAAAACATGACTGAAGAATACATATCTCTACTATAGTAGAAATCTCTACTATAGTAGAAACGATAGCTCTTAATAATCCTACGAAAATAATTCCAAAATGTTTAGAAGCATATATGCAAAGTACAAACAAATATCAAACCAAGAAAAATTTAGAGTGAATACCATCAAATCTCATAGAGTAAAAAAAAAAATAAACGTAATTCTATTCAGTTTTATGTTACTGGATAAGTGACGATAATTTTGTAAAAATTCAACGACAAAGAATTAACCACGTCACAAGAAACACAAAACCGCGATAAACCTCGGTAAAAACAGGTGCTTGAACAACAAAGCGACGTTTAAATCACCCTTCCACGTTGTCCTACCGTCACACAAAACGGCTCCTTTGAACACGAGTCCATTTTCTGCAACATTTGCCTCTGAACTGAAGCGATACTCTAATGGACATCTGATTCTGGCAATGAGGGGGATATACATGGAGAGAGAGAGAGAGAGAGAGAGAGAGAGAGGAGAGAGAGAGAGAGAGAGAGTTTGCAATCAAAATGGCGTCACAACAGCAAAGAATTAAATGGAGAGAGAGAGAGAGAGAGAGAGAGAGAGAGAGAGAGAGAGAGAGAGAGAGAGAGAGAGAGAGAGAGTTTGCAATCAAAACGGCGTCACACTAGCAAAGAATTAAATGAAGAAAGAGAGAGAGAGAGAGAGAGAGAGAGAGAGAGAGAGAGAGAGAGAGAGAGAGAGAGAGTTGCAATCAAAACGGCGTCACACTAGCAAAGAATTAAATGAAGAAAGAGAGAGAGAGAGAGAGAGAGAGAGAGAGAGCTTGCAATCAAAATGGCGTCACAATAGCAGAATAAAATGGGGAGAGAGAGAGAGAGAGAGAGAGACCGACCTTACAGACCTTACCGTACATACCTTACATCTTGTTCGGGTTGCCCCAGGTCCCTCAGTGTGAGGCACCTTAATGTCTACCAGAGAGTTGCTAGTACATCTTCTGGTACATTTTGCATCTTCCAATCTTGGATGGTCTGGGATGAAGCTTAGATATTTGTCGAGCTTATTCTTAAAACACATCTACGCTCACTCCTAATATATTCCTCAGATGAGCTGGCAACGCATTGAATAGACGCTGCATTATCGATGCTGGTGCGTAGTGGATTAATGTCCTGTGTGCTTTCCTTATTTTTCCTGGTATAGTTTTGGGCACTATTAATCTATCTCTGCTTGCTCTTTCTGATATTTTTTGCTCCATGATGTTTTCAGCTATTCCTTCTATCTGTTTCCATGCCTGAATTATCATGTAGCGTTCTCTTCTCCTTTCTAGACTATATAATTTTAAGGATTGTAGTCTTTCCCAGTAGTCAAGATCCTTAACTTCTTCTATTCTAGCTGTAAAGAACCTTTGTACACTCTCTATTTGTGCAATATCCTTTTGATAGTGTGGATACCATATCATATTGCAATATTCAAGTGGACTACGAACATATGTTTTATAAAGCAAAATCATGTGTTCAGCTTTCCTTGTTTTAAAGTGCCGTAACAACATTCCATTTTTGCTTTACATTTTGCCAATAGAATTGCTATTTGATCATTGCCAGAACATGTTCCTATTCATCATCACACCAAGGTCTTTCCTTCTCTGTCTCCATAATTTTTTATTGATTCAAATTTCCATGCCTGAATTATCATGTAGCGTTCTCTTCTCCTTCTAGACCTATATAATTTTTTTGTTACGGATTGTAGTCTTTCCCAGTAGTCTAGGTCCTTAACTTCTTCTATTCTAGCTGTAAAGGACCTTTGTACACTCTCTATTTGTGCAATATCCTTTGATAGTGTGGGTACCATATCATATTGCAATATTCAAGTGGACTACGAACATATGTTTTGTATCGCATAAATCATGTTTTGTTCAGCTTTTCTTGTTTTGGAAGGTGCCGTAACAACATTCCCATTTTTGCTTTACATTTTGCCAACAGAATGGCTATTTGATCATTGCATAACATGTTCCTATTCATCATCACACCAAGGTCTTTAACTGCTTCCTTATTTGTGACTGTCTCATTATTGGGTCCTCTATATGCATATAGCTTTCCTTCTCTCTCTCCATAATTTATTGATTCAAATTTATCAGAGTTAAATACCATCCTATTTACCTCTGCCCAATCATATACTTTGTTAAGGTCTCTTTGTAGCGCGCTCCTATCTTCATCACAAGTAATTTCTCTACTTATTCTTGTGTCATCGGCGAAACTACTCACTACCGAGTCCTTAACAATACTGTCTATGTCTGTAATCATAATAACAAACAATAATACAGCTAACACCGTACCTTTTGGCACACCGGATATTACCTTAGCTTCATCCGGTTTCTCATCGTTTGCAATAAATATCTGTTTTCTGTTGTGTAAAAAATTCTTTTAACCATCTTCCTACTTTACACTATATTATGTTTCTAATGTTCTTTGCTAATATATTATGATCTACCTTGTCAAAAGCTTTTGCAAAGTCTAGATAAACCACATCTGTTTGTTTCATTTCGCTTTTCATATTTTGTATATGTTCTCACGGTGGACTAACAGTTGGTTTTGTGTACTTTTTCCGGGTAAGAAACCATGTTGTCCTATATTAAACAAATTATTTTTTATTAAATGTTTCATAATATTTTTCTTCATTAGCCTTTCATACACTTTCATAATATGTGATGTTAGACTCACAGGCCTATAATTACTTGCCTCTAGTCTTGATCCACTTTTGAAAGTAGGGGTGATATATGCTAATTTGTGCTTCATCATAAATCTTGCCTATATCTACACTTTGTCTTAATAATATTGTAGGTGGCTTTGCGATAGAATGAACTACTTTCTTTAAAAAGATAGCAGGGACACCATAAGGCCCTGCTGCAGCTCCATTTTTAATTTCATTAATAGCCTGCCCTATATCAGCTTCATTAATATCTATGTCTGCTAATATTCACTATTTTTCATCCCTTACTTCTATATCAGTATCTTCATCAATTCGGAGGGGTGAATTCTCTCTTATACGTTCTGCCAATATGTTGGAGAGAGAGAGAGAGAGGACGAGAGAGAGATCCGAGAGACGAGCGGAGAGAGAGATAGAGAGACGGAGGTGAGAGAGGAGAGAGAGAGAGAGAGAATTAACTGTATCTAGTAAGAGAAAATGAGAAAAGATTGTCTGGTGTGGAGTAATACAAGCTGCATTACATATATTTAGTTGGGCAAGACAGTGAGGTTGACAGATTGGTCATATCTTGATTGTTTTCCATAATACGGGTTGTCTGTCTAGTCAAGAGGAAGAGATAACCTGAAAAAAAACGAAAGAGTTTCATCTACCATAACATACGAAGTTGATTATTAAAGAGGGAAAGAAAAAAAAGTAGTGTGGCCTCAAAAATAAGCTACCAGTCAGAAGTTAAGCTACGGAAAAACAACGCTGAATTTATTCTTATCTTTATATTTGTATCGTCATATACTATCTCTGTATTAATTACAATCTACCACCATACACATAATTTCTCTCTCTCTCTCTCTCTCTCTCTCACACACACACACACAGATAAATTTCAATCCGTAAAAGCAGATTGATTAAAAACTATTTATAGTGTCATTACTGACAGATACTGCCACTGTACTCATCACAATCTATCGCCATACAAAGCCTGCAAATTGATCCATCTCTCACAGAGTAATAAAAAGCCCAAATATCAGATTCCGTCTACAGTCAGACTTTCTCACGTATCATGTCTACAGCCACCCCCTATTCCCTCCCTTCTCCCCCTCCCCCCATCACACAACATCATCCCCGAAAAAAAAAATCGTCTTTTTTATCTCATTTTCTATGCAAATAAACACAATTTTAGGCGCGCCTCCCCTCGAAGTAGGGCGCCGTTTTCTTTCGCGCTCCTTCTTCACAATCGGCCAAAATCGCTTAACAATCATTGGATAAGTGACTGCCATCTTGCTCGGCTCCAACACAAATGCTCGATTTTTCTGTTTAGTTCTCTCTCCCCTCCCCCTCTTTTTTACTTTTTTTTTCTTATCCTTTTTATTCCTTCTTTATTTTTATTCCTCTTCACGCTGCGCTAGACGGGTAATCTTAACAAGAGATATACAAGATTGAGAATACAGGCGTCACAGGAGGGGGGGGAGGGGGGGGGGGGGGCTAAGAAAGGCTGGAGAGAGAGAGAGAGAGAGAGAGAGAGAGAGAGAGAGAGAGAGAGAGAGAGCATTGACGTTGGGGGGTGGGGGGAGGATTGTAGGAGGAGAACAGGCCAGAAAACAAAAGGGGTGAAAGAATGAGGCTTCAAAACTAATTTTTACAAATAAATCTTACTGTAAGTGAATTTCTCTTATCTGCAATCTTTTATTTACCTGGCATTAAATCATTCAAGCATAATTCAGTGAAAGGGGAAAACCAAACGTAATAAAAGATAAAAAGGGAACAATAAAAGAGCAGAGGGTGACTTCCTATGAATTACTCGGGTATGCAAATAATGAAATATATATTGCATACCAACATAACATCATGAGGTGTAAAAGCGTTTCCCGTTGACGGCTAAATCATATCCAGCGAATCGGTTTCAATCATCGATATATTTTGAGCGATTTAATCGCTGAAGAAATGGGAGAGGTGTTCAAAAAAGAGCATCTGTAAAAGTACATAGAGAATTTGAGATACAAACATAAAGAGGAATAGAAATATACAATTTTGGTTCAAGGCCAAGTGCTAGGACCTATGAAGCCATCAGGGCTGAAAGGGAAATTGAGAGTAAAAAGGGTTCAAAGGTGTAACAGGAAGAAACCTCGCAACTGCACTAGAGTAGATTCAAATCAACCGTGCATTTAATTAATATCTAGGCCAGTCCCTTACGACGCTCCTGATTTGGCTGTTGATAGGCCAATCACAGGGCTGGAAACTCTCAGACTCTCTCGAGAGTTCACATAGGCAGGATGTATGTTCCACCTCTCCTGAGGGATCACTTTTGAAAGACGTATCCCTCAGGAGAGGTGGAACATAGACCCAAACCATGTGAACTCTCGAGAGAGACAGAGTTTCCAGCCATGTGATTGGCCTATCAACAGCCAATCAGGAGCGTCGAAAGGGACTGGCCTAGACATCAAATGCACGGTTGATGTGAATCTACTATAGGAATCAATTGCTGGGAGGGTGAAAAGTACAATGAAAGAAAGAGAATGTGCAGGAGGTACAGTAAAAGAAATGCAAAAGATTGAAGCTAGGGTAATAACCCCACCCCCAACCCCCTTTACGGACGATTAATACATAAAGCCAACTCGAAAAAGTCACGGAAAAAAAGCTGAGTTTTTCGTTATTGCTTATTGTAAACAATAAACGACAATTGTCTTCCTAACGGCCCAACTTTCGCCATAACTGGTATTAAGCAAATCGTATTTTAGTTGCTGTTAAGTAACACTTTCTTATGACGTAAGCTTCTACCATTCCGAGAGAGAGAGAGAGAGAGAGAGAGAGAGAGAGAGAGAGAGAGAGAGAGAGAGAGAGAGTCAATCATAACACTATTGGTAACCCATTCACTACTATGATACAGACTTCTCCATCGTCTTCCGTATTTCTTGAACAACTCAACCCAAAAAATTCTATTAGGCCTTTTTCGATACATGACCAATCTTGTCTAGGCACAATCTGCTCGCCTCGTCGGTTCGCTACGATTATAACCTTCAACACTGATAAGTAATCTGATTAGTGTAGTTTAAACATGCACCTTTTATTCCAAAAAAATAATTACGCAGAAATGTGTATCCATTCATATTTTTTTAAATCCACTAAAAATACAGTGAAATTTAATACAATATTCACGACTTGACTGAAAATCATTCTCTTCTTCCTGTACGCGTTATATATATATATATATAATATATATAATATATATATATATATATATAATATATATATATACGTATATATATATATATATATATATATATATATATATATATATATAAATATAAACATATATACTGTATATTATATACATAAATATAAGTAAATAGTATATATATATATATATATATATATATATATATATATATTATTATAACATATATATACTGTATATATATAATAACATAAATATAGTAAATAGTATATATATATATATATAATATATATATATATATATATATATACTGGAGGATTTCAGTTTAAGAATTTAAAATTATACTATTACGTTCTTCTTGACCCTCTCTCTCTCTCTCTCTCTCTCTCTCTCCTCTCTCTCTCTCTCTCTCTCAGATAACTTCAAGAAAAGACCCGCAATCGCGCCTGGACTAGCCGCCTTCTCCTCCTTCTCCTCCTCCTCCTCCTCTAAACTGTTGTCCGTGAAATATTGACGCAGAAAATCATATTTGGGCGACCGGATCCAATTCTTCCGCCCTGGATCGCCTTTATGAGGGTAAATGGACCGCGATCCTCTAAGTGGCTCGTAGAATTTATTTTCAGGGCGGGAATTCTGGCCTTCTTTGGGGCTTATTTGGCTTACAAAAAGGTTATTGTTGTAACTGCTAGTCTCTCTCTCTCTCTCTCTCTCTCTCTCTCTCTCTCTCTCTCTCTGTATAAGGAATCAGACTCTTTCTTTCTTTTCCTTGGCCGGTTTTAGTGTTCTGCTATTACAAATATTTTGAACAGACAGTGCGTTCAATTTCTATTAATAACAGACACAAGCGTATTCAAATATATACATAGTATACGTACTATGGGAGATTCTCAGGGCAAAAAAACGTCATGGATAAAAAAACAGAAAATAATAATAATAATAATAATAATAAATAATAATAATAATAATAATAATAATAATCGAGGCTCCTTCAAAAAAAGGCTTGATTAGAATATTTAATACATTTGTGCCAAAGTATGTATGTTTACAGGCTGAATAAGATGAATGGCGTAAAAGGTTGTACTTTATTAAGCAAATGTAAATATATTTATAAAACGCCAATGAAAAGTCAATATATGTTGATATAACTTCGATATGCACCTTCAAGCAAAAGGAGCTTATGGTACGGCCAAAGGTTTGAGAAGACTGGATCTATAAGGAGCATTAGGCAACTCAGCTGCTGCTTGCCAGAAAAGAGAGGATTAGAGAGAGAGAGAAGAGAGAGAGAGAGTTTTTTTAGAGAGAGAGAGGAGAGAAGAAGAAGAACTGTGCGAAAACATGTATTTCGGTCATTTTCGCAAAAATGTAATAACTAGACACTGTAAAGGGGTATTACACTACACCAAAGATTATCAAAGCCTAAAAGAGAGAGAGAGAGAGAGAGAGAGAGAGAGAGAGAGAGAGAGAGAGAGAGAGAGAGAGAGAGAGAGGATTTTATATGAATTTTCAGTCATGGAGCCAGTGTGAGAGAGAGAGAGAGAGAGAGTTGAGGTCTCTTAAGATTATCAAATAAAATCTAAATAAACGAAAGTCCCAAACCTAGCCGGACACTACAGACCACCCTCCAGATGTATTTTCCCGCGGAACGTCGGTACGCACGGAGCGGAGCACTAATTTCCCAAATATTCTCAAAATATATTCTTCCTTTTTCCTTCCTTCCTTCCTTCCTTCTTTCGTGTCCAACGGTAAACGATCCATCTCTGCCACGGTACAAAAAGTCATCCCTCATACGATTTCTCATCTTCAAGTCGCCATTCCCCGCAACAGTAATTGATGACACTCACAATACGGAAAACATCGAAAAGACAAATGAAAAAGCGAGCGGAGAGAGAGAGAGAGAGAGAGAGAGAGAGAGATGATGAGAGAGAAGAGAGAGTTTGGTGGTACTGCTATCGTCAGGGTGAAAACGCCGGCATGTACCCGAATGGACACAGGTGTACCGGTTAGAAGTAACATAAAACTTGTTTATTTGAAGAAAAAACTGATATTAATGACAAGGATACCCTGATTTAATTAAAAAAAAAACAACCTAAGCCCTGAATTTTGTTTTCACACATACAAACATACTATACACATACATGCATATATATATATATATATATATATATATTATATATATATATATATATATTATATATATATAATATATATATATATATACCACATATATATATATATATATATAATATATATGTATATAATATAATAATTATATATATATATATATATATATATATATATATATACGTATATATATACCATACTGGCGGACGTTTCAGATGATACTCTCCAAACTTCGTCTCCCACAGGATGTACCGAGAGCTAAATAATATTCATAATAAATTTCCCCTGACGATGACTAGTCCTTTATTTATATTTTCTCCCCCGACCCGAGACATAAGAATCGGACTGAGGACATTGTCTTATTTTTTTTATTTTTTATTATTCTTTTTTTTTGTATACCGTCTCCTCAGGAAACATCATGATATCGACAGCCTCATGGTTGGCTGACTTCTTGACGTCCTTTTTTAATCCGTGGGTAATCATAGGGATTGTCATCTCCGATTACCATCTAGAGACACTACGACATCCTTGTTCGGATTCTGTTTTTTTTTTTCTTCCTTCTTCTTCTTCTTCTTCTTCTTATTTTACCCTTCTGCTAATTATAATAATAATATTAATCTGTATCTTGCATGTAAAATGGCTTCAGAAAAAAGTATATCTTAGTTTAACCAGACCACTGAGCTGATCAACAGCTCCCCTAGGGCTGGCCCGAAGGATTAGATATTTTTACGTGACTAGGAACCAATTGGTTACCTAGCAACGGGACCTACAGCTTATTGTGCGATCGGAACCACATTACATCGAGAAATGAATTTCTATCACCAGAAATAAATTCCTCTGGTTCCACGTTGGCCGAGCCGAGAATCGAACTTCGGACCACCAGATTGGTAGCCGAGCGCGAAATCCCCTCGGCGAACGAGGGACTACAAATGGCTTCAGAAAAACCTCATAAAATAAAATCTCGCGTTCCAACACAAAACGAAGTTACAAATCTGCCAAGGTCAGAAACGTGACCTCGTTTTGATTACTCAGGATGCGGGTTCGATTCCTGCTAACGGGAACATGAATGACTTCATATTTCTTGCAACAGGATCTAAGGCTTCGTCCTGACGAGCGTATCCAAAAGGCGTGAAGAATTCGAGAAGTTACGAGGGCAACCTGGCTATTACAATTACATGTGAAGAATATTAAAATACATTACCCGAATCTAAAAATATATGCATCTGTAAGCATGTAGGGCTTTAATAATCATGGTTAGAAAAACACGATTACATGAAATAATCAGTCGGATTCTTATCAAATCAAAACCATATAATTTAGCAATTAAAAGTAATTTTTATACAATGCGCTCTTCAGGAAATTAGAGAATAAAATATTCACAATCAAGTCCCTTCTATACTCTGTTTTTTTCCATCTGTCCACCCGCCCGTGGTGTTTGCGTATGGTAACACTGCGTCCCGGGCTTTAATAGTTACGCCGTGTGAAGTTTTAGGTAAATAAAAGGATATCTGGGTGTACATTTGCAACTGAAAAGTGTTTTAATAAATTACTGTATGTGAATTACACCCTTAATATCGAAATAGGATATTGTTATTATTGTTGAATGCACGCTGCATGTCACTATCTAAAGCCCGGGACGCAGTGTTACCATACGCAAACACCACAGGCGGGTGGACAGATGGAAAAAAACAGAGTATAGTTACAGATCGATTGACATTTGAACTTAGTAAGTCAGCACAATTATTAGTACAATTATTTCGTTACAGGTAACATAGCAATTATTAGTACAATTGTTTCGTTACGGGAAACATAGCAATTATTAATACATTTGTTTCGTTTCGGGAAACATACCAGTTATTGATACAATTATTTTGTTAGAAAAAACACACTATGATAGATTAATCTCGTGTCATTAACACACCACAAAATTTGTCATGATGATTACAATCGCAATTCACCTGAAGGCATTCTCTCTCTCTCTCTCTCTCTCTCTCTCTCTCTCTCTCTCTCTCATCCTATATAATAGATATATATATATATATATATATATATATATATATGCATGTCTGATTAAGAGCATATCAGGAAAAATAAAAACAGCGGCAATAATATCAGGCATAATCTAATCGACTCAAAGTATATAGTTTTGTTAAGATACGATGTTGAGATGAGTATTGTGAAACAATTAGGACATGATTGCTTGCTAGCTAATAATAATGGTAATTGTTGCTATGACAGAATAAATCTTTTGTTTATATTAATAATATAATAATAATAATAATAATAATAATAATAATAATAATAATCTAAAAGGTCCACAATAATATAATTGTGGTCCCTTTATAAAACATTTTAAAAACTCTCGTGATACAGAGTTTAACACCCCCAAAAAAATAATAATGATGATGATGCTGATGATAAAATTAACAACAAAATTAATAACTTCTGGACATACACTCCATAAATTACACACACAAAAAAAGAAGAGAGAGAGAGAGAGAGAGAGAGAGAGAGATGACTGAGAGAGAGAGAGAGAGACGAGGAGAGAGAGAGAGAGAGAGAGAGAGAGGAGTAAAATCCTTATCGCCAACCTCATAAATCTGCCTGAGAATTCTGGTTGAGTTTATCAAACAAAAACTTGGAAGCGAAAATTACATGCAGTGCAATAAATCAGCCGTCCCCTACTCCCTCCGTAGAAGCTGCTCGACTGGAAATAAAGCAATCCAACATCTGCGTGGCTATTTTAAAACGATAGTCCTGAAGGACGGGGCAGACGCATTACTGGGGGATAGCCTCTGATGCTTGGAAGATGCGAATGCTGTATATATACATACATACAAAATATATGTTGTATATATATATATATTGTATATGTCTAACATATATCACGAGGTGTATATGTTTGATAATATATATATATATAGATATATTATCTATATATATAAACTGTATATGTATAACATTATATACAGAGGTGTATGTTGTATATATATATAAAATATATATCCTATATATATATATATTTATATATATATATATATATAACACACAGCACACAACACATATATATATATATATATATATATATATATGTGTGTGTGTGTGTGTGTGTATAATTGTGTGGTTACCAATGACACTATCTCGTTCGAGTTTCCTTGATGTTTGAAGACTTATTTCTCCGTTCATTTTCACTGACAGCTAAATGTGACATTTTACGCGGCATCATGTACACATATATAAGTTTAGAATACATACATGAATGTGCGTATGCATAAATATAAAATTACTCGAATGATTGGACTGATTGGGCACCCTGGCTGATAGGAGTTCTATTAAAGGAATTATATAACGGTAACTGTGGTCAACGACACCAGAAAAATATTCCTGAAAATAGAAGGAAAAGCAAGATAGTCTTTCACTTCAGGAATTTCTTACCATCATCATAATATTGTTAACCTCATGTATAGCAACAGTGCAGTTTGAGAAATTATAATAGCATCCTGTCAAAATAACATCAATGCCTTTGAAGAACACAGAAAAAACAAACAGATTATTAAGTACATTTTAAAAATACAAGCGTCGTTTCCATGAAAGGCGCATTATAACTTAAATTTAAAGGCCAAAACTAATCACTATTAAGCATCGAGAAACGTCATTCACAATCAAGAGAAAAAACTGAAAACCGCACATAACGCACATTGCCAAAGAGTGCCAAGGAATGCCACAAATTGCACGACGAAACAAAACTAAAAGAAAAGCCAGCAAGAAGCCTTATTCGGTTATGCACGGGGTTCAGTGGAAGTAGCACAGAATGCAGAGGCAATAATATTAAAAGCAAAAAAAGTTCCATCACGCACCATCGCCTTCCTTTCATATTCCATTCCTAAGTGCCTCCTCCACCTCCCCCTCCTTCTCTGCCGGCCTTGGAGGAGCGACCCTCCTCCTCCTCCTCCCCACACTCCCCAACCCTCCTCCAGACGACATCCAGGAGCGCCGAGGTATGCGTAATGTCCCCCCTCACTAGCGCTGCCGGCAGTCATAATATTCCTCCGGCCCGACGGCACAGACGCCATAAAAGACATTAAAACCATCACAAAACCTGCCGGTCCATTCAACACGAATGACACAAGTACCTGACTTTCGGGGACCTTCCCTCCCTCCCTCCCTACAACCGCCCCATTGCGTTACCTATGCCGTTATTATCTTAACACCATTACCGGACCCGGACCCCTCCTAAACCCTCCGGAGGCGAAGGCCCTTCCAACAAAGGGTTCTCACCCGGCGATCCACTTACCGGACCCAAAATCGGATGCGGAGTATAGACGCAGAAACCAAACACAAAGTTAATTAAATCCATGGCAAATCAGAATCCTTATGAATCTCCTAAGACAGGCTCGTCTGGTTTAACGGGGTCAGGACTCTAGGATATACACAGATATGCTCTCTCTCTCTCTCTCTCTCTCTCTCTCTCTCTCTTCTTCAGGAGGAGGAGGAGGAAGGAGAGAGAGAAGAAGAAGGAGAGAGGAGGCGGAGAGGGGCTCTCTCTCCTCTCTCTCTCTCTCTCTCTCTCTCTCTCTGTGCCAGTCAGGAAATCTATTGATATTGAAAGGAGGAGGAGAAGAAGGAGGACGAGGAGGAGGAGTAGGAGGAGAAGGAGGAGGAGGAGGGAGTGTGGGCTTTAACTTAGCATAATATTGAAATGCAGCGCCCAACCTCGCCCAGATGGAATCAAATTCGGCGGCCCCGCCGATGCCAGGATATGGGATAGGACACTACAAATGTACTGGAAACGATTCGAATTTCAATCGCATTGCTTATATCGGATCGCCTGCGTCGTTAAGGTCGCAGACACACACACACACACACGGCTCTTTGTTTTATTGCCATTATCTGTTTGATCAGCCTGTCTCTATTTATTCGTTGCCTGAATAATAATTATTTTTATACATTCAATACAAGATTGGGTTACATGGGCTATTTATCATGCTGTAAAGAAAAGTCTCTTCAAAGTTGTTTTTAAGAAAAACCCAATAAATAAACATACATTTAATATATATATATATATATATATATATATATATATAAATATATATATATATATATATATACACACAAGTATATTTATATATAAATATATAACATAAATATGTATATATATACATGAAAGATTCATCATTGATCCTTGAAACACGGTTTAATGTTATAGTCCTAAATATACGTGTGTATATATATATATATATATATATAATATATATATATATATATATATATATGTATATGTGTGTATACATATATAATAACACACACATACATAAATATATATATATGTATATCTATAAAAAATAGTATTCATGTGTATATGTATATATATATATATATATGTATACACATACTAAAAAAAATATATATATATACACATAAAACCACACATATATAAACCCTTAACGCTTGTCGAAAGAAACATCAATCATCCACAGGTTTCCATATACATAATGCAAAAATATACGGCAATGGAATGGATACCTCCCGCGCAACATCCATAAAAAAAAAAGAAGATTCAAATCAAATAAATTCTCCTCCTCCTCCTCCTCCTCCTCCTCCTTCGTTCATCTTCTTCTTCTTCTTCTTCTTGGCAATCGTCTCCATCTTACCACGTGCCCAAGCCATTACTCGGTACACGAGTCGCATTTCTAAGGAGGAGCTTTCCCCGATTCAATATAAGGCGGCCAAATCTTCCCTCATCAATGTGTCTGCGTGCTGGCGATGATTCGTTTGTTTTCTTCCCTTCACTTTTTTTTCTCTCTTTCATGCTTTAGGTGCCTGTTTCTTTATGAGACGACAGATTTCTTCCACCCGCTAACACTCTCTCTCTCTCTCTCTCTTCTCTCTCTCTCTCTCTCTCTCTCTATATATATATATATATATATATATATATATATATATATATATATTTCGTGAAGTTAAGATACCTCGAATTATAACTGATATATATGTCTGTGCAAAAATAACGAGGTAATTAGATAGGCTTTCTCACTGCACATAAAAAAGGCGACGCATTCATAGAGAGAGAGAGAGAGAGAGAGAGAGAGAGAGAGAGAGAGAGAGAGAGAGAGAGAGACCTTTAAAATAAATAGGAGAGAACGAATAGCTGTTGTCACGTAATGATAAGTGATATACCCACATGCTATATATATGTGTATAAGAATGTATATATATATATATATATATATATATATAGATATATATATATATATATATATAAATATATAAATATATATATATATATATATAATATATATATATATATATATATATATAAAGACCTACAGTCATATACATTTAAAGTCCGCCTGATAAACAAAACATTTACGGTCAAGACACCTACGGTCATATAAATTTAAAATTTGTTTAATAAACAAGAGATCTACGGTCATATAAATTTAAAAATCGCATAAGGAAAACTGAGGCCTACGGTCCTTTAAATTTCAAAATTTGCTTAATAAACAAGAGACCTATGGCAATATGAAATTAAAATTAGCGTCACAAACAAGTAACCTATGAACTCTGCATGTTTATCATAGACTCAGCCTGAGCATTCAACACTAAAAGAAAATAACTGCATCGTATAAAATACCACTTACAAATAATCATGAACGACAAACGATCTTTCTCGGTAATCAACAAACCATCGGCCTCTAAGGAGGATTTCCAGAACTATCAAATTAGTAAGGACAGATACTTGAAACGATTTACCACAGATCACAGACGACAAAAGGCACCTGGAACCAATTAACCAACGGAGTAAATACCCGGTCTCCATCGCTGCTAAAAGTAAAAGTTACAAAGACAAACAAAAAGGTAGACGAGAAGACAGCCTTGAGAATGCAACAGATGTATGAAAATATACAGTCGGCTACACATCAACCACATGAGGCAATAAGCTACCTCAAGATTTAAGACATTCAAGAAGAAATAATTAGGTCGTTGTAAAAAAAGATTATTATAAGGGAAACGAGATATTCAAGAAGACTGTAAAGAGGGCTAAGAGGGAAGCCTCCAAAAATAAACAACAATGACTATGATAGAATGGAAATATAAAATTTGCGACCTAAAAGTCATTCAACGCTGAAAGGCGATGTGAAGAGTAAAGGATGTTTGAAAGGTGTAACAGAAGGAAAACCTCAAAGCAGTTGCACAATAAAACTACGCTTAGGAGAGAGCTAAGGAAAGTAAACTGGAAGAAAGTGAATTTGAACGACGATAAAAAGAATGAAAGGGGTTGCAGCCAGGGATCGAAGGACCTCTGCAGATCTCTGCAAAGAATCTTATTGCCTACACTACTGAAGGCAATAACCCCCTCCCCACTACGAGGTTGAGGGCCAAAAGATCATCCAAAATTGAGCAACGCTGACAGTGACAGTTCATCGCATGATCCAGGTGAATAACTGAAGGTGATCCAGACCCTGCCATCACCTGGAGGCTTCTGGCTTCTTCCGGGAAGGCTTCGAAATCGGGACACCGTCGGGAGAAGCCTCATACAGTCGGACTTAGAGACGACTAATCAACTGCCAATCAGAGAATTCTGATTGGGATGTGTTGAAATTGCAATTGGGAGACTGACTAAATGACGGAAGGGGGAAAACAAAAAACAAAAACAAAAAACTAGGAAGGGACGCGAAACATTCACACGAGGTAAAGAAGTACAATAAAGAAACGCATAAGAACCTGACTTGTATTTCTGCTGATGGATTCATTGGACATGAAAGGAAGAAAATAATGTCAATGATGCCATATCACAACAATAATAATTTACTATATTCATTACGAGTATAGTTATTATTATTATTATTCAAAACGCCATGAATGGACGGAGCCCCTAAATTTTCAATTTCCTCTCCTTGTAATTACAATAATGTTACGAGGCCCACACTACAGTCGTTCGACTATCAGATACATAATTTAAGGTCAACTTATGATTAACTTGAACGGATACAGCAAATACTGACGGTACGACAGTACGACAATACTCTAGCCTTTATTTACAAGGCGCTAATACTACACTTGCCTTTTCCACGCAAGATTCCTTTGTATTTATAACTGAAACGTACTAGAGGACAGTAGGTATTTGAGAACCACCCAGAATATAAAAGAGTAATACAAAAGGCTGCAAATATGCTACTGTTCGGATTGTGCCTCGTGGATCACGATCGACAAAACCGATTGCGTGAAACTAAATGACAAAATCAACTGTGTGTAATCTTTTCTGCGTAATTTTTAATTTATTTATTTACTTTTTTTTAGGCTACATCTGATTTCACAAAGGCAATTAAAGGGAGCGAAGATTAATAGAAATTGCAATCAATGAAAGACTTCCCTAGTCAGTTTAATTTAAGAGAGAGAGAGAGAGAGAGAGAGAGAGATTAGAGAAGAGAGAGAGAGAGAGAGGGGGGGGGTGACAGTTGTCCTACAGATAGAGAGGTTTTAGAGAAACGACACTACTCCATGAAGTCGTGTGTGTGTGGATGAGAGAGAGAGAGAGAGAGAGAGAGAGCTCCTCAAGGCGGAAGGCGTCGTCCGTTAACAGGCAAACAATGAGGCGGTAATGGTGGAGTTGATTTCTCCCCGGAAGACACAAGCGGCCAATCTCCTCCCCATTCACAACTCTGAGCCGTCTCAATTATCGCCGGACCCACTGCCCAATTATGACTTTGCTAACTTCATTACTCGCGACAGACGATTTACATTTTCACTTCTAACGCCGCCTAATTAACTCCCGTCTATATACACACACACACACACACACACCGAGCTAATAAGGGTACAAGACCTTTTTGTAAATGGTCGTGAACACACATTGGTCTTTTATATGGCGTCAGGTTAATTGGGATCTGCACTTTTCGTTTCTAATCATAATATCATGGACGATTTACGCTAATTGTAAGCAATTTTAAAAGTTATATTAATTTTGTCTTGTTAGTCATGGGCGGGTATTGATGGACTCTTATGCAATTGGTTTTGAGAATCCCTTGTTGAACAGATTTCCCATTTATGACGTTGTTTTGCTTCCCTTTGGAGACAGAATACTGCATTCGCTTTTAATAATGAGGACGGCATTTGCAATCGGATTTTACCTCTATTACAAAATAGTTCTAAAATGTTTCATTCCTGGCTTAACACATTCTTCTCAAACACGACACCCCTAAGACTCAGTCCTCATGCATTCCCCCTTCCTTTAGCTAAAAGTTTTTTTTTTTTTTTCTAATAATCCTTCTCTTCCCCAATTAAATTTTGTCTCGTGTAATTTACCTTTGGCGGTTCTAGATAAGCAACGGTGCAATTTAAAACTAAAAGTAAAATTGGCAGCCATATCTCTTGCCCCTTATCTCGTCCATTTTCTTTTTCTAAATTCTGGCTAAATCTTTACACTACTTATATTTGGCCAATTATTAGTGTTACGAAAAAGTCATCATACCAGAAGCCTGGATTTTCGTAATTCAAAAGAGTGAATGCTGCGTGAACTCCAAATTTTTTATTCTTTATTTCATTTTAATTTATTTATGTGGGGGGGGGGTGGGGGTGGGGGGAGACAGTTTCTCCAGCTGTACAAACGAATTCTCAACCTTTCTTAGCAGCCATGGTTGAACTAGTTCACAGCGCTATTGGCTCCGTTACATCCCCACATACTAATGTAATCCTACGAGTATGGTATTATGATCAATTGTTATAGATTTAATATACAGGGTGATCAACAGATTTTTTGTGACCAACCCTAGATTGGCCAATTAGCAAGACCGCCACAAACGATAGGTTATACCTGCGCAGTTATTCACATGTATCTTTCCTTGATACAGGCAAAACTGAACGTTAGTGGCGGCCTTTAAATTGTTGTTGAAGTTTCATTTATGCATTACCTGGAATCACCTTGGTACTCCAGAAATTAGAAACCGCTAATTAAAATTATCAGCAATCCTTTAATGTCAACATGCGTCTATTCAGAAAATTATATAATTTCATGAAAATCTCACGCCGAAAGACAATTAAAAACACGAAAACCACCTATATATATATATATATATATATATATATATATATATATATATTATATATATATATATATATATATAGAGAGAGAGAGAGAGAGAGAGAGAGAGAGAGAGAGAGAGAGAGAGAGAGAGAGAGAGAGAGAGAGAGCATATAAGCATGAAGAATTACCGAGACAAATCTATCAGCGGTTTCCAAATAAACTTTGCACAACCTTTACAGTATCTGAGATTACTTGTCGACAGAAACAAGAGAATGACTTCTTAAATGCCAACGAGACGAGAGATGAAGGGAGAAGGTTGTCGTCGCATCCTACAACCACTTACGCTACTATAATGAAGCGTTAAGAGTAATAGCTTCATAAATTAGAACGACGGGTCTCCAAGTGGAAATCACAGCCAGAATCCGCTTCACTCAAATTAAATTGTGAAAAATTAGATAAACTCTGTAACGAGAAAGATTTGCACCCATTTGGATACAAGTGGAAATGAAGTGAGCATCATATGAGATGTAACATTGCCAGTTAATTCAAATTAAAGCACCCTTCATAAAATACGTATTATTATTAGTAGTAGTAGTAGTAGCAGTCAAAATATGCCATACTTCATTAGAGACAAGCTCCACAAAACAGAATGCCAATCTGTCACAAAACAGAAGGCCAATCTGTAAAACGCACACACAAAGTATTGTCATAAGACACAGACGAATTTGAAAAACAAATAAAGATAATAAATCAATAACTAAATAAATGCATTCATGAGGAAAATCTAATGTAACAATCCCGAAAACTACAATGAAGATCCCCTCAAAATTACATAATCATGAAACGAAGGCTATTCAGAATAATGACAATATTTGTCTACCAAACTGAAATGGACTCAAGAGAATGGAACACCGCCACCAAACTAAATGAATGAGACGACCAGAATCAACAACCCCTGAGCCACATCATTTCAAGCTCTAAAACAATGGAATGGAGTAGACAGGAATACAAAATTTAGGCCAAAGGCCAAGCGGTGGGACCCTGAGGTCGTTCGGCGCTGAAACGGAAATTGAATGTTAAAATGTTTCAAAGATGTAACAGGAGGAAAACCTCGCACTTGCGCAATGGAACCATTGTTAGAAGAGGTGGAAAGTGAGATGGAGGAAAAGGAATATGAACGGAAGTACAGCACAACGAATGAAAGGGGTTGCATCTGAGGGCCAAAGGGACGCGGAAAAATACCTCAAGTAATGCCTACTGTGCACCGCGCGAGGTTCACTGACAGCACCCTACGGGGTCTACAACAGTGGTTCTCAACTCGCTTCAGGTCATGGACCACAAGCCGAATTGAAAAAAAATCTGAAGTATTGTAGACGATTTCTTTTTCGAGTAACGATGAATAAAGCACACCCAACAAACATTTTGGATTAGATCATTAGCATATATTTCTTACACAAGAACTACAAACTGTAAATTGTCATAACATTTTTTATAATATAAATTGTTTTACGGCATTTCGGTAAATTAAAAAAAAAATTATTTACCAATATCCAGTTTATTACCAAGTGCAGTGAACGTCCTGGGAACCACCCAAAATGTCACCCTGGCCCAATAGTGGTCCACAGACCACCAGCTGAGAACCACTCCTCTAAAATGTTTGGCATTTTCATAAACAGAACCCACCCTATGGCATTTCTCACAATGATACCAGCCGTTGTGTCACTATTTATCTAATCAATTTTTGAAGACATGGAAGATCAGAAACATGGTGGGGGGGGGGGGGGGGGGGGGGGGGGGGGGGGGGGGGGGGGGGGGGGGGGGGGGGGGGGGGGGGGGGGGGGGGGGGGGGGGGGGGGGGGGGGGGGGGGGGGTGGAGGATGGGGAGGTTGGAATGGGGGAGGGAGAGGGGGTTAGCGGGACTGGACCTACGAGCTGGACGAGGAAGTACTTTGTTGAAAAGTAGTTTGTTGAAAAGTACTTTGTTGAAAAGTACTTTGTGGAAAAGTACTTTGTGGAAAAGTACTTTGTGGAAAAGTACTTTGTTGAAAAGTACTTTGTGGAAAAGTACTTTGTTGAAAAGTACTTTGTTGAAAAGTACTTTGTTGAAAAGTTGCAAACTGCAACTAGTCAGTCCTAAAAACCAAATCTCGAAACACGTCAAGTGGGACTTCCGATGTCTGACTGACGCTTCGAAACAGAATGTAACTCCTAGCGAACTTTAAATGGCCCATGAATACATTCACAATCCCCCTAGGTGTAGCAGTTCGCAAAGATACCATTTAAAAGCCGATTCGAAGGCGCCAGCAAGAGATAACAATAAAAAAAAGAAAAAAAGAAAGTTGTTCCATGTAACAGCTGTCAGCACTTTGGCACATTCCTTGAATGTTTGATTGCGTTCTAATCGCTCACAAGTTTCATTCCTTGCTGTGTCCCCAGAGGAATACTGCCTTTTGTTTGCTCAAGTGGTCAGTATTTACAACTGTGGCATCAGATGTAAACGAGTTTGTAAACAAGTTAAAAGTTTGAAAACAAACCATTTTAGCTATCAAACTTTATCCAAGTGATCGTCATCTAATATTTATAATGACACCCCAAATCAGGTAATTTGTAATAAAAATCAACAATATATAGTAAACTGTATAACTGTATTACTTTATAATTGCGAAATTTATCACACACACTGTTTTTCACGAGATTGTGAATTTTTTTTTGCAAATCAGGATATCGTAATATATTTTGCAATATTACTATGCTAGATAAAGTACTGAAATCAAGTGCAAGTTACTCATGAACTTTATAAACACTAAAGTTTGCCTTATTGCCATGATAATTATTAAACTTTAAAAACTTATTTTTATATATATTCTGAGTTGCTACATTCGTCTAATTGCAAGCTGTTAAGCTTTTAGCTCTTATCATGCGTACCTTGTTCTTAACTGATAATCTACCACCTAATTTCAAAATCCGAAAAAACACGACCATAAAACATCAAGTACTTTATCCCTTTTAATATCTGTTTAACATTTAAGGCAAAAATCAACTCATTCAAACTGAACTGCTTCCCGCATCAAATGATAATAACGACGGGCACATATCAAAATTTTAAAAGTGTTTAAATACTCAAACTCATATTTCTTAAATATATAAATACACATTCATTACCCATAATATATATATATATATATATATATATATATCTATAATATATATATATATACATATAAACAAGCTGTAGGAATCACATCCTTTCTCCATTTTCCTGCCGCTTAATAAAGACAGAAATCATATCACCAGTTTGAAAGATTACAAAGCGAATTACTAACTGCACCAGCTCATATAAACTTCAATACATGCACAAACTCTAGTTTTAAAATTAGTTACTTACATATATACACGAAAATATTATATATATATATATATATATATATATATATATATATATATATATATATATATATATATATATATATATATGAAAGCGTGGGTACCCGGGGGAGACTTGAACACGGCACGGCCGGATGGATATCTGGTCTTTCTGTCGAGGGAGGCGGTGAAATAAAAAAAGTTGGAATTTGATAATGAATCAACGCCTGAGTCTGGCTGTGTCTAGAAATACAATTCCCATTCCAGGTGTGCTCCGTGACGGTTCGCAACTTTCCTTGGAAAATGATTCCGAATTTTTCTAACACAGACGGTTCCCAATCTCACGTTTGCCTCCTCACAGCGCATGACTCGAATTACTGCTCGTCTCTGGAATAAATCTGAATTCGGTGCGCAAGAGCCTTTGCAGAATATGAATGAACAAAACAGACTTGCACTCATTTATGCATGTGTGTGTGTATGTGTGTATATTATATCTATATAATATATAAATATATATTATATTAATGTTATAATAATTATCCTTTAATTGTTGTATATTTAATTATCCGTGCAATACATTACATTACCATATGTTGTATATTAATTATCTATAGGCTATATATATATATATATATATAATTATAAATATATAACACATTGGATGTATGAATGTAGCACGATTCATAAATATATACATGTATAATTAATATATAATATATTATTAATATATATATATTATTATATATATATACGTAAATATATATATAACGAACACACACCCACACATATATATGTTATCGTGCTGCCCCACGATAATAAATAAATAATATAAACATGGTATTATAATAATATCTTATATATCAACTGTATATTACTATTAATATATTATTAGTATCGAATATAGAGGTAATATATAATATTATTATGATATAAGTACATATACATACATAAAAGTATATATATATAATATATTAATATATTCTAATATAATTATATAAATATATATAATATAATATATTATTAGTTGAATATATAGATATAGATATAAATATATATCATATATGTATATTCACGTGTATCAATATCTACATATATATATATATATAATATATATCTATATATATATATATATATATACAAAGACATACATACATAGAAAACGCGACTTTAAGACCACAGTCAATACACAATATACTACTTAAGATAAATTTAATCGACGAAGAAATGTATTGGATACCGGAAGGCAATATTTGGATAAAAATATTTTTTAAGATGGCTGATAAATTTGACAAAGGTAACACTATATTTTATTTTGCTTTTGGGGAATACTTGCGTCTACGGGTATTAGGTAGTCTAAAAAACATTCTAGGGAAAAATTTTGAAATCGGCTCCCCATTGTCGCTTAGTACAGATTGAGATAACTGAGAATATATACATACACATTTATATATATATAGTATAATATCTTATATATTATACTATATGGAAGTTATTATATTATATTATATATCTAATATATATATATATATTATAATATATATATATATATCTATATATATATAATAATACTATACCTCGAGTGACCTTAACTGTCGTGTACTAAACGACAATGGGGAGCCAATTCAATGTTGCTTAGTTGGTTTTGTACAAGCTAATACCCAAAAAAATATCCCCAAAGAAAAACAATATATTGTAACCTTTGTCAGATTCATCAGCCATCTCGGAAATATTTTTATCCGAATATTGCCTTCCGGAATCATTACATTTCGTCATATCAAATTCGTCTAAATAGTATATTGTGTGTAATGACTGTGGTCTTAGCAAAGTACTTGTACTTTGTAAATGATCTAGCACCCTGACTGAGAGAGAGGTCTTCGAAAATTCATTGGTAAAGAAAAATAATTCTTAATGCACGCTCTTCCTTCTTTGTTAAAATTTTTAGCTGAAAACCCTTATGGACAGAGTCAACTGACTATAAACCCAAGAGCCTCCCAAAGGGAAATCAGCCTGCAGAGAGAGAGAGAGAGAGAGAGAGAGAGAGAGAGGTTATAGAAAAAAAGAGATCAATAAACAAATAAATATTTGGCAATAGACAATAAAACGTCATCAGAGAGCAGGAATTTGCTCCTGGCTGACACATCTGCAGATCACAAGAATCCACAACTGCATTAGGTAAACTATCCTACATTTTAGTTGTAGTCAAGATGAAACTCCCAGCAAATGAGCAGTATTAAAAATGATGTTACAAAACGCCACACTGTTTGCAGCAGCCTGGCTAGAGCAGCGAGCAAAACCAGCGGAGTCAGGTAAGGAAAAGTGCGGAGAACGCTCGTCATTTGTGGGACATTTTCAGCAACCAACATGAATTCAGAATTGACCCAAGGATGACCTGCAGGCTGGAATCGAAAGAGGAGAGAATTGTTACTAAAACAGACGCCCTTTGCACGTACTTGTAGACGAACGAGCGGGAAGGGAGCCATCCTGTCACCCCGCCGAGGCACCGTGGAAGACATTCACCCCCATTGTTCACGGGCTGAATTTGAAGGAACTCAAACTTAAGACAGTACTTCGGCCAAAGTTTCCGAGACTCTGTCTTCTTCCATTTCCGTTCCGGCTGCTCGTTATTCTATATCCCTCCAGACCCCACTTCCTTTCCCCCCCTTCCCCTTCCCCCAACAAGGACTCCTATATTCAGGTCCTACCTAACCCCCAACCTCCCACCTCCCTTCCCACTTCCCCATTTCCCAATAAGCGGCACTCTTCTCCATTTGTTTATGTGCGTTTTCTGACTATATCTTATTTCATCGCTTCCTCTTCCTCCTCGATAACTATCGCAATTTTATATGTCTACCTTCTTCCTGTCATTCACGTTTTCCTTTCAGACACTTGAGAACCGGTATCGCCATCAGGTCCACTTTCAACGAAGTACTGTGGATTCCAATCGGATAAAATTGTCGTCTTTCGATTTAATATTAGTGAAATGTCACCATTCACTTCATAACAAAAAATCATAAAAAAATATGAGATAAAATACCTTTTACAAACTGTTGCATTTCCCCACACAAGTACACTGTTAAACTGTGCACCATCACAAATTCTTAACAACTCAAAAATTTTGAATTTGACACCTGTGGTGTTTTCGCATGGTAACACTGCGTCCCGGGCTTTAAATAATTACGCCATGCGTAAATTTTAGGTAATTAAAAGGATATCTAGGTGTACATTTGCAACAGAAAAGTGTCTTAATAAATTACTGTATGCTAATTACACCGTTAATATTTGAAATAGGACATTATCATCATTGTTGAATGTAAGCTGAATGTAACTATCTAAAGCCCGGGACGCAGTGTTACCATACGCAAACACCACAGGCGGATGGACAGATGGAAAAAAACAGAGTATAGTTAAACCTGAGACGCTTACGTTTAGTTTATCAGCAACTTTCTAAATAATATTAACTGGTTGAGTCACTAAAATGATGAACAGTCAAAATGCCTACCAGTCTTCCATATTCGACTGCAAGCAGCTCAAGAACAACATCAAGTTACCCCTATTATCATTAAGACCCTCATTATTAATCAAAGCGAGGACACTATCCGAGAGGGCCAAGACAATATCAGCAAGATTCCCTTTATATTTCAAATACTATAAAGTTAAGTATATCTCAGTTTAACCAGACCACTGAGCTGATTAACAGCTCTCCTGGGGCTGGCCCGAAGGATAAGATCATTTTACGTAGACTAGGAACCAATTGGGTACCTAGCAACGGGACCTACAGCTTATTGTGTGATCCGAACCACAATATATCGATAAATAAATTTCTAAACACCAGAAATAAATTCGTCTGATTTTCAAATACTATAGAGAGAGAGATGAGAGATGAGAGATGAGAGAGAGAGAGAGAGAGAGAGAGAGAGAGAGAGAGATTGAGTTAAGACCCACTTGATAAATTAAATTAATATTTTAATGCAGCACTGAAAGAAGCATCGTGAATTATTTAACTCACTTCCATCGACATCATCAATGAAGCTTTAAAATAATAGAAATCTTTCATGTGGTACTGGGGCGGTGCGGTATGTTATTCCACAACCCTTATGCAGTAAACGATATCGCAGTCTAGGTCATCAAACTATTTCAGTGGTCTACCGAGAGCATTTTTTGTTGAGGAATACCTACACTTGTTGCTTTGAAGAAATGATTTTAGTGTTACTATTTTCACTCCTAGCCAATAGCGGGTGGAGGAGGCGGCGGGGTGGGGAAGCCATCCCAACTCAATGTCAAAAAAGTTAAGTATATCTTAGTTCAACCAGACCACTGAGCTGATGAACAGCTCTCCTAGGCCTGGCCCGAAGGATTAGATATTTTCACGTGGCTAGGAACCAATTGGTCACCTAGCAACGGGACCTACAGTGTATTGTGGGATCCGAACCACACTATATCGAGAAATGAATTTCTATCACCAGAAATAAATTCCTCTGATTCCGCGTTGGCAGAGCAGGGAATCGAACTTCGGACCACCGGATTGGCAGCCGAGCGCGAAAACCACTCGCCCAGCGTGGAACTACTCGATGTCAAAATCAATCAATCATGAAATGAGCTGTTCAAGATCGAAACAGCTGGACGAGGCTCATTCAAAACAGCGACCCCGACTGAGGACTAATCTGAGAAGAATAAAGAACAATTGGGGCTATTATTCGTAACGGCAAAGAGATCTCTTCCTCCACCATCACATTACCCCTTCCTCCTATCCCACCCTCCCCCCTCTCCCCCGCCAGTCAAATTTACAGCCAAATTTTCCATAAACTTTTAATAGGCTGTAAATTCTGATGAACTAAGTGAACCTTGGGTTTCTTTATTAACAGCGATTTGTCGCAACTGGATCATCTCGGTTAACATTTCAAGATGTCTGACAAGAGGTGGTGACCATATAGCCTTTGCGCTAGAACTTAAATGGTTTATGAGTAAACTGTAATTAGAATTATTTTTGGATCATGTCAAGATTAGTGAACCCGCTATTTCTCAAGACAGTATTATGTCACTTTGAATAATATAATATATATATCTATATATATATATCATATATATAGTATATATTTATATAATTTATATGTATGTATATATTATATATATATATATATATATTGTATGTATGCATATATTTATATATATTATATATATATATATATATATATATATATATATCCATAAATCAAAGTGGTATAATATTGTCTTGAAAAATAGACGGTTTGCTAATCTTGCCCCAAGATCCAAAAATAATTCTAAGATATACTTAACATGATCCAAAAACATAATTAAATATTACCAATAATAATTAATAGTAACTATAAAATGAACCTACGAACACACAAAACAAGAAAACCAAAGCCCCACAAAAGTAAGTTGTTTAACGAAATACCCCCATTAAAATACCAGCCTAGTAATAAAAAAAAATGGAATATTGCGGATTTTCCCTCCTCTGAAACTTCTACAATGACATACTAATACAAGGCGGCATGAGCTATTTCACCTTTTCTTTTAGTTTGGATTCTCTCTCTCGGTCTCTCTCTCTCTCTCTCTCTCCTCTCTCTCTCTCTCTCTCTCTGTAGAAACTTGAAAGACATGATCAAAGCCATTCGGATGTTTCATATGTCTATAATTATTATAAATAATATTGATAATAATTATTCATTTATCATAATAATAACAATATTATTATTATTATTATTATTATTATTATTATTATTGCGTAGCTCGAAACTAGCACCACAATCGACAATGTCAAAACAAACGTTTGCCGTCAGTCCCTCAAACGTTCCATTCATCAGGGGGAAATCATTGCATATGAATTGTTCCTTGTCAATTTCACGCTGGAGGAGACAACAATAAAATACATACTAATTGCACGAGGGGGAACGAGTTTTAAAACTATATAAATTTGCATACATATAAATTACCTCCATTTCTCTTCGTCTTCTTCCGTCTTCCCTTCATTCCACCCTTCCCAGGTCCTTCCCTCCCTACCTCCATCCCTTCTCCCTTCCTCCCTCCCCTCATTCCCCCCTCACTAACCTCCTGCCTACCTCTCTATCTTATCCCTTTTGCCTTCTGAGTCGGCCAGGGTGACAATCCATCGTTCCAGTCGGCATAAAATCACCTTCCTTTCCTTTCTCCTCCTCCTCCTCCTCCTCTCTTTCTCCTTCTCCTTCCCTCCGGATTCCAATCTTTAATTTCATCCGGCACCTATTTAGTTTTTAATTTTCCCCCGTCGAATCAAAAATGGAATTACTCAGCCGCATCAAAACTGCGTGGAATTTCATAAATAATTTCCATTAATTTGTCGTAGATGCGGTGGTAGGGAAGTGTGTGTGTGTGTGTGTGTGTGTGTGTGTGTGTGTGTGTGGTGTGGGTGTGGTGTATATATATGGAAGGCGCACATCAATGAGGTAAGGCCGCCGCTTTATCTTGATTCTTTCTTTCCCCTTTCTCTCGTCAGTTCGTCAATGTCCTTTTCTTCTTTCTTAGTTTCGTTTTCATTACGATCTCCACTGCTATCATCATCATCATCATCATCATCATCACAGGCGCCGCCATCATCATTACCATTAGGGCTTCAACCGATTCAAACTCAAGGACAGAAGAAGAAGAAGAAGAAGAAGAAGAAGAAGAAGGAGAATAAGAAGACCGGGCTTATTCCTAGAAGAAGGAATTTTCTCTGTCTTTGCAATCATAAGTGGCTGAAACAGGAAGTCGATGGGAAAATCACCGTCGATGCAGATAATTCAAAAATTGGGAAAAAATAAACTTTCGACACTGCCCCCCCCCCCCCCCCCCACCAAAAAAAAAAAGTTGGGGTGTGGGTGTATGAGACGACTTGACTTAAAAGGACGCCACTAACGTTCAGTTACACCTGCGCAGTTATGCTTGGACAGTCGGCCTGTGCAGGCAAAACTGAACCCACTAATGTTCAGTTTTGCTTGCACAGGCTTAACTACGGAGGTATATATAACTGAGCGTTAGTGGCGCCCTTAAGTCAAGTCATTATAAACACTTACAAACTAGAAATGAAGAGAGACTGACTCTTTCTGCCAACTAAAAGCAGTCAAGTTTCTCCGGCTGGAACAGCAAACCGCCTCACGCCGTCGTAGGTGAAACTATTATAAAATTCAAACTTAAAATACAACGTGCACGAAGCAACAAAGACACTTAACACCTCCTGCTATCTAGCTATAAATTCCAAAATGATATATCTAATTTTTGTACTGTCATTTATAAAATCTTGCTAATTCAAGACCAAACAAATGACGACATCCCAATCATCTTGAAAATGTACTTTTTCCCTTAAGGGGCTAAATTGTCCAAGCGCTTCAGTTTGTAACCTACCATGCAATAAAATGCGACAATATTATCATAATAATTCGCCACGGCAACAGTTGTCCGGCAAGTATTACTCTATGGCAACCTCGCCATTCTGCAATCAAATACTGTTATGCAATCCAGGCATAGAAAATAATACATGACCGAGAATCCTTCATCCATGTTGTGGAAATAGTTCATTATTACATATTAAATCTTCACAATGACGGAAAAAGAGCAGTAAGTATCTTTCTCATTCATTAATAATCTTGTGGTACCGGAAAGCATTAATATTATACATCACCGGTACATTTCCAGTGGTTATGAGATCAACCGCAAACAAGCACATAACTATTTTTGGCCTCTACGACTAGTCATTTCTCTTGCATAATTCCTGTTATGCATTTTTTCACTACTTACGTTTGCACTTCTGTAACAGCTATTTTCACTGGTCATTACTTATACATCACTATCTCCAAGTAATATAAGTAATATGCTCTTCACTGGTAAAATTGTAAAATTATATCTTACTTGATCCTGTGTTTAACGACAGTAAAATAGAAATAAAACCGACTGTATTTTTCAACTGAGCTTCTGTGACGCTCTTGGCGACGGCGGAAAAAAATAACTTCAATTGCAACGGAGTTGCAAAAGAGATTATGTAATCCTTTATGCCAAGATGATAAAAAATAAAAACCAAGTTTGTTAATTTGCAAAACATATCGGGCCACAGAATTTACACTTGCTATTATATAATTCTAGATCATTTAAATATCATAGTTGATTCTACTAGCATTTTATAACTAAGTTAAGAAAGATAGGGCTCTTTATATATTACTCACAGTCACTGTATATTCGAGTTTACAATTTATGACGCCAATGTCTGCCTTATTATCATCTAATTCTGTACAACAAATTGGGGATATTGCTGAAAACAAAAATCTTATTTAAAAAATGTAGGGGGAGACCGGGGCTAGTTGGCTACAGGGGTAAGTTAGCACACTCAAAATAACTTGAAAGTTTGCCAATGGATGACTCTAATACATATACTGTGTAATTGCCACGTGGTTCCTCAGTTACCAGCAAAATTCTTTAATAGAACGTAGGAGCTCGAATTTATGAGACAAATTTTGATTTTGATGGTAATAAGTAAATTTTTTTATCTTTCTATTGTTTGCTATAACATCTATACATTCATGAAAGATTATTTTTCAGCTATAGTTTTCCTTATGGTTTAAAGATTCTATACCATTAAAAGTAATCGTTCAAGGCATCTTGGTGTGGAATGGTAAGTGTTTTTGTACCAAATGTAGGGATGGGGCAAGTTGGCTCAAAACAAATGGGGCAAGTTGGCACGTGTACAGACTTGCCTCACGTTATTTGATAACATTAGTAAGCCTATTTATTTATATAATTTACGTTTTGTTTCTGAATTTTTGGAAGGATAATGAGGTTAGTGTCCTATCATTTCCTCCAAATTGCTCTCATAAGTTGCTACCCCTGGATTTTAGTGTTTATAGACCTCTAAAGAAATGTGTTAACAGGGCATGTGATTCGTGGATGACTGGTAATCCAGGATCAAGTATGCCCATCTGTGACATTCCTGGTAAAGTTTCCTCGGATTTACTCTGATGTTTTCAATGGGTTTAGGATTGATGGAATTTCAACTTTGAATACAGACTTTCAAGATTTTGATTTTACGGGTGGTTATGTAACAGATTGAGAGATGTCCGAAAAGACACATGGGCTTCAGATCAGTCATCAGCGTGATACAGAGTTTAAGAACTGCTCCTGTTGCTTCCGAAGAAAGCTCAGCTGAAGACAGCCTGTGTTTGGTAAGCCAGGAGAGGTGTGGGTCCAGTGCAGGGCATGTAACATGTGGCAGCATGAAGACTACTGACGACGATTTATTTGACACCTGCCACAATTACAACTAGATGATGATCTGAAGTAATACTAATGCCTTACATTTTGTATTTTGGAAATTCAGAGGGTATTTTTGCTATTTGATTTAATGCAATGTAGAAATTTTCTTTTAATTATCAATGTGCCAACTTACCCCCTATAAAGCTTATTGTTACCTTATGTTGAAAGCAAACAGCAATTATTTTGCTCTGTGATAAAGACGAATGTTAATATTTGTCAATGATGGTAACAATTTTGCAAAAATGTTTGTTTTATATTCGCAATAACCAAAATTGTAAAAAGTGTGCCAACTAGCCCCGGTCTCCTTACATGTAAATTGCTGCTACAACGTCAACAAAAACAGTTATTAATTATTAATTAACATGGAATAGAATACAGATAAAAAAAATATATAAAACATAATCAAGATAATAGCGTCCGGAGAAAGGAAACCTCCGTTAAGGCTAGATGCCAGCCCTTTGCCCTTGTAAAAAAAATTCCCTTGTCTATAAGTTTGTTTGTACCCTCCTCCTAACTAGCGGCAAACAAGCCAAACAATACGTACAACCTCCACCTGCTTCGTGACGGAAGTGAAAACAAATAAATGACTTTCTCTTACACCCGACCTTGAATTCGATCACAACCTATATTCCAGCATGGAATGGAATGGAATGGAGTGTGGGATTTAGGCTTGAAGCCAAGCACTGGAATCCAAAGGATTACTCAGTGCTAATATACTCCAATGTGGAAGTGATGATACAGAAAGGCATAAGCCCTTAGTTAGGGTGAGTTAGGTTGGCTTATTTGGGGTTGACTGCCTTGTCTGCCCAATTTTCTGTCAAAAAAATTAAATTTAGTGAAAAGGAAGTCATGGTGATACAGCTATCCTGTAGCCTTTTCTTCCTTTCCATAAATCTTCAACTGGAAACTTATGGACTAAGCCAACAGGTTATAAACCCAACAGGGCTCCAAAGGGAAATCATTGCACGAAGAAAGACAAGTTATATGAAAAAGTGATAATTAAAATAAACTGGAATAAAACACAAAACTGATACACCTGAATTCAGTAGTCATCGGCAGAAAGCGTTATTCTAAATACTCAGAAACCTCTTTCGGAATATCCAATTAAAAGATTTCTGCGTTGCCATTTCTTGAAATTTACTGCCTCGCAACAATCTATTAACTGAAACGTAGAATGATGAGACAAATATTCCTTTAAAAAAATTCAAATTCGAAAGTCAACCAATTCGATCGATCTTTGACACCATTCACCTCCAGAGTGGACTGCTTTGCCTTCTTTTGTACTCCCAGAATCAATGACCAGCTTGATACACCTAACACTTGCTACAGGACTCATTTGTCAATCAGTACAGCAAAGGTCGCCAAGATGCCGTTGGCACAGATGCTCCCAAGATCTTTTATCGGAGGCTTAGAAACCTGCGACATACCTTAGGAAGCTGGTATGAGGGGCAAAGGAACACAATCTGGACCGAGAGACCAACAATTAAAGTGTGAAAAACGTCAAGTTATAATTTTCAAGCAATAGTATTAAAACCTGAGGAAGGCTGAGAAATCGCGTACCCTTCAGTTCTAGCGCATATAACTACCAAGTGAATGAAGCCATTTTCTTGTTAATAGATCCTGCTGTTCAACTAACTTTCCATTAACTTCTGCCACGACATACCTCTTTCCACGGGTTCGCCTCTAGCGGCCTTGTTTATTCAGCTTCCTGGATATTAGTTTCTGAAAAACCCAATTTAGTAAAACTTTCTCGGGTCAGTTCATTCGTCAGGCAGAGGTCTTACCTTTGCAACGGCCCCTCGCGTTCCTTCAGTTCCGTGTTATGATTAGTACTTGATTTCTTCTTTTCTTCTAAACCTAATGCCCTACTTCTTTTTCACATCTCAGCCTCATCCTCATTCAGAGAGTAATGTCTCAGCCACTCGGTTACGATACGAAGGAGTTCCTTGCTGGACGAGTTGTTTTCGCGCTCGGCTGCCAATCCGGTGGTCCGACGTTCGATTCCCGGCTCGGCCAACGCGGAATCAGAGGACTTTATTTCTGGTGATAGAAATTCATTTCTCGATATAGTGTGGTTCGGATCCCACAATAAGCTTGAGGTCCCGTTGCTAGGTGACCAATTGGTTCCTAGCCACGTAAAAAAATCTAATCCTTCGGGCCAGCCTTAGGAGAGCTGTTAATCAGCTCAGTGGTCTGGTAAAACTAAAATATGCTTAACTTTACTATACCAAAGGCATGTGCATCTTAGGGGGACCTATCACCACAAGCAATCCCCTTTAGAGTGCTTATTCACTTTTTTTCCCTTGTTCTCCATTCTCGATTTATATTTGATTTCGTCTATAGCTGACACCCAACTACTTTTTTTACCTCTCACCATCATCTTCGTTTGAGAGTTATGTCCAAGCAACTCAGTATACAGACATTGTATCAGAGAAAGACGTATCGCCACCAGTAATCCCTTTTGGAGCTCTTACTCCCATTTTTATTCTCCTCTAGTTCTCTTTTCACCAACTTCCCTTTTTCCTTGTCCCCCCAGTAACACAAGGGAGCGGAGAGGGAGGGTAGAAAAAAAAAGGAGAAAAAAAAAATAGTCTCAGCCATTCCATGATTATTAATAACTACGACATTAACTTGGCGAGCAAAACTTTCCCCGACGCTTTTGTTCAGGCCAAACCGAGCTCTCTCTCTCTCTCTCTCTCTTCTCTCTCTCTCTCTCTCTCTCTCTACGCCACAGATGCTGAATCCGGCGGTGACTGTCGGCGTCGTGGATGTTGATGAAGACGATGTTGTTGTTGTTGTTGAGCGGGAAGATGTAGAACTGGGTTGTACGGTGGCGACATTAAATTTGGATGTTTCCTAGAACAATTCTCCTTGTATTTTAATCATTTACTTACATTTTTATCTATTCAATATTTTTTTTTATTTATCATTTCTAATAACCGATTTCTTTATCTGTTTAGTTATTAATTTCTTCCGATTTCTTTATCTGTTTAGTTATTAATTTCTTAAGTTATTTTTTTCTTTTGTAATAACTGATCCCTTCTTTCTGGATGTCCTATTACTTTCTGTTACTTCTTTCAAATGAACACCGTCTTCTTTGGAAGCTTCTTGAATTTCAAGGCAATGGCCCCTGTGGTGGGCCTGTTCCGAATGAATAGGGTTCATCTTCTGAATAATAATAATAATAATAATAATAATAATTGATTGTGATTGACAAAAGAATCAAGAAAGAAAGGTATCACTCATTGATGTCGCAATACCATGGGACACCAGAGTTGGAAAGAGAAAGAAAGGGAAGAAATGGATAAGTATCAAGACCTGAAAATAGAAATAAGAAGGATGTGGGATATGCCAGTGGAAATTGTACCCATAATCACAGGAACACTAGGCACGATCCTGAAAAAAAAAGAAATCTAGAAAAACTATAGGCTGAAGTGCTCCAGGACTCATGCAGAAGAGTGTGATCCTAGAAACGGCGCACATAGCAAGAAAAGTGATGGACTCTAAGAAGCAAGGATGCAACCCGAACCCCACACTATAAATACCACCCAGTTGAATTGGGGACTGTGATAGACTAAAAAAACATAAAATAATAACTAATAATAATAAGAATAATAATAATAATAAATAATAATTAATAATAATAATAATAATAATAATAATAATAATAATAGCTAAGAGAAGAACACAGGAGATAGGTTTGACTACGAAGAGCAATACATAAACGAAAAGACTACATAAATCATGTTTGTTTTGTTTCCTTTATGAATTCTTGTATGACTGCTGCATTTACTTTTACGCGGAAACTGAAATAATGTCAGTTCTTGACACTTATTCCATTATAAAGTTCCATTGCCCCTTGATAGATTTTATTTTATGGGCCAGTCATAAATAAAAGCACAGCTATACGATTAATTATTTTTTATAAGTAATTGATGAGCAAACGCTTCCGTGAAATATAGTTTGTTGGAATTTTACTATGAGAGAAATTATATATATATTATATATATATATATATAATATATATATATATATATATATATATATATATATATATATATATATATATATATTTATATATATATATATATATATATATATATATATATATATATATATTCCTTTCGGTTTAAACACCATTATTTAATTTGCTTGTATCCGGTTATGGGTCAACATACGGACATTAAAATGATCGGACCTTCGGATTTTACGTAAAAGGCAGAAATAACGAAATGAGATATGTTTGGATCCAAGAAAAATATAACAGACATAAAAAGCAAGACCTTACGACTCTTTTGCGGATGAATATGCTAAATTAGAATAACTGCGGTTCCTCCAGAATACTAAAAAGTCACATCAGTTTGAAACAATTAAAAAAAAGTTTATTTTTTAACAAGAATGCTGAGGACTCAAGATGTCCTTGTCACCTTTTTAACAACTTAAATTTACAGGAAAATAAGGTAGCAGTTTTAATGGTAGGTGTTCTTATTCATTTTATTTTTCATGTTATTTACTTCCATCAGTCTTCATGGGTTTTTTACTCCATTACCTTAATATCCTCTCATCTACATTTCATTCACTCTTTGCTTACGTTACACCCCTACATTAACTCCCCCACCCCCCCTCTATGTCACCTCTTCCTCTTCCTGTGCTACTCCAAGTCATCCTGTGCATCCTTCATCTCCTACTTTTCCTACTTCTCTTTCTCATCTCGTGTTCCTTTCCTTCCCTCCCCTTATTCTACGCCTTTCCTTCTATACCTCCCCTTAAGCTTCCTGTCTCCCTCCTCCAATTACTTTCCTCTTCCTTCTATTCCTTCCTCCTTCTCCTATGCCTCCTCACTAAACCCCCTCCCCTCCTATTAAGAATCCTCTCCTCGCACGCCTTCCCTCGCCCACCTATACGCCCCTTCCTCTTGTCTCCCTGTCTCCTGCAATCCTTCCCATCCTACACATCCTATGCCACCACTTCCTCTTCCTCCTCCCTCTCCTACGCCTTCTATGCCACCTCTCTTCCTCCTTGTTTCTCTTTCTCCTCCTCCTTCTCCACGTCGTTTTTCTCCTCCTCCGCCCCATCCTCCTCCTCTTCCCTTCCTCCTCCGCCTCCTACTCCTCCTCTTCCCCCATCTTCCTCCGCCTCATACTCCTCCCCCTCCTCTGCCTCCTCCTACAGCCCTCATACCAACTCTCCCCTTCCACCTACTAAGCCACCACATCCCCTTCCTCCTCCTCCTTTGCCCCTTCTCCTCTTCTCCTTCTCCTCCTCCTCCTCCTATTATGCCACCACTCCTCCACCTCCTGCCCTTCATCCACTCCTCCTCCTCCTCCTCCCCCCACCCCTATTCCCGGTTCCTAAGGCAAGCCGATCAGAGCGCCATGTAGGCCACGGGGGACCACAGATTAAGCACAACTTCGCATAAATTACATCAAGATATCAACCGCCATGGGGGCAACAAGGACATATTTAAACGAGGGTTGTCAGACCGCATTAAATATTTATTAGGGTCGTCTTTTTCTCTTTCTTTTTCTTCACGCGAACTGGAACGACTGTTTCTAGCATTTTGATATTTTTACTTTCTTTTAACACTCTAACAATTCTGGTTTTTCAGTAATCTACTTACATTTGCATCTATTTGTTTATAATTTTAATAATCTGTTTTTTTAAGCGATCTCTTCATGTTTCTGTATTTTTTTACAGGACCTGGAACAACTGTTTCTAGCATTCTAACAATCCTCCTTCTATTTTAATAATTTACTTACACTTCAATCGATTTATTTATTAATTTCTGTTATGTTCTTTAATAAGCCATCTCTTCTGTCTGTATTTTACTTTAACTTTTGTTACTGCTTTCTACTAAACACCATATTCTTTGGAACTTGAATTTTCAAATCAATGGCCCCTATGGGCTTGTTTAATATGAACAAGGGTTCATCTTCTGAATAACAATAATACAAATTATATGTCCCTTTTTATTTTCTTCGTTTTAAGATCAAACATCCTTTATGCAACGCTTCCGGAAATAAAAGCACGATCAATTTCTTGTCATTGAACAATCATGAGAAACAATTCCCAACGATAGGCAAGTCTCTTTATGTTTCTATATATATATATATATATATATATATATATATATATATTATATATATATATATATATGTATATATATAATAATATGTATATAGAATATACGTATAATGTATATATTTGTGTATATATGCTTATATATATAGTGTTATATATTAATAGTATATATATAAATATAATATTAAACGTATATTTGTAATATATTTGTGTGTATATATATATATATATATATATTATATATATATATATATGTATATATTATATGTATAATATATATATATATATATATATATATTATATATATATATATATATATATATATATATATATATATATATACTATATAATATATATATATATATATATCTATATTATATATATTATATATATATATATATATATATTATATATATATATATATATATATATATATATATATATTATATATATATTATATCAAACGCAGGTTTTTTGTCTCGACATTTTAAAGAAATGTGACAACAAGAATTTCTTGGGAGCCAAATAATGAGCGATCGGTTTTCTATCTTTCTATAGAATTATGTGCGGTTAAATTTTCTTTTGATGCATCTATAAAATGTGAAATAAACCAGGGAGAATTTTTCGACATTACTGAGACTACTAAAAATGGCATTAAGAAGCAATATAATAATAATAATAATAATTATGGATTTGGCGTCGCCGTGGCAGAGTGGGTTAGGTCGTCAATGGACTGGTTAAGCAACATTGGGGCCGGTCAGCCGTTGGATGGGTGACCGCTATCCTCGGCGTCGATTCCTTGGGAAAAGATCTTTACCATAACTTCCTCAGTCTACTCAGCTGTAAATGAGCATTCAGCGCAATTGAAGGGGAAGACGGTCAGGTACTTGGAGGTCGTCATCCAGCAACTGACCACCACAACGACAGTAACCAACAACCAGAGACTGGAGCTACAGAAGCAACCAAGATGAAGAAATGGACAAGAGAAGAAAATAAGGAAATACGGAGATGCTACATCAGAAGCAACCCGACGGAGAGAGGATATAGAAGAAGGTTGGTCAACTTCTGGAAAGAGAGGAATAACACCCCCCAAAACAGAGCAGAGGCTGACAGACCAAATAAGGAACATAAAGAAAAACAACTGGCTCTCCCCAACAGATGGAGAAGAACTGGAAAGGAAACGAATTACAAGAAGACGAACTGAGAGACGATGCCACAGAAGATGACAGGGATGATGAGGTATCAAACAACGACACACGAAGAAACACCGACAGTAACACAGAGGACAGAATAATAATAATAATAATAATAATAATAATAATAATAATAATAATAATAATAATAATAATAATGGAAATGACTGATAAAACTGGCATCATTCAAGAAAATGAGTCAAAATGACATTTCTTTCACTCTTTTTTCCGTGGTTTTTAGATCTCCCAGTGAAGGTCTTATCTCTGCATGATATAACAGAATCCCATCTCTCGTCTTTGTCCCTCGCCCTAAAATACTGGAGGTCCCTTCGGGGCCCCACCCCCTTAGAAGAACGACCACAGGCCCTCTTCCCCAAGCCCCGACCCTCTTCCATTCCACACTGAGTCTGAACCTCTTTATCGTCTCGAGAAATATGGAAACAAAAGGAAAAATAAATAAATAAATAAATAACTTTATTAGGTGGAGTATAAAGTGCATTACTCTACAGTTACTGCTTTTGGTAATATAAAACAAATCTAAAGTGTAACAATTTGTAAACCGACCATGGGTTAGTTAGGCTAACCCAAAAATGTTTTAGGTTATCACCTTCTACCCTGATTTTTTTCATCCGTAGTAGAGCAAAGTCTATCTTTCAATTTTTTCATCCGTAGTAGATCAAAGTCTATCTATATCTCATTTTCTCTCCATAAATAATCATTTCGTTGATAGCCATTAACGCTTACCTGCTATTATGAATCTACTAAAAGAACTGCCTCTTCCCTTGTTGTTTTCTTTGTTTATATGTGGACTTAACACCATTAACATGACCCTGTGGTAGGGATGTAAGAATACTACCCCGTAGGTCCTGCGTGTCGTAAAAGGCGACTAAATGAACAGTGTTACTGTTTAGTAAAAGGCTAGACCCACCGCCAATAACTGTGGAAACTGCTGCCTTGCAGGTGGGCTTTTTAGTCAAAGGCGAGGCAGGCTCACCGCTAATAACTCTGGTTGATGACAACAAGGGCATGCGGTCATAAAAGATGCAAACCCGTTCATAATAAAAAATAACCTAATCATATCACAATAATTTGATATTCTAATAATAGTTCAATGCTAAAACACCTTGGAAGGGTTAAATAAACAATTCAATCATTTAATTGTAATGATCTGAGATTTCGCCCACCTCATTACGCTTTCCAAACCTACAAATAAGTTTTAAATAATTTTCTTACTAAAAGCACAAACAACATTTCTATTGGTGAAACATTGCAACAGCTGAGCTGGTCAACACTGGAAAGTAAAAGACTTCGAAAGATAATAAAAACACACAGAAAAAAAAAACAAATTAATCAAAAATCATCAAACGAATTAAGCATAAGTGCAGACTGGTTGTGCACGAACTCAAAAGTGAACAGAATTTAATAGTCACAAAGCTAATGAGGGCAGTATGTCGAAACAGCAATCAGAGAAGGAACTGACATAATATAATAGTCTTTACGTTGATTATTCCTATTTTTTTAAACAATACTAGGGATACATTGAAGCGCATTTAGTGTAATTTTCGCATGCAGTCAAGTAAAACGAATCTGGTGCTTATAAAATATGAAAAACCTTGGAGGAAAAAAAGAAGTTAAATTTTACTTTAAGCTCTTACGTTAATACGATAAGTAATTTCCGTATATGAAAGAAAGACCAATTTTACATTAAAAAAAAAAGTAAAGATTCTAAATGTCTAAACATGAAGGCTTCTAACTGTACCATCGTTGCCATCTTGCAGAGAGAATCCCATGGCCCAAAAGATAAATCGTCGTTCATATGAATAATCTCCTTACCTGTGAAAGACGTTGACTTGGCATCTCCCTCGGCGTCTCCTCGCTCGGTCTCTCCCGTCCATAGCGTCCTTCCCGTCGGCGTTCGAACCGTTCCCCTCTCAAGGTGTCCGTCGGTCCTCCTCCGCCTCCTCCTTCCAGGCCTGTCCTCTCTACGCCACGTCCGATGATCCTACTCCTCCCTCGCGCCATCCTGCAACTAATAAATTACATTTTAAACGCTATTTTTAACACGCAAACACGTCAGAGAGAGAGAGAGAGAGAGAGAGAGAGAGAGAGAGAGAGAGAGAGAGAGAGAGAGAGTTTTACAAAGAGATACAAGGATTAGGATGTCTCAAAAGATTTATTAGTCCATCCGAGGAGACATCGTGTGTTCACTTATCATTAAGAGCAGGTTTTAATGTTCATTTATAGTGTCCTAAAGCTTTTGTCTAGTTTTCTTTTAAACTCTTCCACACTGTTGCTGTTTAAAACTTCTGGTGGCGGTGTATTCCATGTGTCACATATCTTGTATGTAAAGAAGTATCCACAATGGGATGTGTAGTATCTCTTCAGTTCTAGTTTCCATCCGTTATTTCTTGTCTGGTTTTCGTTTGACGTAAATAGGTTACTGTCTACTTTTGTAATGCCTTTCGGTATTTTGAACGTTTCTATTAGTTGCCCTCGCAATCGTCGTATTTCTAAGCCATTCTGTGCGTTCTTTTCAGCTTGTATGCACTGTTTTGTAGGATTTTAAGTCCTTGGTAATAATGACTCAAAGGTCATCTTCTTGTTCTATACTATTTATGCCATTCCCTAGCAGCATGTAGTTGGCATGGGGGGTTGTTTGTTCCTATTTGTAACACTGTACACTTTTCCAAGTTAAAAGACATTTGCCATCTTTTTTACCACTCCTATTTTCTTTAAACCGAGAGAGAGAGAGAGAGAGAGAGAGAGAGAGAGAGAGAGAGAGAGAGAGAGAGAGAGAGAGAGAGAGAGAGAGAATTTCATTGAACATAACTAAAGAAAGAGATTTTTTCATTAAACATGTCTTTATGAGTTCAGATAAACAACAGAAACAGCTTCCAATACGCGACACGGAATGACACGAGAAAAATATAGGTCATTACAGTTTACCAAAGTTTATCCTGCGATATCAGGGACCAAAGAAAATGGACAAACTATATCCTCCAAAGAAAACGAGTCTTGCCCGAAGCTTATAGCGCAGACTGTACTAAAAAGTCTTATCCACCCCGTAACTGATCATAAACAATTATTTTTAGGCACTTTTACTTCCCTTAATTCTTACGTAAGGTAAAATTATTCTAATATGTGATAAATACAAAACATTATATATCTATATATTGTGACAACAATTATATCACATAAGAGCACAAAGTATAATGGGGTAAAAGAACAAACATTATTGTAGTGAATTTACACTTAAAAATCCTTGAATTTCAAGTCTGCTTATCAACTTGAAATTTACTATATACAGGCAAACAATATTGTTTATAGCTGTCTTGAAAAAACTACTAATATTTCTGCCTATGTAAATTTTATTCTAATGAATACAATAAAATTAAGAAAACAGTGATCACACATCTGTTTTTGAAAGCGTATGTGCCCCTGAATACATCAATAATGAAAGAGATTAAGATAAAAAATATAGGCAAAAAATTGAAATAGCCTGACTGGCTACTATATAGATAATGCATTAGAAGCGGCAAAAACAGACTCTATCAAAATAAAAAAAGAAACATAAAAAAAACTTGCTTGCATGACCATATAATAATAACATGCGAGATATCCCTACCTTCTTAAGAATTTAGGAGTAAATGTAGCAGCATTTAAGAACAATCAAATCATGAAACGTGAGTATATAAAATTCTCTACTGGTCAAATGGACAAACACTGGAAAGACTAGAACAGCATAAAAAATGTAAGATATGCATAGGAGGTGAACGGTGGAATTTTATAAATGTTAGTAAAAGTAATCATACAATCTACTGGGTATGGGCAAAAAAAATACCTAATTCTAATAACATACTAGAACGAAATATCAAATATAAAAGAAAGTTATAGACATAACTTGAATATCAGTCCAGGAAAGTATAAACTTGGTCTTAAAATCTCAAAAGAACTTTGTAAAATGTTTAAATCTTAAGGAGGGTGGTAGATCTGTCTGGAAAAATTATCATCATATTTGTAAACATATTACTGGACCATAATTGATTGATGGATCTTGGGCATAAATTGATTGATGGACAATAATTGATTGATGGATCTTGGGCATAAAGCCAAGCACTGGGCATAAATTGATTGATGGACAATAACTGATTGATGGATCTTGGGCATAATGCCAAGCACTGGGGCAACTGAGGCCATGCAGCGCTGAAACAGAAATCGACAATAAAGGTTTGAAAGGTGTAAAAGGAGGAAAACCTCGCAGTTGCACTAAGAATTAATTGTTAGGAGAGGGTGGACGATATGATGGAAGAAAAAGAATATGAACGGAGTTACAGTAAAAGGAATGAAAGTAGTTGCACCAAGAGATCGAAGGGGACACTGCAAAAAGCCTCAAGTAATGCCTACATTGCACCGCATGAGGTGCACTGAATGCACAACCCCCTCTCATTAGACACCTTTCAGGTGAGGATTTTTCGTCTCCAGCGTTTTATATGTTTGTCCATACTGCCCCCTGGCATAAATGTTGTTATTTTTACTACAATGTATCAGTCCTTCGTCAATGGCTTGGGAATAAGGGCGAAACTGGTCAGGGCCTTCACATAGCATCTTACTTTTCCCCCTGTAGTGATGTGATAAATAATCACGTATTAATGGGATTGTAATAATTCAGATATATTAATATACATAGTACACACATACGCATACACTCATACACATGTACACACACACACACACACACACACACACACATATATATATATATATATATTATATATATATATATATATATATATATATATATATATATATATACACAGGGTGTAACACGAGTTTATACAAATATTTAAGGGAATGAAAGAAATGGTTATTCTAAGCAGAAAATGTTCTTGAAAACCACATGGCGTTTTTAAAGGCCTTTGTTTTAATCGGCATGAGGTGAATTTTGTTTAAAATAAACCGTGTTTCTCCTTAATGTTGTTCTCGGCCAACATGGCGTACGCTATGCCTAAGTATGTAGTCAGGGATATGGGGGGGGAAGGGTTGATGAAGTGCATTAGACAACTGGATTGCAAGTCATTAAATTATGAGTATTTTCTCATAGGTTTTTGAAAAATGTAACATTACAGTCCCTTTCATTAGTAAATCACTTGTAAACAGACTTAACAGTAATCTAATCTTAATAATTAGCTTTACGTATCAAGAAAATAATACAAATGTCACGGAATTGTTGAATCTGGACTCAGGACTATAGCTGGTTCACCTAAGGTAGATTCTAGGATGAGCCGTATGCTTACGAGACGTTTGTTTGGCGGCCGCTGATTGGCTGGCACCAGGAGGTAGGCAGCTCCCAGCCAATCAGCGCCCGCCAAACAAACGTCTCGTAGGCATAGGACTCACCCAAGAATCTACCTTAAGTGAATCAGCAATAGGCCTATGCTGAATGAATGATAATGACAGTCATCATGATGACAGGGAATGCAGGTAGGGAGGTTACTGAATATACAGAATACCTTTTTCAGGAAAGACTGAAGACGGTGAATTGTGCATAATGTTCCCATTCTTTTTCATATGACACAGACAAAAGCATTTTCATGGGTGTGTTTTTCCCTTCGACTGGTGTATGATGACTACTTTTGATGAGACCGAGGGATTTTTGAAAATACGTTTTAAATCTTTGATCAGTGTTTAATGAATAGGCCTATCTTTGAGGGAGGGGAGAGTCAATTCAGCTTACTTTTCTTTCCTTTATCGGATTCCAGTGAATACCATTGATGGAGAGAGGGAAAGGGTTTCAATGATACTTGCATTTTCCCCATTTGTTCAGTAACTATAGAATACATTTCATTTAGAAGTATTTTATTCACAATGGCCTAATCGCCGATTTCCTTTTTTTCTTAATAACAGTGGAGTTCATTGTTGGAATAAAAAGCTGTTTAGAGTAACAAGTGAAGTGAAGTGACCAGCTCCATCCCCCCTCACCAAAACCGTGACAACTCCGATATCCCGGGCGCACAATCTTACTTGGCCATTTAAAGATAGCCGTTATTTTAAAACTTCACCTCACTAACAAATGATGCCTTAAAATGCATGTTTATAGGACATTTTCTGCTCAGAATAACTTTTTTCTTTTATTTCACAAAATATTTGCATTATCTCGTGTTACACCCTGTATATATATTTATACACATATGCACACACACACACACACACACATATATATATATATATATATATATATATATATATATATATGTGTGTGTGTGTGTGTGTGTGTGTGTAAGTGTAATAAATATATATTATATTAGTACATATATATATATATATAGATATATATAATATAATAATAGTAAATCGCATGTGCCTGCAGTGATTGAGGACATGGTAAGAGAGTAATGGATAAGCTGACAGCATAATTCATGATAAGGGACAAATAATGGGCGTAGTGTATATATGTGTGTTGAGCGTGATTATGTTGTTATCATATAGGACGAAAGGGGTCTTTTATATTATAGTGTGTAATGTGATGTATGTATGTATGTAGTGTATCTATCTATATAATATATATATTATATATATATATATATATATAGTATATGTATAGTATTTAGTCAATAAATATGTATTATATATATATGTATTACTAGTTCGTAAGTTATATATGATATATTATGTAATATATATTTTATATGTATAACATATATATATATATATATATACATATATATATAGTATATATTATATATAAATATATATATGTGTGTGTGTAAAGTGTATAAATAGGTATATTATATTAAGTAAACGATTATATATATATATATATAGTATATATATATATATATATATATATATATATGTTATATATATATATTATGAATATGTATATATGCGTGTGGTATAGTGTTTATATATGTGTTATATGTTTATAATAATATGTGTATGTAGTATATAATATAATACTAGTATATGTGTGTATATATATTGTGGTATATATATATATTATATATATTATATATATATATATATATAATATATATATTATGTCTATCACCTTACCGTGATTCATAAACATATATCGAACTACAAATGTCCTTTAATATCTAATTCGCTCTACCTCGTAATTAATATATTTTCATGTATGTTTAACCGAGGGGGAATTTATTAAGCGAAAATAGAATTGGCGATCGACAGACGCGAACCATCGACCTCTCAATCCCAGGATTGGCAGTGAAGCCCCAAACAACCCAGGCGGTGGCGGGGTTGTTTGGGGTTCACTGCCAGTCCTGGAATTGAGAGTCGATGGTTCGCGCCTGTCGATCGCCAATTCTATTATCGCTTAATAAATTCCCCCTCGGTTAAACATATATGAAAATGTATTAATTCCGAGGTAGAGCGAATTAGATATTAAAGGACATTTGTAGTTCGATATATATATATATATATATTATATATATATATATATATATATATATATATATATAATATATACATATATTACATATATATTTATATACACATACACATACACACACACACACACACACACACACACACACACATATATATATAATATATATATAAATATATATATATATATATATATATATATATAACCAGTATTAGACACATGGCAACGGAAAACAAGCTATTTCACAATCCCGATACCGTACCGAGATCGGAGAATCCAGAGCTATATTTAGATGTATTTATTTCAGCGGCTGCCGTTTCCAGGACAACAAAAGAGCATAAACAAGTCACGTACACAGTTACAAAAATTCACATTGTGAAGAGTAACAAATTTTCTTTTTTTATCTTTTTGCATCTTTAAGTGTTTTATTTACAACATACTATATAGCCAAAAGGTGAATTCCCACCATGTCTATACATAAATAGACCAAATATTGTGGAACATAAGACGAAAAGCCAGAAAGTACCGGGAAAAGCGTGGAAAAGTTTGGAAGTATATACTCAAGGGATTAAACACCACAATTAGTATGTAAACAGGTCTTCTTTGGGAGGCACAATTTTAAATGAAAATCTTTGGACTGAGTAAACTTTCAGCTCACTGAATCCTGAAAATTTTGGTCTTGGTAAACTTTCAGAGCACTGAATCCTGAAAATTTTGGTCTGTGAAAACTTTCAGCTCACTGAATCCTGAGAAATTTGGTCTGTGTAAACTTTCAGCTCACTAAATCCTAAAAATTTTGGTCTGTGTAAACTTTCAGCTCACTGAATCCTGAAAATTTTGGTCTGTATAAACTTTCAGCTCACTGAATCCTGAAAATTTTGGTCTGTGAAAACTTTCAGCTCACTGAATCCTGAAAATTTTGGTCTTGGCAAACTTTCAGAGCACTGAATCCTGAAAATTTTGGTCTTGGTAAACTTTCAGAGCACTGAATCCTGAAAATTTTGATCTGTGAAAACTTTCAGCTCACTGAATCCTGAAAATTTTGGTCTTGGTAAACTTTCAGCTCACTGAATCCTGAAAATTTTGGTCTGTGAAAACTTTCAGCTCACTGAATCCTGAAAATTTTGGTTGTGAAAACTTTCAGCTCACTAAATCCTGAAAATTTTGGTCTGTGAAAACTTTCAGCTCACTGAATCCTGAAAATTTTGGTCTGTATAAACTTTCAGCACACTGAATCCTGAAAATATTGGTCTGTAAAAACTTTCAGCTCACTGAATCCTGAAAATTTTGGTCTTGGTAAACTTTCAGAGCACTGAATCCTGAAAATTTTGGTGAGTAAACTTTCAGCTCACTGAATCCTAAAATTTTTGATCTATGTAAACTTTCAGTGCACAGAATCCTGAAAAGTTTGGTGAGTAAACTTCCAGCACGTTGAATCCTGAAAATCTTTGTCTGGGAAACTTTCAGTGTGTTGAGGCTTAAAAATCTTGATCCGTGAAAGCTTTCAGCATGACAAGTCTTGAAAATCTTGGTCTGAGTAAACTTTCAAAGCACCGAGTCCTGAAAATCATAAACTGAGAAAACTTTGTGCATTGAGTCCTGAAGATCTTGATCTGAGAAAGCTTTCAGTTCGTTGAGTCCTGAAGATTTCTGTCTGAATAAACTTTCAACACGCTGAGCCATGAAAATCTTGATCTGAGTATACTTTCTCAGCAATGAATCCTGGATATTTTGGTCTGAGTAAACTTTCAGAGCACTGAGTCCTGACAATTTTGGTCTGAGCAAACTTTCAGAGCACTGAGTCCTGAAAATTTTGGTCTGAGTAAACTTTCAGAGCAATGAATCCTGACAATTTTGGCCTGAGTAAACTTTCAGAGCACTGAGTCCTGAAAATTTTGGTCTCAGCAAACTTTCAGAGCACCGAGTCCTGAAAATCATGAACTGAGAAAACTTTGTGCATTGAGTCCTGAAAATCTTAATCTGAGAAAGCTTTCAGTTCGTTGTGTTTTGAAGATTTTTTGTCTGAATAAACTTTCAACACGCTGAGCCATGAAAATATTGATCTGAGTATACTTTCAGAGCACTGAATCCTCAAAACTTTGGTTCCAGTAAACTTTCAGAGCACTGAATCATGAAAATTTTGGTGTGACTAAACTTTCAACCTTCATTTTTTTTCCTCTAAAGTGCAAAATTGAAATCGTTCATATTTTGTGGGAGTGTCACAGGACTACAACTTGCACGATTTCATATTTGCCACTAACATTGGCTAAATAATGCAAGGTTTGGCAGCAAGATGCTAAAATTCATAGAAAACGTGTTCGTAGGACGTCGGCTAGACACCTCAAATTACACTATAGAAGACAAGGAACTAACCTAGCCACAAAAGAGAGAGAGAGAGAGAGAGAGAGAGAGAGAGAGAGAGAGAGAGAGAGAGAGAGAGAGAGAGAACGTTGTTCGTATATCTGTTCATAAGATCAAATACAACGTTACAATGACGATAATAATGGCGACATTAACAGGAATAATTACAAAAGCAATCGCTGAATAACTAGTTACAAAATGAACCAATATCAACCCTAGGATTCCTTATTACGAATTAATTTTTCAACACGGATCTCTCCTACGGTCATTTTAAACATAAGGCACGTTGTAAAGTAAGTCAGTCGGAGTCATTAAACCCGAGTTATATTTCCTATAAATTCAACCGAAGTGATCATTTTGAGTACCGGTGCTAATGGCTCCTAATTGGCAAAGTTTCCCCCATACTTTCCTTATCAACTCGGTTCCTTTTGCCGTAAAATACAGAGAGGCGGTTAATAGCCTAATAAACTAGAGTCAGTTTTAGTTCTAAAATATCAATGATTATTCTCTTTAATTCAATAATTAATTTTAATAATTTACTTCCCTTTCTGTGTCTATTAATTAATTCATTCATTTAATTTTCCTTTTTATAGTCTAATAAACTAGGGTCAATTTTAGTTCTAAAATAACAATGTTTTCTGTGCTTACTCGGCTTCCTTCAATAATTTACTATATCAATTTTCTTACAATTTATTAATATTTTTATTTATTTTTCTTTAATATCTGATCTCTTCTTTCTGTATTTTCAGTTACCTTCTGTTACCTCTTTCAAATGAATATCTTATTTTTTGAAAGCTTGAAGAATATCAAGTCTGTACAGTGGTCCCTGTAGGTTTGTTCCAGATGTACTATATGGTTCATCTTCTGAGTAATAATAGGGTGCTGCCCTGAACCAGCTTTGCATAGCATATTAAAATGTTTCCGAAATGTTATGACTTCATATATAACTATTTTAAATCGCATATGCGAAGCCTATTTAAATGTTTTATGAATCATATGATTCACACTGAACTAGATGCAGCCCAAAAACAATCTGTGAATCACATACAAGTTCTTCAACAACATTATTCAGTATTCAGCTGCAACAGCGCTTACTTATTGTCGTAAAAGAATAAATATTTACAGTAATCGGAGTTACTGAAGGGAAAAACAGCAAAAATATCTTTGTAAATCTGTAGCAAACGTTGTTAAGAAGGTGACGTAATCGTTTAAACTGGTTACTTCTTTAACATATAATATCCTGTTCTTCTGTCTTATTCGCAGGACACATACAATAAGAATCTACAGATTCCTCAAGACTATAAAGTCCAGTAACTAACTTGGAACTGAATAACTATAGTTTATTCAGTCAAATATAGATCTCTACTCCAAACATTTACACTGAAGCCTACGCTGGAAGACACTGTTGCCAATTTTGTGGGTGGATGGCGATCACGAGTGTAGTCAAAGTCATAGGTTCGCCTGCCTGTGCCTGTTGCCTGCCTTGGACTGTTTGATCTGGTAACACTATTCAAAAGCGAGAGAATTAAGGGCAAATCTGAGAGCCTGTCGTGTCTTTCCCCCTCTTGTGGAAGGGGCTTTACTAAATAAGCCTCATGAAATGTGGCATGTACAGGTACGATCAATTTAAACTTGCATTTAACAAAATAAGGAAACTTTCTCAATATTAACTGCTTTGAATAAAATATCCAGCTTAACGAACGTCTCAAATTAACTAAGTGCTTCTTCTTTGTATCTCATCAATCAAATGAGTTAAATTATTTGGCTATTGACGTAAGATAAAATGCCATCAATATATTTTAGGAAACAAGCTTTCATGAAAGTTTAGCAAAATGAAAACTTTTAAACACAGACGAAATAACAATGAGAAAATGTAGACAAAATTCTACATCATATATTATCAATGCAACGCTGCAATGGAACCTTATGACTCAGGTGAATAGCCTACATGTGTAGAATTCCTGCCTGAATATATACATATATATATTGACCTTATGTATATTTCACGCATTATCACCGAAATCATAAAACCCTATGTAAAAAAAAAATCCCCTGAAATTTTTCATTAGATTAAGTGAGCCTTCGATGTTAGATGATACCAACCAGCTGATACTCCATACGCATCCAAGCTGCGTGCACACCATGAACAATACTAGTCGATGAAGCAATGAGAGAGAGAGAGAGAGAGAGAGAGAGAGAGAGAGAGATTCTTTCTGCTTCCTCGAGTATCATACTACTTGTGACACGGGAAGTTATAATGAAAATAAAATGGTAGCATACTTAAATCCTTAAGTCATACTTATTCCTTCGAGTACATAAAGATGAACGTATCCTCCCACGAAAATAAGCGACCAAACAAACTCATAGGAGGAAGGAAGGAAGGAAGGAAAACAAGAGGAAGTTATGAATTCACGATGAAGGGCCACAGGCAAGTTGGCAACTATACCCGCAGGAGTCGTCTGCTATCATTATTGTTCTTCAAATCAGATGCAGCTCTGAATGAGGACCTCATTATAAGTTTAAACTAACTTGAATATAGAAACACTCTCTCTCTCTCTCTCTCTCTCTCTCTCTCTCTCTCTCTCTCTTCTCGCCAGTACAACGTAAGCTATGCTGCAGAGGCCGTGATGACCATAAAAGCTAAAGTGTGTGCGCGCGAGTGCTCTGTAAAACATTTGTGCCGTTGCGTACAATGTTATTCTCTCTCTCTCTCTCTCTCTCTCTCTCTCTCTCTCTCTCTCTCTCTAATAAGAAGGAAATCATCAGATAATTTAGTACTCTGACAAACGGTGATAAAATATGGAAAGAAGGTTCATAACCAATTCATTCAACGTGAATTATTAAGCAAATCGTTGGAGATACATTCATAAGCTAAACCTTATCTTTAAATGATGAAGCAGAGCATAGAGATAAATAATAAACTAAATCATTCAAGTTGAGCAGCAAGAGCGCTAAAAAATTAATTAGAAAGTATACAGTAAAATGCAAATTAATCCTTACACCCAGTAATAAGCGAGGCAGAGAAATAATCATGGAGTAAATAATTTAAGGTGAGTCACAGAAGGGTATAAATAAATTAAAAAGTGCACAGTAAAATACAGACTAATCTTTAAACTCAGTCAAAAAACTAATGAGTGTATCATTCAGGGCAATAATAACGTTGGAGATTATATTCTCAAAGAGAAAACTACAACAAAACCCAAAAAATAGTTTAGTAAACATTCACGCGACATTCGGTAATTATAATAATATGACTGTTTGGTCCAGAACGACTCGAAAAAAAGTGATAAGTTTTCAAGTTTTTCTGACGACAAAGAAATAACAGAGAAGGAAATCATATCACATAGTGGCTCCTACCCGTCCTAACCCTGCATCACCCCCCCGGCCAACTCCCCACATCGGATTTCTGTTGCTTTTATGTAATTACAAACTTTCCCAGAGGAGGAATAAAAATGATTCGTGATTCGAGAGAGTGAAAAGAAAGAAAAACACAATCTGCCAAGTCAGTAGAAAACCGAAAGATAAGGAAGTGCCTGGACGAGCTAAAACTTCTTCAAAAGGCTGACAGAATCTCTCTCTCTCTCTCTCTCTCTCTCTCTCTCTCTCTCTCTCTCTCTCTCTCTCTCTCTCTCTCTCTCTCTCTCTCTCCAAAGAGATCCACTTTAATCACTCAGTCCTGACTTGTTTTCATCAAAGTTTTTCTTCTCATTCATTATTATTATCCGCCCCAACATTGGTCAGAAAGAGTAATTAAATTACTTTTGTGTTATTCGCACGTTGGTTAATAACAGGAATAGCGTTACAGTGTTCTTGAATTACCTTTAAACTACAAAAATATGCAAGCAGGTGCCTCCAATGCTATGGACTTCTTATAAAATAATTAATTCCTTCTTGCAAGTTAATTCAAATTCATGCCGATATTTCATCCAAATTTAATTATTTATTTGAAGAAAAAGCTTTCAGGACATTGTGACACAAGAGTGGAATCTATCACTCAGTTTTAGCAGAACACATTCTAGCCCTCTATTTTCTTCCTTCCCTAAAAAACAGCTTAATGCAATTAAGTAGATCTAATTTCGAGACCTAATCTTGCGGGGAAAGCCTGCTTTTGGGACGGTCCACGAACAACCACAAAACACGAATTATACCCATTTTCTTTAACGAACTGAAACCTCATTTTCTCTAACGAACTAAACATCTTTCGTCAAAACAACCGGAATTTGTTGCCTGCAATGGGATCTTCCTTGATAAATTCAGTGAAATGTGTTGGTGAAATATTTCAGTGATGAAGACGGCAAGTCATTTTGTTACCGAGGTTATTTCCTGTCGTGAGAATCTTGATATAAGCACGACTCAAAAGGCTTTGAATCTACATCAAAAAGGAAAAGTAAAAACTTTTCCTTCATACTCGGTTGGGGTTGGGTGGGGGTGGGGGGGCAGTGTTGTGTCCAAAATTTGAATGCAAAATATTCTGTAGTTTTTCTTTTCTTTAGCTCGACCGAAAAGCGAATTTATTTTTTCCTTTATTCAAAAGACACTACACAGACTTCGGTGCAAATTTGGGAACTTTTGTTCTCTCCTCAACGACCAACTGTTTATTTTCGAATTTCGATATTCTGCCCTTCCAAAAAGAGAGAATAAAAATGAAACTACTACTCTTAAACAATATATTAAAAACTATTTGCCCTGACTTGAAATCACACCAGTTTAATAACACGGCACTTCATAACAACAGGATTCAGTTTTAGCAGCGATGATTTACCAAATAACATAATAATATTTATATATTTATTATCATTATTATTATTAATGCCTTGCCTAGCAAGTTTCGGCAGAACATCAGAAGGTCCTTATGTTAAAAAAATAAAGAGAGAAGGAAGTAGAATTACAATAAAATACTGGTACGAATTAATAACCAGAGGCACTCAGTCAATCGGCTTACAAATAAGTATATATGTAAATATACGAATTATATAAACACAGACAGAGAGCAGCACTGCTGCCCAGACCAGGAGAAATGATCATTGCAAAAATCACAGAAGCTGGTAGGGAGTTCCTAAGTGATGAAGCATAAGTTTACTGTATGCAAGAATGTGTACGTGCAAATACATTATTTACGTTATTAATATTTCAGTGCATCAGCTTCGCCCAACATACGCTCTGACAGCAAATCAGCGATTAAAACCGGACTAATAATAGTTAGCATTCTAGTACAACTGCCTGATAGCTTAGAAGACCTACTGCATCAGACATTATTCTTCAAATTCGCTTTGGAATGTAAAATTTAGGCAAAAGGCCCAACGCTCGGAACCATGAGTTCATTCAGCGCTTAAAATAATGTTCAAACAATTCTTAAAAGAAGGTGGAAAGTAAGATGGAAAGACGAGAATATGAACGGAGGTACAATAAAAGAAATAAAATGGGTTGCAGCTAGGGGCCGAAGGGTCGCTGAAAAAAAAAAAAAATACAGAAAACTTAAGTAATGCCTACATTGCACCGCGTGAAATATGACGACAGCCTTATCCAGCGCCCCACTCCCGGGCTCCTCCCCCCTACGGAACCAAAATTGCCTTTAAAAATTAAACACAAACGTTTCAAAGGACACTTATTTTCACATACAATCCAGCAAGAGTGTATATAACTTCCCGTCACATAAGCACTTGATGGATATTGAATCTGCTGGCGACCATGGTTAGACGTGGTTAGACCCCATGCCCGCGGCTATTAAGTCCCGCCTACGAGTGAAGTAATGGTGCCCTCTTAACTCCCCCTCAAGACTCTATCAGCTAAAAGAGAGGTACCTCATTCATCCCTACACGTTCCTTCTCGTTTGGAAAAATCTAAACGTGGAAACTTCACAGAAAAACTTTCTTGTTTGTTTATGCAAGACCAGGCAAAAAAGATACAAAGAAATTCTGTGAAGACGCTCCTTTCTTGTTTAACAACAACAAAAAAGTGAAAAAATTTAAAAGGTAACAAAAATGGTCGTTTTCGAGCTTCGATACCCTTCCATAGTTACTGTGAAGCCACTCGATAGAAGTCAAACTTGGGCAGTTTCATTTTCTTTACTGTCCAACTTTGGAATTTTCTTCCTGCTTCTGTTTTCCATTCTTTCAGAGGTAGGTTCATCACTTTTATGGTTGTGGGCAAATTGAGATTGTTGGGTTGCAAGTCCCATGAGAGAGAGAGAGAGAGAGAGAGAGAGAGAGAGAGAGAGAGAGAGAGAGAGAGAGATTTGCTTCAGAATGTAACGAAGAGAGCTGTGGCAAATCCTATCTTTCACTACATCTCTATTAGCCTCACGCCCCTCTCCCAAACACCCCCCTCCCCCACCTCCCATCTTCCTCACCCGTCCGTCTCTCTCTCTCTCACGTCCGTCTCTATTATCTACATCTATGTCCTTTCCATTCTCCCTTTCTATCTCTCATTTCCCAGACCCGTCCCCATATCTCTCTCTCTCTCTTCTCTCTCTCTCTCTCTCTCTCTCGTAATCCTAAGTCCGTCTTCCCTGTCCCATCTGCCTCTCTTCTTTCTTCACCTTTAAAGCGAAACTGAGCGTTGGGTCGGTGAGAGATTCAAGAGAAGAGAGGAAAGAGTAAGAGGAGATGCAATCGAAGCATCCTTTGCAGGATTTTCATCCCACCTCCCTGCATTGCACTTGCCCAGCATCCAGTCAGTATCCTGCCAGCATGACACACAAAAATCCTTTGAGAGTGAAGGCGGACCTCTCTCTCTCTCTCTCTCTCTCTCTCTCTCTCTCCTCTCTCTCGCCAATTTTTTCGTCTGCTTTACGTTGTCCTTTCATTTCGTATTTTCTTTACACGAATGAAACACGCATACATGACGAGTATGGGAGAGAATCTCTCTCTCTCTCTCTCTATGGCTTTTCATCTGCTTAAAGCTTTCCTTGCAATCACCTTTTCCAAAGGTGATGGTGTCCCTCAAGCATGAATCTCTCTCTCTCTCTCTCTCTCTCTCTCAGAAAGAATGATGAAGGGTTTGGGTGGATCTTAAGTGCAGTACATTATCAGATTAACAAGACTCTTGAAACTATTCAACGATCCTCTATGATAATCCATTATCGTAAAGCTACAGTCGCCACTACGCGGTTAATTTAATCACAATGCTGAGTCGACCTCTTGCTCGATATCGTTTTATTAAGTTTGTATTTATTTCAGTAAACGTTTATAAAAATCAAATCAAAATATCCTTAAACAATTAATGAATCTAAGACTTTTCAGTGAGAGAACCATAAGGTTCCCTTTTTACCGGCGCCAATAACCTATATAAATGTTGCAGCGCCAGCTTAAGTGACCATAAATCAATCAATTAATCTACTGGCGTTGCAGTCGTAACTTCTCATATGACTTAAACAAAAGCGCTTGAACTATGCCAAACTTTTACTCATATTTTCAGATGCCATTAAAAATTCATATTCGTTTTTCTTATTTATCACAAAGTATTTTGTGTGTGTGTTTTTTTTGTACGGTAAGCAAAAATCGAAAATCCCTGAAGAGCGTTAAGGCATTAAATGCTTTGTTCCCTCGGCTTCAACCCTGGATGGCTGACGTGATGACCTTGGTTAAAAACTAATATGCAACGTCTGAGGTCATTGGCCTTAGCCTGCCAGACACTGGCCGCTGGAAGACAATGGCTAGCCTTGGTGTATTTTGACAATATATCCTCCGTTATTCACAGTAATGGATAACGAAGCTTAGAATGTTCCCCCCTTTTCTGGGCATATAGAAATGTCAAGAATCTCCCCGTTGATAAATATTAATGATAAACTGAAAATAGGGAACTAGATCACAAAAACGATGAATCTATCTGGAAAGATACAAGTAGAAAATAAATTCAAGAGATATTAATTGTAAATCCTTGTAGTTCGTGAATCGCGGAGCAAGGGAACGGAATATTATGACTGATTGTTTTTCATACAAAGTTGGTTATTCAGAAAGAGCAGATGGAATTACTGAGCAGCGGTTAGCAATAGATTAATGCTTGCAAGATTTCTATAAAAAAGGTGAAAAACAAGAGTATCAGTGCTTCTATGCACAAACAAATAAACTCTAATGAGGAATACAGGATAACTTGAAATAGAACTGAAAAACATATTATATCAGAAAGAGATGTGAGCATTATTATTGTTAGTGATATAAATGTAAAAGATGGTAGGAACAATTAAGGTATGGAAGATCAAATGGACAAGGGGCGGCGGGGGCCTAGGGACAGACAGTAAACAAAAGTATGTGTTAAATTTATGAGTTATCTTACTGAAACTAATCTTGTAATTGGGGATACGCTTTTCCATCACAAGGGCATCCATAAACACAATTAGATTTCTCCTCAGGACATTCATAGAAGATTATATAGCCATTAATCCATCAGTATAAAAGTGTTCAGTCTGACAGAGCAAAGAAAAAGAACGGCAAGAAATGTACGAACTATAACTGAAACAGTCGTCGGCAGAGATCACCAGCTAGCCATTTTCACACGGGAAAAGGTGACAGAGTTCTAGATTTAATTCTTGAAGATGAACATCGAGAAGACTTTGCAACTGAATGTCGGAATAGATTTCCACTTCTAGAAACCACATGCCAGGAGGTGCAGAAAATTAACGGAGAGTGAAATAACTTCACGAATGTATACGAATCTGCCGGGAAAGGTAACAATACAGAAACTTTGGTTATTAGAAGAGACCTGAGATACAGCAAAAAAAAAAAAAAAAAAAAAAAAAAAAAAAAAAAAAAAAAAAAAAAAACTAAAAAAAAAAAAAAAAAAAAAAAAAAATACGGTAAAAGCAAAAGGTTCTCGCAGAAAAATTCCGTGAAGGGGATGAGGAGCCGAGAAATACAACGTCTAGAAAGTGAAATTAAATTAAGAGCAAGGAAAGTTAAAAGTATATCTGGGAAAACAGGCTGATGACGCGGAGAAAGCCACGTATTTTGGGACCAATATTTATGTTAATGTAGCTCACAAATCTATTGATACATCCACGTGTGAATAAAAAGAGAAATTGCTGTTAAGTGGGAGAATGAGTTATTAATACCATAAGCATAAAAAGACCACGGTGTCTGAACTTTTCTCTGATGTCATGAATAAGAAATACTAAGGGATAACCAAAATGTGTTACCAGAATCTGGAGAAGACCTGAAGTATAAGTATTATTATCATTATCATTATTATTATTATTATTATTATTATTATTATTATTATTATTATTATTATTATTATTATTTTAGTAGATGAAACCTACTCGCATGGAACAAGCACACAGAGGCGACTGACTTGAAATTCAAGCTTCCAAAGAATATTGGTTTCAACCTCCCACCGCAGACCTCACACTGCAGCAGGAACTGATCATGATACAGGGCCAGTGGTTTTTCATTCCCCGGGGGGAGACGCCAAACTGCGGCATCTGAGTGGCATGTCACGACACCGTGCTGTGATAAAATTACTGTTAAGACGATTTAATATGAAAAGTAAATGACACCTTGTAAAATAACCTTACTTGCCGCCAGACTTGACAACGAGTCGACAATATTTCTGGTTATTTCCAAAAGATAAATAACCTAATACTGTTTTAACAATAATATTAACAATGAATATTTGATGCTATTCTCATAATCAAAGTCATAATAATAATGACTGTTGTCAGTAGTTGTACCAACGAAACAATTTACATTCCATCTCATGGCCCCTGGAGCTACAGCCTCCATGACTCTTCTTGCCTTCCCATCCATTCCTATCTGTTCCCGCTCGCCATTCCAATCAAACTTGTACCATTCCATCAGGGGATAACTTCCACTCCGCGATTCTTGATCTCCATTTCCCTCCTTCGCCATTAATGATCAAAAGATCCGCCGCAACACGGCAGCCCTGAGCGGCCATTCTCCTCATCAGGGCAAGAAGAAGAAGAAGAAGAAGAAGGAAGAAGAAGAAATACGGATATATACGTCTACTGGGGTGAAAGGGTGAGATTACTCGGTCAGGAATTGGCTTCAGACTAATTTGAGGGGGGGCGTTGGGTTAGGGGGGGAGATATATAGGGGTTGGTGGCCTAATCTGACCCCAGAGATCAAGGAAATGACAGGAGGAAATCACAGCTTTCCCCCCAGCAGACCCTCCCCCCTCTTCCTCTAACATCCCACCACCCCCGACCCCGCCACCCCTCCTCGATACACCAGAACGATTCTCACGAATACGGTCTTCTAGTTATTTGACGCGTTGATTTATCTATCATAAATTGGTATTAAAACAGCGAATTCCATCATAATATTCAGTCTAAATAAACGCATGTTGGAAACAAAGCAAATTCAATATACGCGTCTTCTAAACTTTAATAACACTAATAATCATAATACAGTATTGAGGGTGATAGTTGCATCAGCTATCAGTTTTCAGAAAGAGAAAAATGGATTCTCAAAAAGATAGAAAAAACTATATAAATTGAATGCAGCTGATGCAACCACCCACCCACCACTTGCAATACTACATGTTTGAAAAGAAATAACATAAGGAAAATGTTAGCAACATCTGATAGCGGAGTAGGAGAAAAACTACGACGGTATAGTATGAAAAGATAGCGTTAGTAAAACAATAAAAACCACCACAGATGTCATATAAAAGTGACGGCAGATAAACCGAGAGGAGAAAACCAAGCTCTTCAACGCAATACAAAAAAAAACAACGATGCCAGGAGAGTTTGAACAGAGCCCAAGAAAAGAAGTAATACTTCGTAACAATAAAAACGAGCGAGACACGTGGAGAGGAATGAAGAGTGTCGAGAGGAACACAATAAAAGAAGAAAAAAGATATAAATTCTCCTTGAAAAAAGAATAACAGTCGGATTTTTCAGTCTCGACTGCTTTCACTTTCATTCTCGATGAACTTGGCAAGCCTGCCCTTGGAAGGAAGAAAGTTGGAAAAGAAATAGTTCTTTCAAAGAATCTAAGCTCAGAATCGAAGGCAGTATAGCCTTTAATAATAATAATAATAATAATAATAATAATAATAATAATAATAATAATAAAATAATAATAATAATAATAACATTCATTAGCATTGAATTGCGAAAGCTTAAGTAATTCCATTTTAATTGCTCGATTTATTAACAATTAAATATGAAATGAACATTGATGGATTTTCCAGTTTCTTTAACTTTCCTTGAATAATTATAACAATAATTATAATAATCTCCAATTATATAAACAATTGTATCAACATGCAACAGATAAAAACAAAAGGCTTTCGGACACGTAATAATAATAATATAAAAAAATTTTAAATCGCGCAATGCTGGGCTGGAGAATTCGCGATTTCTCATAACAAGTTTGCCTTCTATTCAATGAAAGTTCCCAAATGAACAGACACCGACAGCCATGACAAATTATGCACCATTAATAGCACTAAGAGAATAAAGAGCTCTACCTTGTAAACTATATTAAGTATCTAAGGAATAAAAAGTTTCACTTGATTTATTACGTCTTTCTCTAGAAAAAAACAAAAAGTTATCCAGTTTAACATGAATTGGGGGAGTCGTGGAAACCTGTATTTTCATTTATAAAATAATTTTGTTATCTAAAATAGATGTGAATACGGTGTTATACGAATAATGTATGTATGGTTCTTATATTTTCAGAAATAGCTATTCAATGAAGCGAAATTAAGCAGCAAAGATGCCAGAAAACATTCCCGTGTGATATCTGCATAGATAGATTGATTAAAATGTATCTGGCGTCATAAACCTGCGTCGTTATTACACCTTTGTGTCTGGTGGCTCTTAGAGCTGACTCTACTAAGCTCAAAATAAAATGTATCTGGCGTCATAAACCTGCATTATTACACCTCTCCATCTTGTAGTTCTTAGAGCTGACTCTACTAAGCTCAAACTAAAATGTATCTGGCGTCATAAACCTGCATTATTACACCTCTGCATCTGGTAGTTCTTAGAGCTAACTCTACTACTCAAACTAAAACGTATCTGGAGTCATAAACCTGCATTATTAAACCTCTGCATCTTGTAGTTCTTGGAGCTAACTCAAGTAAGCTCAAACGCCCTGGAACTGACCGACTGCTTTCACGATTATAAACTGGCCTGTCACAATGACTGATGTCATCAGTTTTCCGGACTTACAGTCAAGGATGAGATGCCTAAATTCCAAATACAACAAAGAGGGAAAGGATACCTCCGATGTGAGGAATTGCAAATGGAATGTAAAATTTAGGGAAAGGGCCAAATATGGGACGTATTAGGTCATTCAGCGCTGGTAATAATACTGAAACAATCGTTAATACAGGGTGGAAAGTAAGATTGAAAAGAATATGAAAGGAGGCATAATAAAAGGAAAGGACGCTGCAGAGAACCTTCTTAAGTAATACCGTTGAAAACGTCGCCTGAAGGAAAATATCGAGGTGCTTCGCGTTACTGTTCCGGCGTAACCTTGAAACACCAGGTCACAAATTAATGCCATAAAATGCTATAGCCTTTAAGCTTATCATACCTCTCTCTCTCTCTCTCTCAGCCATACACGTACACTAATTTACATGAACACATGAACACGAAACAACAGGGGATTTAGCGGTGTCGAGAAATTGAAATATGGTTAATAAAGTCCGTAGATTTATTTTTCATAGCAAACCTACCGAATAAAACTATATATATATATATATATATATATATATATATATATATATATATATATATATATATATATATATATATATATATATATATATATATATATATATATGTATATATAATATATATATAGTATATATATATATATATATATATATATATATATATATATATATATATATATATAACTACACCTAACCTATTCTGTATAAATAAAAGTATTACCAGTTTAATAAACTGAGATCAAAGCTTTATTTTATGTTCCTGCCACAGTCTTACGCGCTGAGGAAAGATGCCTAGAGACTTTGTCATATTTAAAAATGGATGTTACTTGACCATTGATTTTCTGCAAATGTTGTAGATACTGACGATAATAAACATAAACGCCATCAAACTGTAAGAACAATCGTAGGCTACTTGGCTGATGTTGGGAAGATTAATGCCGCACCGATTCTGTTGCTTATCTTGGCAACTATTTCATCAAAAAGAAATTGTTTGCAAATGATTCCAGGTAAATCCCTGACAAACAAGCCAGACGCGATTTCTTTGCCTAATCGGGGTATCCGGAATGAAGAAAAGGGTTACTATAACTGGGACCAAAAATGAATCTGGGTTGTTGGGGTTTATTTATTAGGAGCGAAGCGATTTCGTCGCCTGTCAAGTTTTTTGTAAGCTCCTTTGAGGACGAACACAGGCTACGCTATCAAAACACAAGTAAAAAATGCGCCAAGGCTTCTTCGGCGCAATCGAGTTTTCTTGTACAGCGTATAACAATCAAGGACAAACTTGAATAATGCCACCGAAAAGAAAATATATCTATCTTTCGGTTGGTCTTTGTATGACGCTGTATGATCCGCGGCCCATGAAACTCTCAGCGGGGCAGTGGTATCCACTGTCGTTGCGTTGCCAGAAGCACGATCATGGCGAAATTTAACCTTAAATCAAATAAAAATTACAGAGGTTAGAGGGCTGCAATTTGGTATGTTTGATGATTGAAGGGTGGATGATCAACGTAACAATTTGCAGCCCTCTAGCCTCCGTGGAATTTAAGATTTGAGGGCGGACAGAAAAAGTGCGAACAGAAAAAAGTGCGGAAGGGCAGATCAAGCCGGCACATTAGTTTTCTTTTCAGAAAAACTGATAAGTTTTGACGTAGGAAAACCCTCATTTTGGTAGCCGCTGAGAGTCCCCAAACCCACCCACTTTCCCTGACGAAAAGCCATGGAGCAGTTGGGACTTGTAACAATTGCTACTAATCCTACTATTATCGCTATGATCGTTCAACCACTTACATGATCCAGACCGGGCAAGCAATTATCTTACAAGAGGAGAATGGCCATTGCGTGATCATAATGAGCAACAGAAACAGAATAACAAACAATGGAAAAAATATTATATATATATATAAATATATATATATATATAAATATATATATATATATATATATATATATATTATATATATATATATATATATATATATATATATATATATATATATAAGTATGGAGACAGGAGCAATCACCCAGGGATAGACATATTGGAGTAGGGAGACGCGTTCTGTCTTTCATCCATTATTTGCGCCGACGTTTCGTATCAGCTTGAATACATTTTCCAGGCTGAAACGATTACACATCAATTGCGTATAAGTAAAAAGATACACACAATGTTTACCAACACCAAAATTAAAAACCTTTTAATAAATTAAGAATAAAAACAGAGTAAAAACAGAAACACAGAATAACAGTGAAACAAAGGCTAGGAGCGAATACAGAGAAACCAAACTAGTTAAAAATAATTAATAATAATAATAATAAGAAAAAATATATCTAATAATAATAGAACGAACAAGACGCCTACCCACAGCGGTAGCGGAAGGAGAACTGACACGAAAAATTGTTATGGAAGGGAGTGAAACAAAACAACAGGTAATTCGGCAATAAACAGTTGGGTGGAAGGACGATTGATTGGTGGTTAGAGAAAGGTACAGTTAGCTTGATTATTATTGATTCAAGGGTGGTTAGTTCGTCTATA
>NC_087213.1:7817388-7859888 GCF_015104395.2 Macrobrachium nipponense | reverse complement strand
ATATAGATATATATATATATATATACTGTATATAGAAAATAAATTATATAAATATAATAATATACAGATATACATAAAGTGAGAGAGAGAGAGAGAGAGAGAGAGAGAGAGAGAGAGAGAGATAGAAAATAACTACGTAACGTAGCTACGTTTAGATACCAAGATCCTCTCTCGTAATGCAGCTAAGTTTAGAGAGTAAGGACCCACTCACCAAGTACCGTGAGAGAAGCCCAATAACTGACGAGTACCTCATCAAAAGGGATGAAATACGAAAGCGTCCTCATCGTGGCATCGATGTGACCAGCACCAAACGTAACTCTTCACAAATATATCTAAGGTTGCATAAAAGAGCTTAAATAACGTTATACTGATCTTGAGACAACCAAAAATAATATACCCACGCACATGCATAAGCCAATTCAAACTGGTAATTACGAAAGAAAAAATTTTTGATGGAGAGAGAGAGAGAGAGAGAGAGAGAGAGAGAGAGAGAGAGAGAGAGAGAGAGAGAGAGAGAGAGTGTGTTTTGCCCTGCGTAAATACATCAAGCAACTAAAATAAGAGTAAATATTATTTTTCGCTCTGAGAGTTCATTCACGGATTTCTACCTAATACAGTGAATATTATTATTATTATTATTATTATTATTATTATTATTATTATTATTATTGAATTGAATATAGAATTTAGGCCAAAGGCCAAGGAATGGGACCAATGAGGTCATTCAGCGCTGAAACGGGAATTGACAGCAAAAGGTTTGAAAAGTCTAACAGGAGGAAAACTATTGGGAGAGGGTGGAAAGTAAGATGGAAGAAAGAAAATATGAAAGGAGGTAGAGTAAAAGGAACGACAGGGGTTTCAGCTAGGGACCGAAGGCACGCTACAAAGAACCTTAAGTAATGCCTACAGTGCACCTTAAGAGGTGCGCTGACGACATTAGTCCCCTACGGAGGAGGGCAGAGAGAACTCACCTATAGGACTATGGCAGTCTCTCGCGCTTCCAGTTTATTCGTAATATTCCCTAATAGATGAAAGGATAAAAGTATATCTATAGACGAGATACATATATAGCTTATCAAAGACTCAGAGCGTTTTGATGTCCTTTGAACTGAGTTAAGTAAAAGGCAAAGCGCATTTATCCATAATTTAATTCTCTCATCTGCGTGCGCGCTAATGCAGTCGGAATTGAAGACAAGTGGGCTTTAAAAGCATTAAGGCTATTTGGCGCAATATAAAATAAGTAAAAAAAAAAAAAAAAACAAAAAAAAAAAAAAGCGCCGAAGTTTCTTTTTCCGTACAATGCTGCATAAATCCATCAGCTATGACCGGTAGCGTTTCATTGGCTCACCAGATGTGGAGGAGTGAGGGTGCGTTTTCATGCCTCCAGAAAGCGCTGCCAGATGCCCGAGCTATGACTACCTTTAACCTTAAATAAAATAAAAACTACTGCGCATAGACGGTTGCAATTTAGTATATATTTGATGATTGGTGGGTGGATTATTAAAATACTTAATTGCAGCCCTCTAGCCTCAGTAGTTTTTTAGATCTGAGAGCGGACAGAATAAAGTCCGGACGGACAGAATAATGTGCGGACTGACGGACAAAGCTGAACATTAGTTTTCTTTTACCGAAAACTAAAATGCAGAGAAAGACGAGACAATTTTGCGTGGGTGAAGTTCAACAAAGATCTCTTGGGAAACAAGATGACCTCCTTTCTGTGTGACATTTACATTATTTGCAGTTTGGCAATAAATTTTCCTCTATTTTGTTTCTTTGATTAAAGCGCACAGTTTACTTCCGAAGGTTTGCACCCCCAGCGATTTTAATCATAGCAGGAAAAGACTGCCTCCTATGCATGTACGCATGTAACACATATATATATACTATATATATATATATATATATATATATATATATATATATATATTATATATATATATATATATATATATATATATATATATATATGATAGTTGTATTAACCATAATGCCCTTTTTAGTTCTCAGATTCTTTGCTCTTTTATGGATACGCTTGTCACTACAAAGTCTTGAGATCCAACTTCAAAGAAAAATGAAGAAATCATGATGCCGATAGCGGGAAATGAAGTCACGATATCATAATCACGACGAGGTCACCTTGCCGACATGACCATGAGAAGGATAATAGCCTATCCCCTCTCGTACACACATATACCTATCGTTTTCAGATATATATTTAGTAGAGCCGAAATAGACCCATCCTCACCATCACAGTAAAGAACAATTACATGTGTACATACCTGGTACACGACCAGTAGATTCTACTTTTATATTTCAGCCTGAAAAGCAATAAAAACGATTGCCCATTTGACTACGATGGTGAGGATGGGTCGATTCCAGCTCTGCTAAATATATATCTGAAAACGACAGGTATATGTATGTACGAGAGGGAATAGACTTTATTCCTTCTCGTCGGCAAGGCGAACTCGTCTTGATTATGTTATCGCGGGTTCGTTTCCCGCTACCGGACATCATGATTCCTTCATATTTCTTTGGAGTTGGATCTCAAAGCTTTGTAGTGACAAGCGTATCCATAAAAGAGCAAAGAAACTGAGAAGTCAAGAGGGCATTGTGGCTACAATTACATACTACACACAACATATATATATATATATATATATATATATATATATATATATATAATGACATGTAGATTCTACATATACTAGATGTGTGTGTATTTGTGTATGGCTATACACACACACACACACACCACACACCATATATATATATATATATATATATATATATATATATATATATATATATATATATATATGATTGTGAGGTGTGAAAAATTGCGCGAAAACACTTGATCAACTCCCTCCAGTTCTACAACAACATCAAATAACACAAGTTTAGACGATAGATCGCCAGTAATAATATATACGTATATATAAATTATATATCTAATATACACATATATTATATATATATATATATATATATATATATATATATATAACATACATACAATTATATAAATGCACTCATATACATGTGCATGTAAAACATGAAGTCAAATTTACAATGCAGTTAAGACCTTTGGTGAATTTCGCTCCAAGTTCCTCGTGCCCAATCCTTCTCTCCAGGGATTCTAATCGCTTAATATTTCTTGAACAAGCGAATGTAATTAGCAATGGCGGGTGACTATAAGTTCTCCGGAAGCTGATTTAAACTGATATTTGTTACTCATTCTCAACTAATGATCATCTATTATTTTCAACTTTTCAATTTACTTATTCATTTAATTATTTACTTATTTGCAGCAAAAGCTTACTTATCACCATTACAGCCTGCTATTTCCACATACCCATATATTCTGAACTAATACATAACCTAATAAGATTTTTCCTTGCTATTTCCTCTTTAATAGGTGTAAGAGTAGACCTTTTAAAACTATGCAATACTAACAATCTCGTCTACTTTGCAACATTTCCAGTGACTGCCCATTTCATTTATACCTAAGGTGACATCTCATTTCCTGTCACTTTCCTTTGGATTTAAATCACCCAACACAACCTACCTTTTAAATTCTATTTACATTTCCCAGCAAAATCACCAATTTATGTTCTATTAAAATCACCTGGCTCAACAACCCTTTTACATTCTATTTAAATCACCTAACACAACAACTCTTTTACATTCTATTTAAATCACCTAGCACAACCACCCTTTATGTTCTATTCAAATTACCTAGCACAACCACCCTTGTATGATGTTTAAATCACCTAGCACAAACACCCTTTTGCATTCTATTTAAATCACCTAGCTCAACCACCCTTTAATATTCTACTTTAATCACCTGGCACAACCACCCTTTCACGTTCTATTTAAATCACCCAGCACAACCACCCTTTTGCGCTCTATTTAAATCATCGGGCACAACCATCCTTTTACATTCTATTTAAATCACCTGGCACAACCACCCTTTTATGTTCTATTTAAATCACCTGGAAAAACGAACCTTTTATGTTCTATTTAAATCACCCTGGCAAAACCACCCTTTTATGTTCTATTTAAATCACCTGGCACAACCACCCTTTTATGTTTTTTTAAATCACCTGGCACAACCACCATTTCACGTTCTATTTAAATCACCCAACACAACCACCTTTTGCGCTCTATTTAAATCATCAGGCACAACCATCCTTTTAAATTCTATTTATATCACCTGGCACAACCACCCTTTTATGTTCAATTTAAATCTCCTGGCACAACCACCCTTTTACGTTCTATTTAAATCACCTGGCACAACCAACCTTTTATGTTCTATCTAAATCACCTAGCACAAACAGCCTTTTACGTTCTACATGCCCAACTTATGCACATTTATTATATCACACGTTTTTCTATTACCACGCTCAATCTTCCGCAGAGTTTCATTTAATCAACGCATTCATTTCTTTCACTTATTCTCAGTCTCTCACCAATATCACAAGCTCTACACCTCTTTTAGCTCTGCAGCTTTCGGCTACAACACGCAATCGCCCTTTGTCCTTCTCATTCCTATATTCATCTCCCACTCGCATTTATCCCGCTCATGTCAGAAAACAAATCAGCTACCATACATTTCTTCTGATTTGCACCACGTCATGACAATTAAACACCAAAGACGCCAGGCCGCACATACAACACAACATATAAATAGATTTTTTTTTGTTTTTTTTTTACCAACACCTTAATTTATATAATATTTTTTTTTCTTTTTACGGTTTTCCACGGCAGGGAAGGTTATTTTTTAAATTTTAATTAATGACATATCTTTTTGTAATACTATATCATTTATTCAATACGGAACAGGTAATTACCAATGAATTAACAAGGAAAATTTTATTTACATAAAGATCCTCAGTAAGTAATGTAATAAGCTGTTCGGTCAAATGCAGTTTGTAAGTCGGTATTCATCTGTCTTCGAAGTACACAGTAATGGTGACTTTTTCTTCCTGCCTCCGTTTTCTTTGACTCAAAATCACAGAAATTCGGGAGGAGTTTTAGTAGTAGGTTAATGAATATATAGATATATATATATTTATTATATATATATAATATATATAATTATTATAAATAATATATCTATATATATATATATATAATATATTATATATATTATATAAATATTATATCATACTAACTAAAACTAAAATAAAACTCCTCCCGAATTTCTGTGATTTTGAGTCAAAGAAAACGGAGGCATGAAAAAAAAGTCACCATACTGTGTACTTCGAAGACAGATGAATACCGACTTACAAACTGCATTTGACCGAACAGCTTATTACATTACTTACTGAGTATCTTTATGTAAATAAAATTTTCCTTGTTAATTCATTGGTAATTACCTGTTCCGTATTGAGTAATGATGTAGTATTACAAAAAGATATGTCAGTAATTAATTTAAAAAATAACCTTCCCTGCCGTGGAAAACCGTAAAAAGAAAAAAAACCACTCGAGAGAAATCAAAACCAAAGACAGCCAGCAAGCGAGGGGAGGGTCCGGAGAGGAAATCTTTCGTTAGAACCGACAAAGCGCCTATCTATATATCTACTTTAGGCTCTTACTTGACCTTTGTGCATTCCCAATGGATGAATTTTTACTGATGATGAAAATCTTTCAGCCCTTACCAGACGCTTTACGAGCTAGTCTGTGACCCCGCCTTCATTTTCCGTGGACGTTATACCCAATGCCGTCAAGGAATTACGTTAAAAAAATATTATTATTGACAGAAAGTTATATCGTGAAAAAAATGCATTATCATGTTTTAAAACTAAACGCAACCAGCTTTTATAAACTAAAAGCTAAATTCTGTGACCCTGGCTTCATTTTCTGTCATTTCATTGGCAGTTCAGTGGATGTTGTACCTAATGCCAGCAAGGAAATACGTGAAAAAATGCACTGTCATGTTTTAAAACTAAACGCAACCAGCTTTTATAAACTAAAAACTAAATCTGGTGACCCTGACTTCATTTTCTGTTTTTCATTTCCAGTTCAGTGAACGATACACCCGTCGCCAGCAAGGAATTACTAGAAAAAAATATAGGCATTTATAATTTTTTTAAACTAGCTATATACAAGCAACTTATATGAAGGTAATCCTAAACCTTGTGACCCCGACTTCACATTTTTATTATTTCATAGGCAGTTCAGTGGACGACAAACACAATGAGAGGCATGGAGCCACGTGGAACACAAACCTAGGAATTTATAATATTTTAACAGTAACTATACGCAACCAACCTATTAATGTAAAAACTAAAATATGTCCTACTACAGACGACAGGGAAAATATGTCCTACTACAGACGACAGGGGGATAAAAATTCTATACTGAAACCAATCCAAACATTTTTTTTTAATTAAGTGTCTGAGTCGACTTATCGAGCCACATTTAACATCGGATTCCAGGTAAGAAGCTCAATGACAACATTGCTGTGATATCAACATGAATCTGCTTGAAAGTTACTAATTTTGCAGATTTAAATACAATGCTATGAAAGTGGCCACACCTGAAATCCTCCTTTACGATCTAAATTTCCATTTAAAAGAGTTGGCAAAAAATCTTCACCTGAACTGCTCTATATTAACAATCTTTATAAAGCTTTTTTTTCATGTGACATAAGGGGAAAAAAGACACTTCTTTCCAAAAATCGGGTGACCAAACACACATACTAATTTATCTTTCATTTTCTTTACTAAACCGTGCTACATAAAACTCATCAATGTATTTATATCTATAGATATATAATATATATCTAATATATATAATATATATAATATATAATATTATATATATATAACCATATTCATCTACATACATACAACTCTAATCGTGTAGACCTAACCCTTATCTAGAACTTAATATTGTAAAACATACTCGTGTTTTAGAAATTTAAGAGAAACACTGCCAATAACTTATCAAATAAAAAAATAGGCACAAGTCCAGTTTCATACGCCGTGTCACGAGCTAATGGCACTTTTACGAAGCAATACAACTGAATGCAAAACAAACACGACCTGTAGGCGCTATCAAATGTACATCGACATAAACGTGACGTGTGGGTACTATCAGATGTTGCATCAAAACAAACGTGACTTGTGGGAGCTATCAGATGTTACGTCAAAACAAACGTGACTTGTGGGAACTATCAGATGTTACGTCAAAACAAACGTGACTTGTGGGAGCTATCAGATGTTACATCAAAACAAACATGACTTGGAGGGACTATCAGTAGTTACGTCAAAACAAACGTGACTTGTGGGAGCTATCAGATGTTACATCAAAACAAACATGACTTGTGGGAGCTATCAGATGTTACATCAAAACAAACATGACTTGTGGGAACTATCAGATGTTACGTCAAAACAAACGTGACTTGTGGGAGGTATCAGATGTTACATCAAAACAAACATGACTTGTGGGTACTATCAGACGTTACTCCAAACAAATATGATTTGTGGGTACCAGATGTTACTCCAAAACAACCGTGACTTGTGGGCACCGTGAAGTTTCAGCAAAACAACTGTGAGTAACGAATTTTTTTATTTTGAGCAAACTTGACTTTCTTGAGGTTAAAAATCTCCACAAAACACTCTCAAAAGAGGAAGGAAATTGGAATCTTGCGCATAGTTTGGAAGCAAAGAAATGAGAAACTTTCTTATCATTTCTTTTCATTTAGAAGCAAGGGAATGAGAGATGTCAGTTTTGCTCATAATTTGAAACCAAGAAAATGGGACCATTGCTTACGACCTAGATGCAAGGAAAAGTGTTACAAATTATTTACAAGCAAGGGAATGAGAGCATTGCTTATAATTTGGATGCTAGGAAATCTGAACCCCACTTATATGAAAAACTAATTATAACCTCGATCTCGCCAAAATTACCGTCTTTTCCAAGACATTAACTTCTGATCAGGTGTAAGATCGACCTTCATTGGTGAGGTGTAGTTTTTAAACCCCTTTAGTTTAGTTTCTTGCCTCAGCTCAACCCACAACCTGACAAATAACATATGCAGCAAATATCTATATTTACTTTCTGATAAATATACTTCATCCCAGCTACCGCTTTATCAAACAGTAATGCACTTTCATCGTCATCATTATCTCTCTCTCTCTCTCTCTCTGTCAAAAGCGCAACTTGATGGAAGACTTAGAACCACCAATACTGATTCCTTGACGTAAATGTTACTGAGATGACAAAATAAGTATAGTCAAGACTTGCGAAGTCCCCGCGTAAATGGAACCTTATTTTAGGCCTAGAAAAATACTTGAAACATCAACTGCACCAAGACCTTCCTATAAGCTGATTCTTGGGACTGTATAACATAACGATCCTTATAGTAGAGTTTTACAGAAACCCACCATGAACCGAGTCCATTTTAAAACTCCAAAGGTTAAGCCCGCCAAGCCGTACGACTAAATGTTCTAAGATACCTTCGGAAAACACTTTGTCTTCAGAAAACGCTTTGAGTCTGATTAATAGTATAAAGTCAGCATAACCTCCGCAACTTTTGTTTCCTGAAAGAAACGCTTAGCAAAACAATCACTCAAAAAGAGGAAAAGCTTTTAGAACCCAGAAAATCCAAATAAACGCCAGTGAAAGATTCTCCTCCCTAAACACGTTCAATATAAGGAGGGTGAATTTCACCAAAAATAAGACAACGACCATGCGAGCAAAACACTCCCGAGTTGTTTTACTAAAATGAATATACTCACATGGAAAATACTCACATACAGGAGAGGAAAAAACCCTGTCACAAAAACAAGAGCAATATCAGTGTGACTGAAGATGTGGAGAGGGGGGCCAGGGGAGAAAGATCAATACGTAGCCACTCAAAGTTAGCTAAACTTTGGTCGGTGGCTGAACAAGTTTGGAGATAAAAACCGTCGTTGGGCCTTCTCTCTCTCTCTCTCTTTCTCTCTCTTCGACTCGGAACCGTACATACACTTTTATTTGTTGTTTGTTTGTATGGTGTTTTTAAGTTGCATGGAGCCAGTGGTTATTCAGCAACGGGACCAACAGCTCTAAGTGACTTCCGAACCACGTCGAGAGTGAACTTCTCAATGGAATGGCCGAGAATCAAACCCGCGACCACCGAGGTGGGACGCCAACACCATACCAACCACGTTTGTTGTTTGTTGACTCATTTTATCCGAAGCGCAGTAATTTGTCAATAAGGTTGTATCAGCAAGTATTAATAATCGTATTAGTGCCCAGAGTGATCCTTGTTTCTCTCTCTCTTTCAACCTGTCTTAACAGCCAATTTCCTTTACTCCTACAAAATATTTCAAAATATATACTCTCTCTCTCTCTCAACTAACAACTTAAGTTTACTTGCTAAAACAAATTTCGAAATAAATAGAGGAGTCTCTCTCTCTCTCTCTCTCTCTCTCTCTCTCTCTCTCTCTCTCTCTCTCTCTCCATTCCATGACATTCAGAATGATTAAAAACCTTTGGACATTTTTGTCCTTGTTCTGGAAATGCTTTTATGAGCAGCTGTGACAGAGTTCCTTTGATGTCATATCTCGTCATTTTTGTTATTACTATTATTATTATTATTGATGCCTTTCTCTAGTTTATCAATATGTTTATGCGTGTGTGTGTGTGTGTATGTATGAACACACAAACAAACACACACACACAAACATATAAATATATATATATATATATATAATATATATATATATGTATAATATATATATTATATATTATATATATGGTATATTATTATATAATATATATATATATATATATATATATATGTCTATATATATATATATATATGTGTGTGTGTGTGTGTGTGTGTGTGTGTGTGTGTGTGTGTGTGTGTGTGTGTGTGTGTAATCAAAGTAAGCTGACCCTCAAAATATATTCAAGCAAAATTCATAAAATCACAGATTATCCCCAATTCAAAATCCATTAACCTTATCTCATTATTATATTCATTCAGAAAAAAATGCAATTCTCATTATGCTCGAATTCACTCTTTGATGAGCATTCCACGAGACTCCATAAACATTCCAAGTTTTATAATACTGTCTTCTTTTTACCATTCTGTCTTCCCTTTATCATTCTGCCTTCCTTGTATCATCCTGTTTTCTTTTTATCTTTCTCTCTTCCTTTTATCGTTTTTTCTTGCTTTTCTCATTCAGTCTTCCTTTTAACATCTTGTCATCTTGAGGGACCTGGGACAACCCGAACGAGCTGTAAGGTCTGTAAGGGTCATTCTGTCTTCTTTCTAACATTCTGTCCTCACTCTATCATTCTGACTTACATTTAACATCTGTCTTCCTTTTATCATTCTGTCTTCCCTTTATCATCCTGTCTTCCTTTTTTCATCCTGTCTTCCCTTTATAATTATCTTCCTTTTATCATTCTGGCTTCTTTTTATCTCTTTGTCTTCCTTCGATCATTCTGTTTTCCTTTGATCATTCTGTTTTCCTTCGATCATTGTGTCTTCCTTCGATCATTGTGTCTTCCTTCGATCACTGTGGCTTCCTTCGATCATTCCGTCTTCCTTTGATCATTCTGTTTTCCTTCGATCATTGTGTCTTCGTTCGATCATTGTTTTCCTTCGATCATTGTGTCTTCGTTCGATCATTCTGTTTTCCTTTGATCATTGTGTCTTCCTTCGATCATTGTATCTTCCTCCCTCAAGCGGCCTTGTGAGCAGTAAATACAAGCAAGTGAGCTTGATGGTTAAGCTGCGAGTTATACAAGTCTCCAGATTAAAATGGCCCCTTGCGGGCCATTCCACTTTTCAGGCGGAGCGCAAGGCACTAAACCTCTTTTACACGGAGCTTGACACTCTCTCTCTCTCTCTCTCAAGAATTGTTTCAACCCCGATCTTACCACCTAACTTTACTTTCTACACAAAATTTAGAAATTATTTTCTCTCTCTCTGCCAGTTTCAAGGAAAGCTATACCACTTTTACACGGTGCTTCCTCTCTCTCTTTCTCTCTCTCAGAATTGTTTTAACCTCGATCTTTCCACCTCACTTAACATTCTACACAAAATTTAGAAATTATTCTCTCTCTCTCTCTGCCAGTTTCAAGGATAGCTATACCAATTGTACACAGTGCTTCCTCTCTCTCTCTCTCTCTCTCTCTCCTTCCGCACCGAAGAAAAAGTCACAAACGATGAAGAAGCCTCCATTTCTACCTTGGAAGTATGTCTGAGGATGCAGACACTGCACTGGCGAGAAGTAAGAATGGTGAAGCTGAAGAATCAACTTAAGAATTCCTTCAATGCCGTGTAATTGTGAGTGAGTGTCCCCTTTAATTACGAGTTAAAGTGCGACAACATTTTACAGCCCTTATTAATAATACATCTAAATCTCACGGCGTTCAACAAACAGCGTGTTCGGCGAGGCTTTCCTCTGCAAGTTAAGAAAATATTCATAGTCCATTACAATCCTGTTTTCTGACATCTGGATGCGTTAGTCGTGTTGAAAATTCCAGCCTCGGTAATGTATTTTTTAATTATGAGTGCATATGCATGTACATATAGCGTACAGATACACAAAATATACGCAAACATATATATATATATATATATATATATATGATATATATATATTTATATATATATAGATAATGTTTATATTATAGTATATACCTTATTGTGCTCATAAAATACAGCAATAATAATAATAAATATAATAAAATAATATAATAAAATAATAATAACACGGATATGAAGACAGCCAGTATTCGTCCACATTCCTAAACAAGTGGTCCACCCTCACCATTTTCTCATTATTGTTATATTATTGTTATTATTTTTTTATTATCATAAATACAAGGCTATTACATCAAAATCATAATAACAAAAACCTCAGTAACCTTCATGACTTAATATGAAAAAAAAGAGTAAAACTAAGCATTGCATAACAACAAGGAAAAAGCGCTCCGCAAGAAGAATTAAGCCCTCAAGCATGTGCCTCATTAAGGAAGGATGGGATGAACTAAGAGACGCCCTCACGATAAGCACCACGAATGCTAATGAATCGGAGCGTACTTCTTCGCCCACGACGACAAGGGCTCGACGCTTTTCATGGGGGAATCGTCGTCGCAGAGGCCTTCCGTCAAAGCATGGCTGCTGAGCGAGGATCAGCTGTTTTATGTAAACAAACAGACGACGTTTTGGCATGCGACTCGCTTTAAAGAGATCGATTTAGGTCTTTCCCCAGTTGAGTTGAATTCTTCTTCTCTTTTTATTTCCATTAATTTAGTTTTTCTCTATCAAACTGTTCCACATTATTTGTATAAGGAATTCATGGAGAAAAACTGAATTAAAGGAAGTTAAAAGAAAGGAAGTGCTTGCTTGCTATCTATCTGCTTCTCTCACAGTTCCTTTCTTTATCAAATAATTAAGATTTGCCTGCATATATATATATATATATTATATATATATATATATATATATATAGTATATTATATATATATATATATATATATATATATATATTTTTATATATATATATATATATATATATATATATATATATATATATATACATATATATATATATATATATATATATATCTATATATATATATATACATATATAATATATATATATTATATCTATATATATATAGTATATATATATATTTGTATATATATATATATAATTATATATATATATATATCAAAGACATTTTAGTCTGATAATTCCCAACTCCACATTTTAGGGATAAAAGAGAAGTCACCCAAGCACCCTCCCTCACCCCTCCTCCACAGGTAGCTGGAAAGAAGTCCAGTGCCATTAAAGAACGGGTGATTAAAACGAAACGACGAGAAGAAAGGGAACGGAAGAATGCAAGAAAAACGGACGCCAATGAAAGAGAACAAAGGAAGAAAAGGGGTGAAGATAACAAAAGGGAGTAAACGAGGAGATGAAAAGAAACGGGGAAAAATCAAGACATCCTCTTTAAAGATGAGATAAAAAAACATAGATAGGAAACCGTTATTAGAAAAATCATGAACAATTCCATTCTGGAAATATGGACTCTGATCCCCTTCCAGATCCAGAACTATCAACAGAGTTCGGCGTCAGTGACCCTGGTCGTTGTGACGTCAGATAACTCACAATCAATCAATCAACTATCAAGAGAGAATGAACAATATGTTCCATGATAGGATGGTTCTAGTTTTTAAAAAAAAAAAAAATAAAGACGATAGATTGAACCGACTTCCCCGGTGGCCTTTAATAATAAAACAAGAAAAAGGTCACAAAAGAAAATTCACAATTTTGGATAGGAAAAAAAAAAGTCACAATAATTTATGGTGGCCGTTAATCATTCGGTTGGGTTGAGTTAGGTCAAGTTGGGTTAAGCTTAGGTTTCACTACTTTTTTCCCAGTGACTTTATCACCGCGGCCATAAATTATTGAGACTTTTTATCCGACTTTTTTCCCGTGCCTTTTTTTTTTACCTGGATTCACTTCGCCAACGCTTCGACGATGATATACAAAATTTTCTTACAGTAAAAGGCCTCATGTTCATTAAGGATGGGCCTAGAGTCCATGTAAAGACATTTAACAATGTAGCATGAATGATTCTTATCAGAGATCAAAGCAACGAAACGATTCATGATGCATAAGATAATCCAAATCTGTCATTTATTTCCAAGCAAAAGATATAGCTTTAATTTACTTTGCGACTCTGCAGATCATTTTTTACTTAAGTTTATTCCCCGTTCTTTCTCCTGTAGACAACTTGCGTGTTCATAAAATAGGGAACATTTACATAGCATTCTTCTTCAAAATCCTTTTACTTCTCTCCTCCTAAACTTATCAACTTCTGCCAGCCTCATGTTTAATCGACCACTAGTAGGTGCCGATAAGTAATAGCTATAAGAAGTTAATGGGTAGGGATGCATTTATTTCCAGGTATATTCGTCAATGGGTTACAACAGAACACAATACAGAATTTAGCCAAAGGACAATCGCTGGGACCTATGATGTCATTCAGAGCTGAAAGGGAAATTGACAGTAAAAGGTTTGAAAGGTGTAACGGGATGAAAACCTCGCAGATGCAATATGAATCAAGTATTAGGAGAGGGTGCAAAGTTAAAAGAAAGAGATTAAGAACGGAGGTATAGTAATAGGAATGAAAGGGTTTGCAGCTAGGGACCGAAGGGATGCTGCATAGAACCTTATGTAATGCCTACAACCCCCTCAAGGGCAATCGTAGGTTAGGTAAATATAAGTTAGGTCAAGTAAGACCGGCCTACGGTTGTCTATACTTTATTTTGTGGCTGTGCATCGTAGCACTCGCAAATGAGATTCCCATCTCACGCATTTTCAAATTACAATTCCTGGAATACCAATAGTAAATGAATGAAAATGAACGGGAACAAGACAAAATAACTACCTATAATTGACGCCAACAAGACAAAAATAATTCTCTTAATCACTTCAGGTTATTCGAAACATTTCAGCGTCCACCTGGTGATCCTGAACCAAAATCACTTCCCCAGAGATTAATACAACATAAACGGTCAGTTAGGTATGGACAACAGAGCTCAGCTATTTTTAACCATAAAAATAACCAAACCACAGAATAAACTAGAATTTGTCACGTATAATTTATAGCAGCAAATGTCGGTGCAAAAGTCAGATGGTGGAGTCGGCCTTGATTAAACAAAGAGGTAATGAACATCGCAAATGGCGTATGGGATTCGGATATCATAGATAAAATCTTCTTCAACCAACACTTAAGAAGATTAAAGAGAAATGATCAACCAGGGTGACCTGGTTAAACGGCTTACCTGTAAATGCCACCTTTTCTGTAACTTTTCTCATGCATTACATACCTGAAGAGAGAGACAGCAGTCTCTGAGCTATAGTACTTACTTTCTATATTTCAGCGCTTTTATGGGCTCCTTTTACTATTATTATTATTATTATATAATACATATACGGTATATATATATATATATATATATATATATTATATATATATATATATATATATATATATATATCAGGGAGAGAGAGAGAGGAGAGAGATTATATGATGGGGATGTTGAATTACTAATAAGGAATTAAAGGAGAGAATTCAGTGTCGCAACTTTCAACGTAACATTACCCTCAGATATATGTGATATGTATATATATATATCTAATATATATATATATATATATATATATATATATATATATATATATATAAAGGACTTCCGCGGCATCAGATGACATGAACATCTAATTAGTTCCTCTGGCTCTACTTAGTTGTGAATTCATTTCCTGACACGTTTACTGTTGACGATGTCAGCCAGCTGGAACGACTTTTACTCGCTGACTTCTTAATGCGAGTGACTGACGTCACAATATCAATGTTTAAAGGGAAGACGGCTGGGACGGTGAATTTAATCAACTGATGGAACTTTAATGAGAATTCTTAAATTCTTTAAACAGAAATAATTCTAAAGACTTATTCCAAATCAACAGCAAGTCGCTCTAAAGAAACATCTAAATGCTACTTAATGCAACAATGTGTGGATTAACATCAGTACTATAAATACAAACACTTAAAAGCTTCGGTTGATAAAGCTTTTTAGAAGTCCTGGTTGACAACACTTTTCAAAAGCTTTGGTTGATGGCAGTTTTTAGAAGCATCGGTTGACAACGCTGTTTAGAACTCTTGGTTGACAACGCTGTTTAGAAGCCTCGATTGACAACGCTTTTTAGAAGCCTCGGTTAACAACGCTTTTTAGAAGCCTCGATTGACAACACTTTTTAGAAGCCTCGGTTGACAACTTTTTAGAAGCCTCGGTTGACAACACTTTTTAGAAGCCTCGGTTGACAACACTTTTTAGAAGCCTCGGTTGACAACACTTTTTAGAAGCCTCGATTGACAACACTTTTTAAAAGCCTCGATTGACAACGCTTTTTAGAAACTTCGGTTGACAACACTTTTTAGAAGCCTCGATTGACACTTTTTAGAAGCCTCGGTTGACAACACTTTTTAGAAGCTTCGATTGACAACGCTTTTTAGAAGCCTCGGCTGACAACGCTTTTTAGAAGCCTCGGTTGACAACGCTTTTTAGAAGCTTCGATTGACAACGCTTTTTAGAAGCTTTGATTGACAACACTTTTTAGAAGCTTCGATTGACAACGCTTTTTAGAAGCCTCAGTTGACAACGCTTTTTAGAAGCCTCGATTGACAAAACTTTTTAGAAGCTTCGATTGACAACGCTTTTTAGAAGCCTCGGTTGACAATGCTTTTGAGAAGCTTCGATTGAAAAACTTTTTCTTTAGAAAGTTTCGATTGACAACTGCTTTTTAAAGCCGCCTCGATTGAACAAACTTTTACTTTTGAAGCTTCGCTTGACCAAACACTTTTTAGAAGCTTCGATTGACAACCGCCTTTTATGGCAAGCTTCGATTGACAAACACTTTTTAGAAGCCTCCGGTTGACAACGCTTTTTAGAAGCCTCGATTTGACAAATGCTTTTTTTATTTTGAAGCCTTTCGATTGACAACTCTTTTTAGAAGCCTCGATTGACAACACTTTTTAGAAGCCTCGGCTGACAACGCTTTTAAGAAGCCTCGGTTGACATCGCTTTTTAGAAGCCTCGATTGACAAAGCTTTTTAGAAGCCTCGATTGACAACACTTTTTAGAAGCTTCGATTGACGACGCTTTTTAGAAGCCTCGGCTGACAACGCTTTTTAGAAGCCTCAGTTGACAACGCTTTTTAAAAGCTTAGATTGACAACACTTTTTAGAAGCTTTGATTGACAACACTTTTTAGAAGCTTCGATTGACAACGCTCTTTAGAAGCCTCAATTGACAACGCTTTTTAGAAGCCTCGGCTGACAACGCTTTTTAGAAGCCTCGATTGAGAAAACTTTTTAGAAGCTTCGATTGACAACGCTTTTTAGAAGCCTCGTTTGACAATGCTTTTTAGAAGCCACGATTGACAACACTTTTTAGAAGTTTCGATTGACAACGCTTTTTAGAAGCCTCGATTGACAACACTTTTTAGAAGCTTCGATTGACAACACTTTTTAGAAGCTTCGATTGACAACGCTTTTTAGAAGCCTCGATTGACAAAACTTTTTAGAAGCTTCGATTGACAACGCTTTTTAGAAGCTTCGATTGACAACGCTTTTTAGAAGCCTCGATTGACAACACTTTTTAGAAACCTCGGCTGACAACGCTTTTTAGAAGCCTCGGTTGACATCGCATTTTAGAAGCCTCGATTGACAACGCTTTTTAGAAGCCTCGATTGACAACGCTTTTTAGAAGCCTCGATTGACAACGCTTTTTAGAAGCCTCGATTGACAACACTTTTTAGAAGCTTTGATTGACAACACTTTTTAGAAGCTTCGACTGACAACGCTTTTTAGAAGCCTCGATTGACAAAACTTTTTAGAAGCTTCGATTGACAACACTTTTTAGAAGCTTTGATTGACAACGCTTTTTAGAAGCCTCGATTGACAACACTTTTTAGAAGCCTCTATTGACAACGCTTTTTAGAAGCCTCGGTTGACAACGCTTTTTAGAAGCCTCGATTGACAACGCTTTTTAGAAGCCTCGATTGACAACACTTTTTAGAAGCTTCGATTGACAACGCTTTTTAGAAGCTTCGATTGACAACGCTTTTTAGAAGCCTCGATTGACAACACTTTTTAGAAGCTTCGATTGACAACGCTTTTTAGAAGCTTTGATTGACAACGCTTTTTAGAAATCTAGATTGACAACACTTTTTAGAAGCTTCGATTGACAACACTTTTAAGAAGCTTCGATTGACAACGCTTTTTAGAAGCCTCGATTGACAACACTTTTTAGAAGCTTCGATTGACAATGCTTTTTAGAAGCCTCGATTGACAACACTTTTTAGAAGCTTCGATTGACAACACTTTTTAGAAGCTTTGATTGACAACACTTTGTAGAAGCTTCGATTGACAACGCTTTTTAGAAGCCTCGGCTGACAACGCTTTTTAGAAGCCTCAGTTGACAACGCTTTTTAGAAGCCTCGATTGACAACACTTTTTAGAAGCTTCGATTGACAATGCTTTTTAGAAGCCTCGATTGACAACACTTTTTAGAAGCTTAGATTGACAACACTTTTTATAAGCTTCGATTGACAACGCTTTTTAGAAGCCTCAATTGACAACACTTTTTAGAAGCTTCGATTGACAACGCTTTTTAGAAGCTACGATTGACAACGCTTTTTAGAAGCCTCGATTGACAACACACTATAGAAGCTTTGGTTGACAACAATTTTTAGAAGCTTCAGTTGCCAACACTTTTTAGAAGCTTCAGTTGACAGCGCTTTTTAGAAGCTTCGGTTGACAACACTTTATAGAAGCCTCAGTTGATAACACTTACCAGAATCCTCAGTTAACAAAACTTTTCCCCAGATTTCATCGCATGTCGATGCAAAATAAAATAAAAAAAAATATGCGAGATGTTTAGATCACCATGTCACAAACTAGCAACTGACAAACTAATGCAACTGAGTGTAACACGGATATTTCAGAAATTCCTGGAACGCACCCATTAAGCAGTCCAATAACTCTCTGGAAAAACACACTAGATATTACTGGTAATCCAGCGAATGAATAAAAAGTTCCTCAATAAGCAGCATCTAGAACAGGTAAATCCATGAAACCATTTAAAATGCTGAGTATGCACAAGTAATACAATAAATCGCTAACAATTAACACAATGAACACAAGAAATCCAGTAACAACAACGACAACAACAACAACAACAATAATAATAATAATAATAATAATAATGAATAGAGTTGAATAAAGAATTTAGACCAAAGGCCAAGTGCTGGGACCTGTGAGGTCATTCAGCGCTGAAATGGAAATTGACAGTAAAAGGTTTGAAAGGTGTAAGAGGAAAACCTCGCAGTTGCACTGTGAATCAAGTGTAGGGAAAGGGTGGAAAGTAAGATGAAGAAAGAGTATATGAAAGGAGGTACAGTAAAAGAACGAAAGTGGTTGCAGCTAGGGGCCGAAGGCACGCTGCAAAGAATCTTAAGTAATGCCTACAATGCACCCCATGAGGTCCACTGACGGCACTAACCCCCCTACGGGATAATAATAATAATGCCCCAATAAATAAAACAACAGTACAAAAGAACAACAGCACATCATTTAAAAAAAAATAATAGCCAACATGTTTCCCAGTAAATCTCCTTAAGGAAAATAACGGCCAACGCGTTATCCAGTCAATCTCTTAAAGAAGCACAAATAACAGGTAATCCAACAAATCGCCCCAACAGAAAATGAAAGGAATTCCCGTGGGGCCTAATCAATGACTTGAGGACGGAGAGCCCGGGTCACGAAACGCCAACTGGAGAGATTGACAGCTAGACAGAGAGGCAGAACTTCGGGGGAGGATCTTCTTAAAGAGTTTATACTCCATCAATGACGCATGCAGGAGAAACGGTTCTCTCAAATGGATCGCATTTTGAAGGAAAGCCTTACAGGAACTGTCGTCAAGGGCCAAAGGACGATGTCTTCACTAAGAAGTTCTTCTGACAAAAACAATCTCGCTGAGGATGTTGTGCAATTCCCCTTGTTTTGTAATAATTTACTTACATATCTATCTGAGAGGTTACTTCTTTGTTCATTATTTTCCTTTTATAATAACTAATTTCTTCTATATATATTTGTTATTACCTCTGTTACTTCTGTCAAATGAACACCATATTCTTTGGAAGCTTGAATTTCAGGTCAGTGGCCTTGTGGGCTTGTTCCATATGAATAGGGTTCCTCTGAGTAATAATAATAATAATAATAATAATAACAAACAGAAGTGCTTGCACTGCAAGATTCAGTGAAGATCTCCAGACAGAATCACGGCACAATAGGACGGATTGCGTAGGACACAGAGCCTTAGAATGGTTTTAGTTTAGGGATCAATAGGCAATCGAGCATTCAAGTTAAACGGTGCCATAAAACTTTGAGAAACGCTACTCTAAACTTCTCTAGGCAAACGACGTTCCCATTCTATTGCTAAGTGAAAGCCAACTTCAATTATAACTTCAATAAAAGTTCTGTTTGTTTTGCAACGTACGACAAAATGTAAATTTTGGACAAAAATGGTGGCGATAATCTCTGACGAGAGCATTTTTGAAACGAGTGGATGACTAACCGGGAAGTCTTCCGATTGTGTGAATCACCCCAACTGGTCTGCCAGTGGACTCACTCGTGAATATTGGTCTAAAACACTAGAATTTTCTTGGCTTGGATTCTTTTCCTATTCGCTATCAACTTACAGGCTATTTTTCTCTTGGCATGACGATTCGATAACTTTTACCGTAAAGAAATTACTTTAAACATTCGGAATTAAATTGTACTTTGAATGGTATTTATGACATTTCACCTAACATTCTGAGGACATTGGTCTAGTCTAAGCTACCAAATATAGTTTTTTTATTATTACCAATCTGAGACATACCGTTCTATGAAAATATAAATTAAACCAGGATTTGTTACACATGAAAAATCAAACTATTTTCGCTTTAAATACAATAATAGTTCCTTTGTACGGTCTATTTACATTCTGAAATAGTTTTACATTAACATGTTTACAAGGTGATACCAGTTGCCACAACCAGTTACCTACAGACCTACTTACGAAGCTTTTTTTTTTATAACCTGCAAGATTGTGTTTACTCGATAACATTATATAATTAACTATGCTCTGATTTCAAAAATGAAATAGCGACTGCATTTATGTGCTACAGTAATATGATGGAAATAGAAGCCACGTTAACAGAGTTACAGGTAAATAAATTTCATTATGCTTTGCTTACCTGTGGAATGTTGTTCCACTTTCTCCTGAAGAATTCGCGTGATCATTTTTTACAATTATAAGGTGCACAACGTGTCATTACGAAAATATTGAGCAAAAATTGTCACAGGACGCACTAAGCACCCATACCATTTCCGAGTTCGCGGGTTTTTTTTAAAGGCCGCAAGCTCTACAACGCCAGCCTGGTGGCGGTACATTAAACTAGCCAAGCACTGGTATAAAGCTCCCTCCCCACAGCTCTCGTTTCCTTTCCCTCAAACTAAAACTCGCTTCCTTCTTCCTACTCAGCACTCTCCAGCTAGGCCGAGTCTCCCTGCTATAAAACTTTCTCTCCTACTGATGGGTACCGTAAGGTTCAAAGGGGTTGCAATCTGCCTGTCACCCTATCTCCTTTCTACAACTAACCGCCAAAGCAATGTTTTTGTATCTTTACAGATAATCCAGTTACGGGCTGCTCTAGGAGCAAGAGCCCGTGCCAGCACAAGGCTGGCTTAATCTCCAACAACAACAAGCTCTCGTTAACCAGTACCAGATGCGTCTTTTGCCCGTTGCCTTAGACGACTGGATCATCAAACCTATGAATTTATGTAGCCTACAATACGTACATTACTTAAACGTTACCATGCCAACGTACATCCTTGCAGTAAACATTAGAGATGTAGACCTCAAAATAAAGGTCCCTCTTTAGGAAAACATGAACATCTCATAACGAAATGGCTAGAGGCAAGACCTGAAAGAGAATAAATTATCAAGAAAGCCAATCCAGTCTCTTCAAAGAGAAACGGAAGGTTAGCCACAAGGAAACTTGGGAAACCAAGCTTCGAATTAACTTATCCAACGACTTTCGAAGATCAAACGTAACGCTTGATATTTGCTGTTACGTGATTCAGAGTCAGTCTGATTTCCTCTTCTTTTCCAACCGATAGACTCAACGACTCTGATTGATTAGCGGCTCAGTGGCGTGATCGGTATGGTCTTTGTCTGCCACCTCGGGGGCCGCAAGTTCGATGCTCGGGCATTCCACTGAGGGGTGAGAGATGTGTATTTCTGGCGATAGAAGTTCACTCTCGACGTGGCTCGGAAGTCACGTAAAGCCGTCGCCCCTCTGTAAGCGTAAAGTAACTCTAAACAATACTGAATAATCAAAATAACAGTGATCACGATCATTTTAATAAAAGTGCTGTTACAGCATTGACAGGATACGATCATTTTGCCATACTTAGCACGATTACACCAATTTTTACCATCTACACATGACTCATAAGATACAGGCAACAGGTAGACTGACATTTGATCCAGAAATTCATCCGACAGTAACCACAATTAGAGGGCTTATCTATTATGTTCTTTTCTGATAAATAGTAGCAAAGGTATCCATGCAAGGTTAAAAAGAAAAAAAACTTTTTCCAGGCAGCTGGTGTTGCATCATCTTACTGAAGAATCTGGAGTAGATAGACCTACACTTCAATCTTGGTAACGTGATATGACATTAGTTATCACTACCTGGCCCTTGAATTTCGTCAGCTTCACTTTTATTGGAGATATTAAACTTTTTTTGGAGATATTAACCGAATTACCTCTCAGTCATCTTGTGATTTTTCATTTATGGATTTTACGGTGTCACATAAAGCGCATGGACACATTAGGACATTCAGCTTTTCAAACAATGACAAGCGGGAGTTGGAGTGAGTATAAGTATATCCAGAAATTAAAGATGAAGAACCAGACCATAAGGTTGGAACCAAGAGAAAATCAAGGCGTGATCCGACCTCCAGCTTTCTCAAGGTGCATGCTAAAATCTACGGTCAAACAGGGCGTTGTTTCACCAACGAAAATTAAAATAAATAAATTATATTTTATTAGAAATAATTGTTCTGTCCTGTTTAACATGCACATTATTTTTCTTTTTACATTTTCCTTCTAATAAATAAATAAATATCCTATTCTAAAATTCCTCCATCGTTAACTCAACGCGAAACACCTTTTTCAAACCTTTTTAGGCTTTTCCGTATGGCTTTCCTACGCCCCCAAAGTCGAACAACAGCAGCAAGAACATCAACAACAACAAAGCAATTATATTCTTACTGTTGGAGATGTTTTATGGATAGAATAACGAAAAGAAGAGGGTGTGGAGATGGAGTCAAGAAGGTGTTGCAGCTAGGGGGCCAGAAGGGACTCTGCTCTGCAAACAACCTTTGCAAGAGCCTAAAGGCCTCCACTTGAGCAGTACAAGTTGCTATCATCTTTTTTTAAGTGAATCAAATGCTTGAATTGCGAGATAAGTGAAGTACCTGGCAATTCACTAATGATCTCACCTATACTCTGTTTTTTTTCAGCTGTCCATCCGCCTGTGGTGTTTGCGCATGGTAACACTGCGTCTCGGGCTTTAAATAATATCCTATTTCGAATATTAACGGTGTAATTCGCATATAGTAAATTATTAAAACACTTTTCAGTTGCAAATGTACACCCAGATATCCTTTTATTTACCTAAAACTTAGACATAGCGTACCTATTTAAAGCCCGGGACGCAGTGTTACCATGGGCGACAACCACTGGCGGATAGACAGATGGAAAAAACAGGGTATAGTTGAGTTGAGTATAGAAATTAGGTCAAAGGCCAACCACTGGGACATTTGCGGTCATTCAGCGCTGACACGGAGATCGACAGTAAAAGGTTTGAAAGGTGTAACGGGAGGAAAACCTCAAACCAGTTGCACTATGAATCAATTGTTAGGAGAGGGTGGAAAGTAAAATGAACTAAAGAGAATGTGAAAGGAGGTAAAGTAAAAGGAAAGAAAGGGGTTGCAGCTAGGGGTTGAAGGGACGCTGCAAAGACCCCTAAGTAATGCCTACAGTGAACCACAGGAGGTGCACTGACCCCCTACGGGATAGGACAATGAATCTTATATAAAAGTTGGAGCCTCCCACGCTCGGTCATGTCTCTATATGGCGTTTTTTACGTTGCATGGAACCAGTGGTTATTCAGCAACGGGGCTCGACCATCTGAGGTCACGCTTTGTTTACGGTTATTCACCTGTCATTCGATGCGGTTGCGTAAGCAGAATATCTTTGTCCGCAACGATACGTACCACTGCGGGCCAAGGTGTTCTGCATACTTGCTTAAGAGTGAGCAGTGAGAGAGGTTAGTCCCGGACTGAAATACGGCAATTCTAAATGTTAAGTCATTACCCGTTGAATATTAAACAGGATACACATAGCGTCACTGTAAATATAAAATTTTAAAAATCATTGGAAAGGGAAGGAAATGGAATATAGAATTTCGGCCAAAGATCAAGCGCTGGGACCTATGAGTGCTCCAAATCTGAAAGGGATATTGAGAGTAAAAAGGCTTGAAATGTGTAACAGGAACAAATCCTTGCAATAGAACTAGGAAACAATTGGTAAGAGGAGGTTTTTTTTTGTTTGTTAGTGTGGCGTTTTATACGTTGCATGGAACCAGTGGTTATTCAGCAACGGGACCAACGGCTTTACGTGACTTCCGAGCCACGTCGGGGGGTGAACTTCTATCACCAGAAATACACATCTCTAACCCCTCAGTGGAATGCCCGAGAATCGAACTCGCACCCACCGAGGTGGCAGGCCAAGACCATACCGATCACGCCACTGAGGTTCTTGGTAAGAGGAGGTGGAAAGTAAGATGAAAGAGAGAAAATACGAACGGAGGTACAGTAATTGGAGTTGTAGCTATAGACCGTCAGTAACGCCTACAGTGCACCGCGTGAGATGCAAAGGCGGCACTAGCCCCCTACGGGAATTAGGAAAGTAAAGAAGACTTTTGTCAAATGCATCCTTCAGCAAGGAATCCCCAGTCGAAGACTCCTCAAAACCCGAGGGAATAAATACAGGCCGTCACGGTCACATCCTCGTTTAAGCCTCTTGAGAAAAAAGCGAAACAGCCGCTGTCAACATCAGTTTCACTGATAAGCTGAGGGTGAACCCCTTTTCGGGAAACTCCCAAGACTTGTGTCCATTATATATAACATTAAATGTTGGGTGTGTATAAATTGTAAGATTAGATATTATATTATTTATATATATATATATTATTAATATATATATATAATATATAATATAATTATAATATATATTAATATATTGTATATGCATATATCATTGATCTATAATGTATATTTATTCTACACATACTTTACACACACAAATAAATAAATAAATATATATATATATACATATATATATATATATATATATATATATATATATATATATATATATATATATATATAGATACGTACATATGTAAAATAAATTTCTTCTGTCATTCACTACTTGATAAGGGTGAAAGTTAGTCCACCCGAAATGGTCCTTAGCTTTAAATTAAACCAAAGTGTTTTAAATGAACCCTTTTATACTCAAGATTATATTAATATATATATATATATATATATATATATATATAATATATATATATATATTATATACATATACATATACATTTATATATGTATATACATATATATATATAAATATATATGTATATATATTATATATATTATATATATATATATATATATATATATATATATATATAAATAAAAATACTTAGTGACAATCTTTAAAACTCAATGGACGTGTTTATCTCTGAGCCCCATCTTATTAAAAATTCTAGAAAATGTTAAAAGATTTCATTAACCTTCATTTGTCTTTATTTACACGAGCAGCAGGACCGCCGCAGGTCAAAAAACGGAAAAGAATTTCCTACAACATACTATAATACACTGATTAGCAAGGGCCAAATACTCAAGTTCTTTCTACGTCACGTGAACTGTAATGAGAATGAAAAAATAATGATATCATTATTATAATATTATTATTATTATTATTATTATTATTAGTAGTAGTAGTAGTAGTAGTAGTAGTAGTAGTAGTAGTAGTAGTAGTAGTACTGGACAAGAAATATTTAACAACTAAACGAAGTCCCCAAGTTTTGTGAGAGAACAGAAATGACAGAGAGAGCATCTTAAAAATGAGCATATAGCAAGTAATGATCATGAATTCTAAGAGAGAGAGAGAAAGAGAGAGATTCTTGAAAATAAATCCATAGCAAGTAATAATCATGAATTTTGAGAGAGAGAGAGAGAGAGAGAGAGAGATCTTGAAAAGTTCATAGCAAGTAATAATCATGAATTCTCAGAGAGAGAGAGAGAGAGAGAGAGAGAGAGAGAGAGAGAGAGGGCAAACTACACTAACATAAACATTCAAACGACAAGTACAAAACTCGTCTTTGAGACCACGTTCCTATTCATATGAAGAGCGCTCGCTTTTTTTCTGCGTTTTTTTTTTTTTTGTTTTTTTCCAAGATTAGTCGGACAATCTGTCATCCGCCTGTCAAGGTTGTCAAGTTCCATTTCATTCATGCGGTGCTCTCTCTCTCTCTCTCTCAATATTATCATTATTACTTGCTATAAACTTATTTTTAAGTCTCTCTCTCTCACTCTCTCAATGTTATGATTATTACTTGCTAAAAACTTATTTTTAAGATTCTCTCTCTCTCTCTCTCTTAATATTATCATTATTACTTGCTAAAAACTTATTTTTAAGATTTCTCTCTCTCTCTCTCTCTCTCTCTCTCTTAATATTATCATTATTACTTGCTCTAAAAAACTTATTTTTAAGATTTTATTTATCTCTCTCAATGTTATGATAACTACTTGCTAAAAACTTATTTTTAAGACTCTCTCTCTCTCTGTCGTTGTCGTCTTCTTTTACAAATGAAAACCTCTGCCTGCGAGTCATAAAAGAAGTATTCAAAGAACAAATAATTACTTTCCATTGCTCGATGCTCGACGGAAAAATGGCTTACGTCAGCAACATGCAACACACAACAGCGGTAAATATTAGGCTATTCTAAATATCATAAAAATATAAACAGAACTTTCGATGAACAGAATATGAATTGGCCGCCATAGCAAATTGACGCAAAACTAATTAACCTAAGAGACCCTTTATTCCTCACATCGTTGGAAGTCTCACTGTGGAATGTGTGTACCATTGGAACCTCATAATTCCAAGAGGAGATACGATGCATTACTACCATAACAGAATTCTCCTTGTATCTTCAAAATATAAATTATTTTTTTCGTTTCTAATAACTGAATTCTTCTTTCAGTATATCGTATTACGTTCTATAAGTTCTTTCAAATACTACCAAACCAGAATTCTCCTTGTATCTTCAAAATATAAATTATTTTTTTCTTTTCTAATAACTGATTTCTTCTTTCAGTTTATCGTATTCCTTGTAGGCTTGAATTTCAAGTCAGTGGCCCCTGTGGGCTAGTTCCATGTGAATAGTGTTAATTTTAATTTTAATAATAATATAATAATAATAATAATAATAATAATATCCTAGCGTGAGTTTAACTACCAAAAGAAAAAAATCTAGAAAACAGCAAATAGAATATCACAGTCGCTCGAACTAAGTTACAAAAAGTGGTCAGTCAACCACTAATGGAAGATGGTATTTTTTTTATTCAAAATATGAACATGTCAAAAGAATATTGGCCTCATGAGCAATTCCCTATTTGGCATATATTCAAAATTATACAAACAAAATAAAGACAAAAACACTACAGACTTGTAGATATCATTTTGTTATTTTTAGGAATGTGTGCTCATACTTCTCCCCAATGTAAATTTCGACAGAAACACTCGGTACACAAACCTAATGCTTAAAGTTCATTTCAAAGCATGACATCTCGAGACCATCACGAATAAAAATGTGCATGATTTGCAAAAAGTAAGCACCCAGCAACAACATACATAGCGAACAAAAATGTGCATGATTAGCATAAAGAAAGCACCCAGCAACAACATACATAGCGAACAAAGATGTGCATGATTAGCATAAAGTAACCAAAAAGTAACTACCCAACGGCAACATTCATCGCGAATAAAAATGGTGTATGATTAGCAAAAAGTAAGCACCCAATGACATCATACATCAAGAATAAAAAGTGTATGATTTGCAAAAAGTAAAAAATTTGCATGATTTGGAAAAAGTAAACACCCAACGACAACATAACGAATAAAAAAAAAATTATTATTTGAAAAAGTAAGCATTCAACAACATATATCGCGAATAAAAACGTGTATGATTTGCAGAAAGTAAACACCCAACGACAACATACAACAATTCGAAACGAAAACCAATTGATATACGAAATCCGAAAGTTATTAGAAAGGAAACAAGACGGGTGAGGGGGGAAGATTTTTTCCCCCTCCACATTTCCAAAACGACGTTAAAAATACATTTCTCTGGAAATGAAATCAGACCCAGGGAGAGCATTCCTTTCGAAGAGACAGTCGTCAAGACCAATTGAATTTGACGGCTTCCTCTCTTTATCGAATACTACAAAACGCGCGGTTTTGAAAGACAGAATAAGCAATGTGACGTTTACTGAATAAATTGGCGTTTACTGTCCAGCTCTCATCTCTTGTCTACTTTTATGCGGAATAAGTAATCTACCTAACTCTAAAAACAACGATGTGCAGAATGGAATGGAATATAAAAATGAGTGCTGGGATGAAGGTAAATTGACAGTAAAAAGGTTTTGAAGGCGTAACAGGGGATAAACCTCCAAGTTACACTATGAAACAACTGTTAGGAGGGTATGGTAAGTAAGAGGGAAGAAACAGAATATGAAATAGCTCAAATCCAAAGACTGCGTTGAGGCAAGTAGCCCAAATACAGTCAGGAGCAAACCAGCCCTTGACTTGAAGGTGGGAAGACGGAAAACCTAGAGAGAGAGAGAGAGAGAGAGAGAGAGAGAGAGAGAGAGAGAGAGAGAGAGAGGAGTACTGCTCTTAGATGACGTGCATATTACGCATATATTTCCAGACAATTGCTTTTGAAAATTGCTGAGTGACAGGAATCAAGCGCATATAAAAAAAAGGTACACTGAAGACTGCCTAGCGTGCATTATGTCTACTAGCGTCACGTTGCATGATAATTCGAGAAAGAATTGCCGTCATTAACTTGTATTAATTATTTGCTGCTAGGCCAACATATATTTATTCATGCACTATGTTGGTTACGTATGTGTTGCACTTATTTTTCTGGATTTCAATACCAAAAGTTATTATAATCACACATGCATTAACCCGTCGCATTTTCCTTGAGTAAAAAAGAAAGTATATCTTTATTTGATAACTCACCTAAACCAAGTGAATAATATTATAAATAACATAAATTGGTAACTATGACAAAAATGACAACAATGCCACATGCCAATTTTCCTCATAAAAAAAGATAAAAAAAAAGTACCAGGCATTCCAAACCCTTAAGCCTGTTTTATCCTACGGGGAAATCCTACTTTACCCATTACCCTCTCCTTCTCCTCCTCTTCCTCCTTCCACCCACTGAGATCTCCCCCATCCCCTGGTTACCATTAAATCGTGGATTCAATTATATGTCGGCAGGCCAACTCACGAAACGGCCATTGACTGTGAAAACTACACGAATATTACAACTTCGCTGCTGATGCACGAAAAGGCTGTTAATCATGCAACAGAATTTGCATGCACTTGCCGCAGTTTATTATCATTATTATTATTATTATTATTGTCGAATTAGAACCCGAAATATGCAAGCGAAATTGAAATGCATAAATACTCCAAAAAAACTTCTTGTAATTTAATATATTATTTATGCTTTCATCAATATATTTATCAATTTATCTATTTTTTTATGATAACTGGTCTCTTCTTTCTGTATTTCCTATTACCTTCTGTTTTTATTTCAAATTAATGAACACCACATTCTTTGGAAGCTTGATTTTCAAGTCAGTGGCCCCTGTGGGCTTGTTCCATATGAATAGGGGTTTACCTCCTGAATAATAATAATAATAATAATAATAATAATAATAATAATAATAATAATTAATAATAATAATAATAATGGTGAAAAAATCCACAATAGCGCAGGTGTAAATATATATTGAAAATATATTACGCCATTGTAGATTAATAATAATATTAATGTCTATCAGGTCCACAGTAATATTCAGTGGTGAATACTGTTGATTTTATAAAAACATTATTCACCACTGAATAACAGTGTGAACCTGATATACAGCATATCCCGTTCTCGACCTTGACGAGAGAAACCTACTACTACTACTACTATACTACTAATAATAATAATAATAATAATAATAACAACAGTAGCAGTAGTAGTATTAGTAGTAAAGTACCAAAACAACTTATAGATAAATAACATTAACTTATATCCGCTCCGTCAATGGGTTATTTTGCGTAAGCAACCAAGCGAGGACTATCACCGCGATCCATCCAATCGGAATAATGAATGAAGAATTCGGAATATACACACATACACATTCCATCTTCTTTAGCATCGACAATATCAGTATTACACTATGTCTGTGATAATGGAAAAGAATACAGAGTTTAGGCCAAAGGTCAAGCTCTGGGACCTATGAGGTCATTCAGCGCTGAAACGGAAATTGACGGTATAAAGGTTTGGAAGATTCACAGGAGGAAAACCTAGCAGTTGCCTTATGAATCAGTTGTTAAGTGAGGGTGGAAAGTAATGTGGAAGAAAGTGAGTATGAACGGAGGTACAGCAAAAGTAACGAAAGGGGTTGCAGTTAGGGGGGGGCCAAAGGGACGCAGCAAAGATCCAGGGGAAATTGTGCGAATATATATTTAGATCCTCAAACTCGTGGTTTTATCATCAAATTACACTGTGTATAAATACACATTCAGGTCCTCAAACTCGTGGTTTTATTATCAAATTGCAGTGTGTATGAATACATAATCATATCCTAAAATTCTTGGTTTTATTCTAACATTACAATCTCGATACACATCTTCTGAAGGTCATTCATTTCAAAGAATATCCTCCGGTGCAGTTTGATTAAAAGAGACAGGAAACACGGAAAAGCGAGCGGCCCGTCAGCCTGCATCTCTCTTTAAGACGAAGATCAAGACTGAATTCGAAACAAAAGAGCAGCGCCAACCGCCCAAAAATAAGGACCGATGACTTCCGTGTCAAAGTTCGGAGTCCCTTCAGGCACCGACGCGACGGCCGGATGGTGACCGATCTCATTCTCTGTTTTTTCGGAAAAGGAAAAAAATAGTAGTTTCCCGAGTGTCCCAAGTCTATGAGAGAGGAGGGCATCATCAGCGTCGTCCAAGTATCCGTCAGGCCATCACACGGGGGATGAGAGAATTGTTGCTCTCTCTCTCTCTCTCTCTATGTGTGGAGCGCCCCGAGACGCGCGGCCCAACTCCCAGATCGGCTGTGATCAATGTCTCCGGCAAGAGAAGAAAAAGGAGAGCTCTTTTATGTCAATAAATTTCCTATGTGCAATGATGTTGCGTCTCGCCTTAACTGGCAGGAAAAATACTACAAGATGGCAAGGCCGGGAGGTCAGAGAGGGAAGGGGAGGGGGGGGGAGGGAAGGGGAGAGATTACTGAGCACGCACAAACAAACACATACACACATATATGTATATTATATATATATATATATATATATATATATATATATATATATTATATATATATATATATATATTATATTTATATATACACACACACACACGTATATACGCCCACATTTCCACAGACAGCGTGATGAATTCCTGAGGAAATCTTCAGCTACGTCAGTTACTTTTCTCTCTCTCTCTCTCACTCACACACACATACATATATATAATAATGAGCATTCCAGCAGACACCACAACCAGACCTACAAAGAAATTCGCGCTCATAACAACCAAGGAACAAAGGCGGCAGTGGTCGTGCTCATTCATTCATTCATTAAGAGGTCAGGATGACCGGATGCATAATGATGCCCGTGAAATGCAAGCACCTCATTTAGGAGCGATCGAGAGTAGAATACCCTCTCATCTCCTCTTTCCCACGGTGTTATAACCTCCTTTAGTTCAAGAGGAGGGTCTATCGTTTCCCCAAAGATAAATCTCCTTTTTCTTTTTTCCTTCAGGCCTGGACTAATTATAAGGGTATTGTTTTTTTTCTAGTCACATAGTAATACACATGATATATACGTGTATGTATAGACTAGCGCTGTCTATGTCTACCAACTAGAACAACACTAACACCAAATGTTTGGTAAAAGCTTCGATATAATCATTGCCATCAACAACAGCCACGAATAAAATAACATTCATTCGACTCCTCATTACGCGGAAGAAAATAAAAATCCTTTTCAGTCATAATTCTCTCTTGAAAGCTTGAGTTAATGTGTCCATATAATTTGAGACCAACCATCAATAACTCTTCCTAAACATTCCCGTGAATCCTTGGAGAGAAGGGTGTGATTATTCTTCAGAGACCTTTTTAGCCTATATTTCCTCTAAAAGTCTTCTCGTTCTCGGGGACATAACAGTCCACTGGATAAAGAGGAACAGGCACTCTTCTGCCAAAGACCCCTTGCCCCACCCAACCCCTACAGTCAATTGCAGATGACCTCCCCCCCACCAACCAATCCCAATGTCATCTTAACATCACAATCCGATCACCATGAAATGTGCCTAAAACTAGTCTCAAACTTTTTAGCCTACTCTAATAATTGCACAGTCCCACTACCAAGCATGTTCGGATCAAAGGCTCTGCTGTGACAAGCGTATCCAAAGAGCGTGAAGAACTTGAGAAGTTGAGGGCATTGTAATTACAATTACGAAAGTATCTGGTAAAAAGTGACAAACATATTCTATGTTTCGTCAAGGTAGCGAAGCAAATACCAGTTAACTATCGTCAATTTGGCGCGCACGCGCGCAACAGCCGACCTTCCACAACGTTGACAAATACTTCGATCAAGTGACAGTACTTCGAATCTAATAATCACGTATTTGTCCCCGGCAAGCATCAATCAGGGCGACCACACGAAACAGTAGCCACGCTGAGAGTATTGACAGATTAAACTTTCGAGTCATATCTGGCCGTTGGGGAAGATCGAATGTACACCACTTAAATAAACATGCCTAAGACCACTTTCTGGAACATTTTTTACAACATTTAAGATCACTCATCAAAAGAAAACATTCACCTTTCTCCCTAAGTCAAATGGCTTTCACATTCCAGGAATACGGATAAAAACGTTTCCACCAATCCACACTCAGTATTCATAATCCTATCTATTTGTGTATCAGCCACAAAGCCTTGACAGGTTAAAAATACATTCTTTCTCGCAATCACAATCACTCATCACATAATCGGTTTCTTTCCGAAAAGCATCCATGGCAAGGGACCGCAAAGCCATTAAATTACATAGACTGTCGAGTGATGAGAGAGAGGAGAGCGCTTGGCAGCATTCTCTCTCTCTCTCTCTCTCTCTCTCTCTCTCTCTCTCTCTCTCTCTCTCTCTCTCTCTTCATAGCTGACTTCATTTCCGTGTCTACAATGTTCGACAACTAAAACATCAATTTGGGAAAGCGAATCAGCTCGCAACCTCAGTTCATTCCTAAACAGGCTATTCTTCTCTGGCTCTTCGTGGTCAATTAACAGCACGATTTAGAGAGAAAGAGGTGGGGGCGGGCGTGAAGAGCTAAGAGACTGAACATGAAAAAGGGGAGGGAAAACTCTTTATTGGATTTCGTCCCGGGACAGGACAGATAGTTTACCTTAAGAGCAAGCAGCAGCAGCAGCAGCAGCATGCGTGAAAGAGCTCAAAACAGGTGGCCGCCGCCGCTACGTGTAGCTACGCGCTCTCGCTCTCTCTCCGCTGCTCCCCCTTGCCTCTCTAGAAATCAATGTCTCTTGGAGCGTCTGCAACCAATGTTGTCATACCGCATTCTTCAACTTTCCCCAAATTCCATTATGCACTTCTGGTACTTCGTGGTGCCTGCTGACGGTCGTCCTCGATGCCGAAGGTCCTACTAAACTCTATGGAGTCGAACAAGACCGATTCGCAAATCCGCTAATCGCCTAGACCAACTCGAAAAGGCGCCGAACTAACTCTATCTCTCTCTCTCTTTCCTCGCCTTTCTTTGTAAACAGGTGTCCTTGCAATTGCATCAGTTGAAATACTCTCTCTTTCTCTCTCTCTCTCTTTCCTCCCAAAGAGACAAAACCGGCACCACACAACTTTGAAGTGAAACACGGAAAAAAGAAGGCTGCTGCTGCTGATTTAGCCTTTGTTTCAGCCCAACAATCACTGCATTCACGACCACCAAGTACTTGGTTTTTGCATTTAACATTACACACTCTCATTCACCACTCAAACTTCTCTCTCTCTCTCTCTCTCTCTCTCTCTCTCTCTCTCTCTCTCTGCTCTCGTCATACTCTCTTTTTCTCCGACAACCCTTGTAACACCACTCGCGGTATTAACCGACCATGTCATCTCGCTGCTTTCCATCATCAGAGAAAATGTTTTCCTTTAGTCTCCTCTCCATAAAGAGCAGTCTGTCTGTCTGTATGTCTGCGCCAATGAACTCGAGTAACTCGGATTTCCCCTCAAACAATGAGATACTTGAGCTTAGTTCTTTGTTGCTGTGGGGATGAAGTCGTCTCTGGTTTAACATATGTGAAATTAGTTACAGAGGTCCACTGCAAAATCTCTGATTATATTCAGGCTGGTGTCGGTAACTGGTAGGAAGAGTAAGAGTACTAAAATCTACTAGAGCGTCAATAGCAGTTCATTATTAGTATTTCAATGGTATCATATCAACACTATTAGCAGCTATAACAAAGACAGCTGTTACAGTTAAGTCAAAAGCAGGATAGATGGCAAATACATCACTGGGGTTGCCTTGGTCTTAACTCACAATAAATAATCATTCCCTGGTGAATCCAAAGCACATTGAATGATGTACCGTAACACACTTTCATGTAAGCTACAGAACTCAGTAAAGAGAGAGGGGGCGGGGGGCAGAGAGAGTCTGCACCCTACCGTTAAAATCATTATCTGAGTAAGTGAGGAATTTCCATTTTCCCCTGAAGTAGTTCTCTCCAGTTAGAAAAGGGGAAGTTGCAAAGCAATTCATCCCCTTAAATCCAGGACACCTACCTTCCTTCTTTCCACATGCCCAGTCATTGTCCCTCCAAATCCACCTTATGCCCAAGACCTTAATTTCCTCCTCGACACCGAGGCCTCATAACCCAACCAGACGACGATATGATAATTCTCCAATGATACTGTATAATAAAACTTTTTTCCTTTTTACAAATCTACACCCCTTTGTTTACGCTTCGGAAACGATGCAAGAGGATTACAACGCTTGCCGCACGTCGTAAACGGAGTGGACGTCGAGGCAAAAAACGGCCCTTGTGATCGCCTCCAATAAAGGCTAATATCGTCAGTTCACTGAATCAAAGATGCATGTTTTTCCCCCTTCCCGGGGGCACTCGTACATTCGAGGGGAAAAGGTATGGCTGCGAATTTTTAAGCAGCCTTTTATTTTCTCACAAGTCGGGTGACAAGTAGGCCTAGCCCTCCTGCTTACAAGTGTCGACCTCATTGTAGGATTTCGGCCGAAGTTGGACACTAAGGAGATTCTTTGACATGCGTACGCTATGACGCAATAGTTCGCCGATTTTAGAGAATGAGAGTGAGGGGATGGGGAAGGGGAGGAGAGGAGGGTGTCGGGGGTGAAGAGGGGAGATGCTTGATGCTGGAATCAATAGCAGTTGTGGTCTGAAACTCTTACTGAAATTTAGTTATTCTTCCACTTCAGCAATTCAGTGTCGACTCCTGCTCGTGTTTCGCTGCACTTCTCCGTCGTATTCCGTTTCGATTTCGTTTTCCGATGTGTCTGCGTCTCACAAAAACTATTGCATTATTCATAGGGAAATTTAAAGAGGGGAAACTAGGAGTCGTCGTACGTCAGCCAACCACCAAATCACTCATTCACCGCTTACGAGCAAACTTGCAAAACAACAATGCAATACATGATTAGTGATGTGATTTTCGTAATCACTCATTCCACAACCTCTCCGAGGCCTGTGAAGGCCGTGCTGGTGGCCAGAACACAAGCTGTCGTGTTCACCACAGGTCGTGTGAGATACCGAGGCTAACTTTCCCAACATCTACAACTTGCCCGTATCAATATTTACTCTCTTTACGGCCCTCTTACCTGTCTGACAGCCAAAGTGAGGTGTTCACGGGCTTCTCACCTGTGCTTCCACACACCACGGCGTTTTTGCCACTAGAATGTCACTGAATCCATATCCAAAAGCCACACACGATCAAATCTTGGAAAGTTGTGCGAGTCGGAAAAAGTTTGGTGACTTTACTTGCCAAGTCTGGAAAGATGGCTGGAACTCACGTTTGCCAGCACGGCGATTTACTTAAGCGTTAGTTCTAAAGCGAATTTTCCTCCTGAAGTTACGGCGGCCACTTAGAACCGTTGATTTATTTTTGCTTTGACCGCACATTAACAAATCCACATAAAAGGGACGAAGAAAACCCCATAAACAACGAATAATAAACTTTTTTATATTGACTGCTCGGCACCTCGCCCGCGACCCACAATGCTCTGCGCACCCGCCAATCGATATAGGCGCGATTTCCCTTAATTTGAAGTTCGCCGTAAGTTTTGAAACAATCTGATTAAGCTTAGCGAAGTCCTAAAGCCTTAATATCATAAATTGCTTCCCCACGAAAGTATTTACGAGCTGTGAACATTTTACAGCCTTCAAATAAAATTCGGCGAGAATGATCGACGTTAAGGAAAAGGCAAGATTATTTGTGGCGAATTTACTGGATAAATATTTCGAGAAAACCAGGTTAGCCTGACATCATCAAATGCGCAGGCTTTTGTGTACCGCCTGAGCTTACATAAACAGCGATAGTACTACAGAAAGACCTGCGCAACAGCGCAAATTCTAGACCAGAAGTAATGAAATTCAGGGAGAGACAAATAATGATGCTAAACAGCTACTTCGTAGGGTTAATTCCCCAATTTTATTGCATAGCGTTTTCTTAATTGGGTTAATTGGGAAGTAAATCTAATTTACAATAAAGAATTGGCTCCTTTTTCATCCCTAATTACTAATTTATTAGACCTTCACAAGCGTCAGTTCGTTCAATTTATGCTGATCAGTGCAGATAATGTATCGTGTTCAGGGTAACAGGCACTGGTCATAATTATTTGCTGAGTTAGCTTTGAATGAGAGCAATAATGGTTGCCTTGCTCCCGGGACAACTATTATTATTATTATTATTATTATTATATTATTATTATTATTATTATTATTATTATACATTCAGTGGCAAATTTGAGCATTTTCGACGAATCAATCTGCCAAAGGACGGACACATAACCTGTTGGCGATTGTAAGACTTCATATTTGATGCAAGCGGCAAGGGATCGTAATTAGATACCAGAATCTCTGGAAAGAGTCTCCGTAGAGGGATAGGGCTGTCAGTGCTTCTTACGCAGTGCACTGTAAGCATTACTTGAGGTTCCTTACACCACCCCTTTGGCTCCTAGCTGCAACCATACCATTCCTTTACCTGTACCTCCGTTCATATTCTCTTTCTTCCCTCTTGCTTGCCACCCTCTCCTAACAATTGTTCCATAGTGCAACTGCGAGGTTTTCCTCCTGTTACACCTTTAAAGCCTTTTTACTCTCAATTTCCCTCTCAGCCCTGAATAACCTCACAGGTCCCAGCGTTTGGCCTTTGACCTAAAATCTATATTCATCTGCCGTTCCCTGCAAAGAGTGGGCGAAATAGAGCAGGTAACGAACAAGAGCAGACACGCAGCTAAAAGGAATGAGCCAATCTCGAAAGCTCTCGCAGTGGCTTCTTTACAGGAAAAGAAGCTTTAATCCCGACGTTTTCGTAATATTATTTCCTCGAAGAGTTGCGCGTCTTGATACGTAAATACCCTATAACAAATGATATTATCGACCTGAGAACAGAGCTTTAAGTAAATACTGATAGTCAGAAGTGATACTAAAAGGGTAACTGGAAAGTTTTATTTATGTAAATGGGATAATGATGGAAGGAACATGGCGTCGACCTGTCCTTCGTATCGCCCGCGGGAGAGCAGTAGCTGATTAGAGTGGAATGGAATAAGATATAAAATCTAGGCCAAAGGCCAAACGTTGGGACCTATGGGATCATTCAGCGCTGAAAACGAAACTGAGAGTAGAAAAGGTTTCAAGGTGTAACAGGAGGAAAACCTCGTAGTTGCACTGTGAAATAATTGTTAGGTGAGGGCGGAGCGTAAGATGAAAGTAAGAGAATATGAAAGAAGGTACAGTAAAAGGAATGACAAGAGTTGCAGCTTGGGGCCGAAGGGACTCCGCAGAAAACCTAAAGTAATGCCTACAGTGAACTGCATGAGGTACACTGACGGCACTATTCCCTTCACCTACAGAGCTAATAAGAGATCCGTGCCTGTAGTACCAGAAGTGGTATGAGAGCAGACCAACTTCGACGGGAAGTGAAACGGGAGGCTGCTATAGAGATGGGCGGAGACGTGTGGAAGTGAAGGTGCAGGAAGGGCGCCGGAGGTGATAATAATGAACAAAAGAACGATGCGGGTGTCAAATTTCGATTTCTGTATCCTCACTGACAAGAAAGAATATTTCTGTCTCTCAGGAAAACGCTGTGAAGAAACGGATTTCCTTATGCGGTCTTCAACGACATTCTTTTCTTACGAAATACGATTGAACCTTGTTTACGAATATAGAAATGCCATTCCAGTGGACAGGAGCTCGACCCCAAAAAATAACACAGGTAAAGGCAGCAGGAGTCTGGCAAATCTTTATATCTTGGGTCTAACATTTTTCTATAAGCTTTCGTCTACTGTAGAACGCGGACTTAGTAAAAAATAAAATACACTTTACGTTTTTGTCAGTACATTTTTTAAGTCATACAATCTCGCGACTTGAAAGTTACAATTAATTCAAGTTATTGGTTTGTAAGAACTGGGAAGATTCTACTCAGTAGACGACCGAAATCTTGAGATATCCTAAAACTGCCACTGTCCTGTATACTGCTAATGTGTCCATTGGGACTTTTCGAAGATGCTGACGTAAGCAAGATCAATATACAGGACTTCATACAGCAAAATTCTTGCGTAGGATTTCATATTGCGGGCGTATAGGATCAAAATCTAAAGGACCTATACCAGGCAGTCCGACTGGTCAAATAGGCTGATATTTGTCTCCTTCATTTTTCTCTTGCTCGTAGGACTTTTCCAGAATTTCAAATGATGCCCAAAATAACCTAGGTTATGACGGGAATTTGGACTTGCCAGACACTTTCACTAGCTAAATAGGCTTATATATCTTTCCCCATCAATCTTCTGGTACCTTTCTCGTTGGATTTTTCTAGTTTGCATTTCTTTGAAAAGGCGCCAAAAATATCTTTGGTTATAGCTGGAAGACCGTCGGCTTCATATCGGAATGCGAAATAGCGTGCCTTTGCTATCTCGTGGAGATATTGCTATTGCCATAATGCAATGTATAGATAACCATCCGAACAATTTGAGAGCGCGGATCAAATTACCTTGACATGCATTCATGCAGTTCTTTAAAGCGGAGAGATTCCTTTGAAGCTGCCTCTTTTCAGACAAAGGCTATGACTTGCTGCGCTGACAGTTGGCTGATTTCAGACGAACAAAGTCTCTCTGGATCCCAAGGCTTTTTATATATTTATATATTTCCTCCGAGACGAGTTCCACTGGTGAGAATATTGCCTCGTTACGCAATGTTTGATTGATTGACGTTACGAAAACACTAGCCATAAACTACCAACCGCCATTTGAACGAGTTACAAAGAAGTCAGGGGAAGCTCTCTTTATGTAAGGATGTGAGTTCTACATAACACCCACCACCTCACTTGTCGAGAGAATTTGTCGTATTCTCGCGGTATTTGGTTTGTCAGTTGGTCGTTCTTTGGATTATCCTCGCAGATGTTTTGGTTTTATATTCCAGTGGTATCTGCCTCTCTTGTAGCCTTCGCATCCGTATATGAAGGGGACTGCCTATTTGTCTATCTCATTACATACATGAATTAATATATATGCGTGTATGTATGTGTATACCTGGTGTGATATATGTTTTTTGCTCAGCAAAATTAGAGAGTGCATCAAAATTAGCGCACTACGAGGTAGTACATACGAGTAAATTAATATTAATGTATAATGATGAGCTTCGTTTGCATACATTTACTCGTTTGTTGGCAAGAAAGCATTCGAATGTCTCTAGTAGAGTACAGACCTTCAGAAAAAAATAACAAGGAATCAGGGATTAGAGTCAAACCCGGAATAAACTGGAAACAAAGAAGCAAAGGGAGAATTCCAAATCTTTGAGCTAGAAACACGAACGAAAACTAACTCAGCACAGTAGTGAATATAGCAAGTGGCTACCTGACAGGTGTTACGCAGAATAGATCGACGCAGATCTCAGCTAGAGAGATCAATGACCACAATGGTACCTGAAGAAAAGTGACGCTGAATGGGTATGGAGTCCAAGAGTCAATATGATGGTCCGAGTAAGGAGATAAGTTACCAAGGCCTCCTATAGCCAAAACATTATAGGAAACAGGGAAAACGGAAACATGCAGAAGATTCCAAAGCCGCCATTGGAGAGAATCATTTAAATCTGATTGATTACTGACACATGGAACACACTTTAACGCACATAAAGAAGTAAACATGCATAAATAACCTTGCAAATACGCCAATATTAACATGTAGAGCTGTACAGTATACTGACTAACAAATATTCATAGTACAGGGGGATTCCTGACTCCGTCTCGTATGCCCTAGAGAAATCACAGATGCAACTTCGGGTGCTATGTTGAAACAAATGGTGCTTCCACTTTCACCAAAGTTAAATCAGTTATGTAAATGTATGTATATATACATGTATGTGTACACATATACAAATATATAAAAAATATATATATATATGTGTGTGTGTGTGTTTTTGTGTGTGTATGTATCTATACGTGTATATGTGTGTATCTATACGTGTGAGGGTTTGTATAGAAAGCGCGAGAGAGAAAGAGAGAGAGACTCCTGAGTATGGCTCTACCTTATCATCATCAAAGACCAAGGTGTGTGTGTGTGTGTGTAACCTCACAGTCAACGATGAGTCTAGAAAGGGTTAGACACAAGGCTAATGAGATTTTTTCTAGCTATACTGTCAGTCTCTCCCATTCTCTCAAAAGAGGTGTGTTACAGAGCGCGCGTTACAAAAGCACTTCGGAGGTAATAAGCAGTCCCCAGTATGCAAATACCTCTCATGCCAGCTCACCTTTAATGCTACAGTATGTAAAGTTACCAGATTTTATATATTCGCCGATGTCTGGCTCTTTTTTTAATACTAAACTCTCCCCGTTATTTATTTATTTTTTTTTTAAACCAACGAGTTAGCGGATAGTGGGAAATCGATATGATCAGCCTTCAAAAAACTGCCAGAATTTATTTGTTACTTTTTGATGTTTTGTGGCCGACGCTCACCCTTCTCAGTCCTCTTTGTCGTAATGCGATGGTCAGCCGATGGCAAGCAAGCAAGCAAGCAGCCAAGCAAGCAGATGGCTCACTTCTGCCACCTTCAGGTATAAAGACCTCTGGTGAAAGCTATGGAGATTAATGTCGGAGACTGAACAAAGGGACTCGGTGGTCGTCATCACCGGGATTAGTGTCTTCTGTTAAAGAACGGGAAATGAAGGAAGGAAGCAGCCTTTGCATTGCCATGAGAGAGAGAGAGAGAGAGAGAGAGAGAGAGAGAGAGAGAAATCGACCAACTTGGCAGCAGCAGACAGAGCGATTCTTCTGCCAGAGCTCTCTCTCTCTCTTTTAGTTAACGTCCAACTTTGCAGCAGTCTGTCGACACTTGTCCCAGGGAAATATTTTTCCCGGATGTCGATGGACGCAGAGAGGCAAGGTCGTTCTTTTAAGAGCATTCACGATTAAACGCTCGTATAACATGGGATGAAAGACTAATAGTAAAAAAAAGAAATAGAGAGCCATCATGGTTGCTCTCTCTCTCTCTCTCTCTCTCTCTCTCTCTCTCTCTCTCTCTCTCTCTCTCTCTCTCTCTCGAGCAGATGAAACCTGCGAAGCTAGTCGCCAGTTCTCCCAAGCTGATTGGGAAACACGTTACAAATATTCTGCGAATAGAAATATACGTATAGACGCTAGCGTGTATATTTAAATCTGAATTTTATTTTAACATGATTGTTAACGATTCAGAAACAAACTGCTTGTTATCAAGATGTGACTACTGCATGGTGAAGAACGTATACATATATGCATACATATATGCATACGATTGACTGACTGATTACAGCTACTAAAACTGGCGTCACAACAACTAGGTGTTTTAATTTATTATTACTGAATCCGTAATAATAAATCAAAATAAAAGGAAACTAAAAAATAAAAAATAACTTTAAAAGTAGTGTCATACGAAAATATCCAAACAAATATATACACATACATATACAGTTTGCAGTGTATATGCAAGTATATATAATATATATATATATATATATATATATGTGTGTGGTGTGTGTGTGTGTGTGTGTGTGTGTGTGTGTGTCTATATAATATATATATATATTATATATATATATATATATATATATATATATATATTTATATATATCTATATATGTGTGTGTGTGTGTATAACTGAATCACGAAAGTTAGGAACGTGATAAATCTATAAATAAAGATATATGCCA
>NC_087213.1:7813182-7816888 GCF_015104395.2 Macrobrachium nipponense | reverse complement strand
AGGGACACCTGCTGCATTTTGTCCATCATTAAGAATTCTTTGCAGTAGGTAGGCTTGTATTACATTGTCTATGACATCCGATCTAGTTACAGATATATAGTAAATGGATCGTTAGAGATGTTTAATAGAAGCATTTTGTTGAATGTGGTTCAACTTGGTGAGAATGTGTCGGGACAAGGTAAACAAACCGTAGAAAAAACTTCAGTACGGTCCAGTCACTCATGTGTGAGGATAACCTGTTTTTTTTTTATTTTTGCAACACATCTTGATTTAATTTATGTTTTTATCAAACGATACCTATGTTTCAATGGTTGATGACAAAAAGAAAATTGTTTGGTAACTTACTCTGCACCTTATGTTCTCAAACTACTCATTTGGAAAGATGCTCTATCATTTAAACATTAGTTGTAAGTACAACTTAATTTTGAATATATGACGATAATCTGTCTGTGGTGAAAGTGATCGAATGAGCATGCCAAGGAGAAATAGCGTTAAGAATGGTGACGCCATGGAAAAGATTCATGGCCTAACAAACGCTAGGCCTAAGCTTCTGGATTCGGCAAGTAATTGAATTGTTTTGTCCTTCTTTTAAGTATCATTCTTTATGATCACAATTAATTAGATGGATAGGTTGGGAAGTAACCAATCCCCATGCTATTCCCGATTTTGAAACATGGTCATGGCTTCGAAGATGGGAGACATACTATATTGTCGATCAGTTGCTTTAAATCGTGCAGAAATTTACAAACGATTGCGATTGCAGTATATTAGACAGAGGAATGAACTCTTTAATTTTTATGTTAGCAGCACGGATGGCTAAGTACCATCTGATTGAGGGGGTTAGACAGTTTTGACCAACTTAGTAATATTGACGAAGTTGAACTAGATTTTATATATATAATATTATATATATATATATATATATATATATATATATATATATATATATATAATATATATATGCTTAAAAAATCACAGTAGATGGACGTGACTTCATAAAATAAGCAAATTTCCACAGGAAAATGATAGTCAGAAATCCAGTGCTTTCGTCTTTACTCAGACATTGTCAGGAGTTAATGAAGTACAATTGGAGAGAAAGGTCTTCAGGTACAACAAAAGATCAAGAATACCAGATGGTTAATTGTCAAAAGGGTAAAAATTAAAAGAGATAATCCAGGATTATCGGATATCACACGGTCACAAACCTAAACAGATTGACCCTAACCGAAATTACAAAGTTTCTTTACAGTCCAAAACATGTAAAAACTGAATATATTAATTTTGTTGCTTATATTTATCTACAACTTTTTCATTATGAAAGCATCAAGTTTAAATAAACCAAGACTTAAATTTAGAACATTTCTATTATTTGACTTGATGAAACAAGATTCAATGATATTCCTTTTAACTGTGTCTTGCTTGACTCCAGTTAATAGGATGGTCTAAATCTCTCATATGTACGAATAATGCATTCGATATTTGCCCAGTTCTCACAGAATATTGATGTTGTTTGAGACGTTGTGAAAAAGATTTACCGGTTTGTCCGTAATAGACTTTATCCCACTTTTTGCAAGGAATTTCATATATGCAGCCGGGAAGATCTTTAGGAGAATTTTTGATTACTAAACTCTTGACATTAATATTACTTAAAACAACATTTATGTTAAAAAGCTTTAAAATTCTAGGAATATCTAAAAACCTGTCATCATAGGGTAATTTTAGAATGTTATGCTTACTAAATTCAGTTGGGATGTTTCTAAAGGCTTTTACGTGTCTTTAGCCGCAAGTTTTTATTTTTTTGACGCTGAAATTAAAACTATTTATGATGTTGCAATGAAACTTAAATACCCAAGGACTTTTGTAGATGTGGCATGGAAAAGAGCTAGAAAAACATTTTATTCACAAAAGTGCCTGTAGATGACTTACTTGAATATTTGGAGGAGGAATTAGAACGTTATGACATTCCTTTAAGTGTGGCAAACCTAATTAGTCTCATAAGGTTATGTATCAAAGATAGTAAATTTTGTTTTAATGGGGAATTTTTTGTACAAAAGTTTGGCATGGCTATGGGTAATCCCTTATCTCCTGTCCTTAGCAATATTTACATGGAATTTTTTGAGACAAAACTCTTACCAAGAATTTTGCCCCAAAAAGTTATATTTGGTTTAGATATGTGGATGATATCTTCTGTATTTGGCCAGTTCACGAAAATCTCCAGGAATTCTTTAATAATCTCAATAATTTAGTCCCGTGTATAAAATTTACTGTAGAGGAAGAAAGAGATTGTAATTTGAATTTTCTTGATGTAACTGTCCATAGAAATGATAGAAATTTCACCTTTTCAGTCTTTCGAAAATCAACTAACATTGCCTCTCTTGTTCATTACTACTCCAATCACTATCAAAATGTTAAATTCTCTGTTTTTTCTGGGATGTTTCTAAGGGCTTTATGTGTCTGTAGCCCGCAGTTTATTGACGCTGTAATTAAAACTATTTATGATATTGCAATGAAACTTAAATACCCAAGGACTTTTGTAGATGTGGCATGGAAAAGAGCTAGAAAGACATTTTATTCAACTAATGACAAACTTGAATTTAGTAAGCATATCATTCTAAAAATTACCTATGATGAAAGGTTTTTAGATATTGCCTAGAATTTTTAAAAGCTTTTCAACATAAATGTTGTTTTCAGTAATATTAATGTCAAGAGTTTAGTAATCAAAAATTCTCTTAAAGATCTTCCAGGCTGCATATATGAAGTTCCTTGCAAAAAGTGTGATAAAGTCTATTACGGACAAACCGGTAAATCTTTTTCACAACGTCTCAAACAACATCAATATTCTGTGAGAACTGGGCAAATATCGATTGCATTATTCGTACATATGAGAGATTTAGACCATCCTATTAACTGGAGTCAAGCAAGAGTCTTAATCCCATGTAATAACACAGGTAAAAGGAATATCATTGAATCTTGTTTCAAGTCAAATAATAAAATGTTCTAAATTTAAGTCTTGGTTTTATTTAAACTTGATGCTTTCATAATGAAAAAAGTTGTAGATAAATATAAGCAACAAAATTAATATATTCAGTTTTTACATGTTTTGGACTGTAAAGAAACTTTGTAATTTCGGTTAGGGTCAATCTGTTCAGGTTTGTGACCGTGTGATATCCGATAATCCTGGATTATCTCTTTTAATTTTTACCCTTTTGACAATTAACCATCTGGTATTCTTGATCTTTTGTTGTACCTGAGACCTTTCTCTCCAATTGTACTTCATTAACTCCTTGACAATGTCTGAGTAAAGACGAAAGCGCTTGGATTTCTGAACTATCATTTTCCTGTGGAATTCGCTTTTATATATATATTATATATATATATGATATTATATATATATTATATATATATATATATATATATATATAATATATATATATATATATATAAGCAAATTCCACAGGAACAAAATGATAGTCAGAAATCCAAGCGCTTTCGTCTTTACTCAGACATTGTCAGGAGTTAATGAAGTACAATTGGAGAGAAAGGTCTCAGGTACAACAAAAGATCAAGAATACCAGATGGTTAATTGTCCACAAAAGGGTAAAAATTAAAGAGATAATCCAGGATTATCGGATATCACACGTCACAAACCTACCAACCAGGGATGGCCCGACGAGGGGTTGGGTGGGTGCTTGTGGTTACCTTCCTT
>NC_087213.1:7788182-7810682 GCF_015104395.2 Macrobrachium nipponense | reverse complement strand
GTTTTTTTTTTTCGTTACCCCTACAAACAAGAATTTTTTTTATACTTTTCTTGAGGATGATCTCCATCGTATAAATCTGATGATAATATATTTTTTTTTTCAGGAGTCTTAGAATGCCTTTGTTAGAGGCGGAATGCCAGCTGGGTGTTTATCACGTATAAACTTTGTCAAGATTTTTGCACAATTGATTGCACCATTCTTAAGGTAAAGCTCGTTATGTTTTGATACACCTGTCACCACCGGCACCTCCAACAATAGAAAAAACTAGGAAGGGAACCTGCTTTTGTTTGTCCATTATTACTATTAATTCCTAGTGCTCAAACGTTTGGGTAGACATGTTAAGGTTTAAAATATTTTAGAATCAGTCTAACTAGGCATGAATATATATATATATATATATATATATATATATATATATATATATATATATATATAATATATATATAGATATATATATACCCATATGCGCCTTTTTCACCTTATAATGGATGGGTTCGGAGAATGATGACTTATAAAATTGTTAATCTTGTAGTTGATCGACTGTGCTGGGTGATTGGCTGGAGAATTGGAATGGAGCCACCCCTTCTTGGGGGGAAAAGGCAGATGCCTACCATATATATAAACTGACCAAACCGGCACTGCCCGGGAAACTCTGAACAGTCTACTGTAGGGGGAGGGAAAAGGGCAGGGGAAGGAGAAAAGAGATGGCGAGTAGTTTGTGTTAAATGGTACGACAGACAGTTTTACTGTTTTCATTCGAACGTTCACCGTTTGAATAGTTATGGGTGAACTGACAGGTATTACTGAGATGACTGTCCCTTTTATCCAGAGATTACTGTGGTGACTCCCCTTTATCCAGGTATTACGGTAGTGACTGTCCCTTTTATGCCAGTATTGCTATGGAGACTGTCCCTTTTTTCCAGAAAGTTCTGTGGTGTCTGACACCTTTAACCAGGTATTACTGTACTGTCTTACATTTAACCAAGTATTACTGTACTGTCCATTCCTTTTATCCTGGTATTACTGTGGTGACTGCCCCCTTTTATCCATGCATGACCATGCTGTCTGTATGTATATATAAAGATAAATCCTCTTACGAAGACCTATTCACTACTACCATCAGCTGGCATATGTGCTTTGGACGTGTGAGCTGGAATTAATTTAAAGGAAACCAGATCTAACTTCAGTTGAACCTTTTTTCATCTTCGAACAAACCTTTTCCGCTGTCGAGCATGTTTTTCAGCAGTTTCAGATTATCAGGGAAGTACAATGGAATAAACTTTCATCGTTAACTTCGTCAGCATAACTTCGGATGTAAAATTTTTATTTGAAAGGAAAGGATTGCCACATTTGCTGAAATTAAAATTAACTTGATACTTTGGCGTAGGCATGAATTCTGCTGTATTTAAGGCTCCTGGCACATTACTATATTATAATATAATATATATATATATTTATTATTATATATTATTATATATAATATTAATATATATATATATATATATTATTTAACTATATATATGATATTATACGTATAATAATAATAATATATAATATATATATATTATATATCTATATATTATTAACTATATATATTATTATATAGCGTTATATATATTATATATTAGTATTATACATATATAGTATTTAATTTATTAATAAATATAAATATAATTATTAAATGGATGTATACGTTATATCTCCAGTGATGGGGAGATGCACATTTGAAATTAAATTACTTGTACTTTGCGTAGGATAATTCTGCCTGGGTAATTTTTTAGCTCCCTGCACATTAAACTATAATATTATATTAAATATATATATTAAAATTATTAATTAAATAATCTTATAATATAATTATTATATATATAATATTAAATTAATAATATAGTATAATTTACTGAATATATACGATATAATACGTAAATTACTCAATTATACTAACTTTATTATATAATATATATCATCATAATAAAAATTATTATTATACTATAATTATTTATTTAATTCACGTAACATATGTTATATTATAATATACTTAATCTTAAATATATATAATATATAATTATATATATATTACAAATTGGGATGTATACCGTATATTCTACAGTGGATGGGGGGAGATGCAATTCCATGACAGAAGAGATCAACTGAGGTTAGAGGGCCACAATTTGGTAAGTTTGATGACTGGAGGGTGATTGTTCAACATACCAATTTGCAGCCCTCTAGCCTCAGAAGTTTTTAAAAAATGAGGGCGGACAGAAGAATGCGGACGCACAGATAACTATCCATCTCATCTCAGTTACTGTCTTTTACAGAAAGCTAAAAGAAACAGGCGAGACGGTGTCTGAAGTGAATGCATCCGTCGGTCGACTGAGCGAGTATTTTAAGGACATACATGGTGTGAACAGTAGAGGCGAGACAGAGTTAAATGATGCAGGAGGGGGAAGGTTTTGTGTAAGTTTGGGAATACTATAAAGGTTGTATGGAGGGCAATTAAGTGGCTGAAGAATGATAAGATACTAGGATTTGATGTGATTTCATGTGAGATGCTAATGGATAGTGGTGAAACTGTAAAGGTGCGTTCACACGGTCGAACAATGCCCGACGGACAAACATTGTTGCCATATCAAAGGCGAAGCAGTATGACGTCAAAAGCGTTGAAACGAGGGAAGTAGATCTGGCAACAAACTGTGGTACCAGTTGAAGTTGTATATCACTGTTCTTACTCTGCTCACAATGCAAACTCTGGTAAGCAATTGTTAAATGGTAACAATGTTTGTCCGTCGGACGTTGTTCGACCGTGTGAACGCACCTTAACTGGGTGGCTGACCAAGGTATGCGTGGCATGATTTGTTTAGGGAAAAGTTCTGAAGGAATGGGTGAGAGGTGATGATCAGAGTAACTACGGCAATGTAGGTAGAAAGGTAGAAAGGTTCGTGGCTAAAGAGGTGGGTTTGTCACTACTGGTGAAAACCTACACTTTCTTCCAACTTTCTTTTTATTCTTTTCCTTTGGCCCCTATGCATTTAAAAGAAGTGAGTTTTATCCAATGTGGGGTCTATATTATATATATCTTAATATTATATATATATATATATATATATATATATATATATATATATATATATATATATATAGATATATATATATATATATATATATATATATATATCTATATATATATATAATATATATATATATATATATATATGATATATATATATATATATTATATATCTATATCTATATATATATATATATAATAATATATATATATATATATATATATATATATATAGTATATATAGATATGCTGTAAAGGAAATATGCGTGACAAATATAAAGTCTTGATCAAAAGGGATCAAATAAAGTTAAAATTTAAACTGGAAACATATTTTTGGTCTTCAAGACCATACCTCCGTAGAGGGGCAGGGCCGTCTGTGCAACTCACGCGGTGCATTTGTAGTCATTAGTTAAGGTTCTTCTTAGATTCCCGTATCTAAAGCCCCTTTCATTCTTTTTACTATATCTCTGTTAGCATTCTCTCTCTTCCATCGTACTTTCCACCCTCTCCTGAAAATAATCTCGTAGTGCAAGTGTGAGGTTTACCTCCTGTTACACTTTCAGAAACCATTTTACTCTCAAATTTCCTTTTGCAGGTCCCAGCACTTGGCCTAAATTTTATATGCCACTTCATCGTCAAAGATGCAACTGATAGAACATAACCATTATTTACAAAATTTCGGCCGTTGTTCAAGAAACAAGAGCTGTCGCTTCAGGTGGACGGGCCCTCAGGTCACTTTCGGAGAAACAAATACTAGACTGGAGTTGTTCGGTTTCCCTTTTAAATCTTCTCATTGTTAACCCTTCCGTGGCAGTATAGCTGAGAGTGGGGAGTTAAGAGGTTTCCAAGTTCCTAAATTGGCGTCGTCTATTGTCTCTGGGTTGAGAGTTGCATTCAATTGGTCGTCTATTCAGCACGGGAAATAGATCAGTTACTGGAAGGCCGCGCGTAACAAAAACGTACTCGTTCATTAGCGTAAGCTGTTATTTTTTTTCTCTAGCGAACAGCAACGATTTCTCTGATAATCATTTAAGAGAACTGAATGACTGGTAAGAAACCGCAAGATTTCGGACGTCGGTACAAGCTATAATGGAATTAAAACAGGAGGACGTTTATTTACTAGATATCTTCACCAAGATGATTCAATAGTTAATGACTTGCAAAAGTTCACATGTTCTGATCTTATATGACGTCGGATAAGTAAAGCCATATTTTACTTGGCTCTCTCTCAAACTCTATTCTCATTATAGTGCTTAGCCTCTCTTTAGAGAGTGTTTTGAAAATTATCTAATAACTTTGAAAAAAGTTTATATTTTTCCCTCAATAACCAAGTTTTGTGAGGTATTGAGAGTGAAGAAAAAATAATGCGAAAAAATGTTTCTTCTTATTTTTTTTTCATGAATGGATTTCGTTGTGATTCGAGAACCACGACGTAATTGAAGTAATATGTATACCATTATTTTGATTACATTAGTCCATACAAAATAATGTGATTGAAATGTAAGAAAAAGGAAACGGGAAAAGAAAAAATTAGAAGTAGCAAGTAAACATCCGCCTCAGTTGAAGTCTTTATCTGCCTCATTTTGATCCATGGCCGCTCATCACCCGCAGGGGGCTAGTGACTTCAGAGCACCTCACGCACGGTGCACTGTAGGCATTACTTAAGGTTCTTGGCAACGTCCCTTCGGCACCTGGCTGCAACCCCTTTCCTTCCTTTTACTGTACCTCCATTCGTATTCTCTCTCTTCCATCTTACTTTCTCTCAATTTTCCTCTCAGCGCTGAATGACATCATAGGTCCCATGCAGCGCTTGGAATTGTCCTAGCCCAGTTAGTTTTCAAACCAGGCTGAGACCCACCAGAGTCGAGTAACCTCCGTGTACTTGATTCACTTCCTGGGTCAACAGGGACACATTAGATTTTCCAGGAAACGAACCCAAGGAAGTTTGTTTCATCCTCATGGGATTGATCCGGGGCATTTATGGAAGTGAAGTGTGGATGCTGATTGATAATGAAAACGGGAGACCGTTGGTTGGTGGAAAGTAGATAGGATTTAGAAGTGCGAGAGGAAAGTCAGGGAAACCTGGGAAATGCAGAATAAATGGTGTGACAGAGGTATTGGAAAGGGAGAGCCTTGGTGGATGGCGTAGAAAGTTTTTTGCCCCGGGGAGGAGGGTGGGTATAGGGGGTGCGGGTGGCATGTTCCTTGACGCGCTACTGATGAGTTCTCTGTGTATAGGTGTATGTAGTGGTAATGCGGAAGTTTTTCTACTTAGGGTTTCATAATTAATTCAGCAGTTGTGATTTTGTACTTTTTTTCTTCTTTTAGAGGAAACAGCTCGATTACACATACACACACACACACACACACACACACATATATATATATTGTGACGAAGTGCCAAGTATCTGGTTACTACACTTACCATTCATTAATTGTTACCTCACAAAAACCAGACACCTGAACCCTCATCACAGGTACTAAACAACTGAATACTCTTAAGGCAACAGTGATCCCTTAACAACTTACCAGTATTGCAGAAAATCAGACTAAGTTCATCAAAACAGGTGTGAGGTAATCTTGTTAGTAATTAAGTTAATCAAAGGGCTTCACTCCATCAACAACTTTAAAAGTCTTAGTATTTCCCTGATTTCAGAAGTCTAAGTACTTCCCTGGTTCTAAGTCACTTCAAGTTAATGAAGGAAAACAGATCAATTACCACTCTATGTATCTACCTAACATCAATATAATCAAATGCAAATATACTGGTATAAAAAGGAAAACACTTATAAAAATTTTCAATACAAAAATTTATTATTAAACTCAAAATTTATAAGTGAAATTCACAATATCAGGGAAAATTACTGTTACTTGAAAACAAAGTAAAGTTTAATTAATTCTTGAATCAATTAAATAAAATTAAATCAAAATTAATTTATCACAAAATTCAAGAAAATTAATTCAATTGAAATTCAAAAGTGTTAGGCAATAATTGAAAATTAGAAATTAATTCACAAGTGCTAAACAACAATAAAACTTGAAAATAATTCTAAGTAAATGCAAATTAATTCACAAGTGTTAAATTTAATTCAATGTGCAACGACTAATTAATGAAAATAACTAATTCAATTAAATTGTGAATGTAAATGAAAATACCGAAAAATGTGGACAGTATCAAACTTTGCAAAAAGCATCAATCATACAGAATATAAATAAAAAGGCACACATCAATAAGAAAATGAACAAATGCACAAAAATGAAACAAACACAAAACACAAAAATTTGTAACGGGCAAAAACGTAAACAGTTTCTCTCAAACCACTGTAACCATCAGTTATTCAGTTTTTACCAAACCACTGTTCCGTTCAGTTATTAGTTATTAGTTGTTACCTAACCACTGTTCCTATCAGTTATTAGTTATTAGTTGTTACCTAACCACTGTTCCTATCAGTTATTAGTTGCAGCTAATAAAAATATAACACACTTTACCTTTTTGGTATACCAACTTCTTTCTTTGCTGCAGGCTTGTTTCACACTTTCACAAAACCAGGCACCGTTGCAACAACAATGTTTGTTCAGATTCCACATAAAACACTAAATACTACTAAATAAATTCTAAGAAATATCAAATCTGAAATTTACAAATTACGAGTGACCATTCAAATAAGTACAAAATCGTTACGTTACTTTTAAAATCAAAAGTGCTATGCCATGGAGAGAGAGAGAGAGAGAGAGAGAGAGAGAGAGATGTGAACGGTTTGAGAATCTACGCCCAAATGAAAAACTTCTCCCTTATGGAAGCTGGACAGGGGATGACACAAAACGTTTTTGGCAATAATGCTTCCAGAAGCTTCGAAATCTTAGCAACTTTACATATAAAATGTGTAATCTGCACGGCTTTTTGACAAAGACATACACGTATGAGACGATTCTGTTTTTTAAAAAAAGACACGTACTCGATTCGATCGCTCGAAGCAGAATTCCCTAATCTTAGGTGATGACAGAATCCCAAAACACGAATGAAGGCTCGAGCTCGCTTATCAAACGTGTTGACAGATTTTGAAAAACAACTCTAGCTTTGAACAGACAAAGATATTCTCTCTCTTTCTACATTCTACGTTATATATGTATTCTTTTAATATATTCTTATGCGAAATCTGAACACACATTTAAAAACATTTCCTATCGTCTAAGCTATCTAGGATTCTGAAAAAATGTTGCCGAAAATTCTACCAAAATTTAACATTTTATACAGTCTAAGAGGGGATATATGCATTTTGAAAGTAGCAATATATAATATATATATATATATATATATATATATATATATATATATGGGGTATATATTATATATATATATATATATATATATATATATATATATATATATATATATATATAGATATATATATATATATATATATATATTATATATATATATATTATATATATATATATATATATATATATATATATATATATATATATATATATATATATATATAATCACAAATATCAGCCACATTCAATATACCTCTGGAATAAGTTACAGCCAAAGGTAATTATAATTCATGATGGCTCAGTGGTCAGACTAATTGTCTGGCGTTGCTTCTGAAACCAAGCAACGGTTTGAATCCTGTGTGTGTGTGTGTGTGTGTGTGTTGCGAAGCACTTATATCAGTTTTAATTCCCGAGGTTTAGTGAATTGGATATTGAGCGACAATTGTGTCTGTATTTGTGCATATATATATATATATATATACAATATATATATATATATATATATATATATATATAATATATATATATATATATATATATATATATATATATATATATATATATATATATATATATATATTATATATATATATATATATAATATAATATTATGTATATATATAATATTCTATTATATTAATAAATATTATATATATTATATAATTATATATAATATATATAATATATATATATTATATATATGTGTGTGTGTGTGTGTGTGTGTGTGTGTGTGTCTGTGTATAAATTTATGAGCCAATTAGAGAAAGCATAATTGTGTTAGCTAACGTCTATCCCAATTAGGAGGCTGTTAACCGTTACGTAAGAACGTTTTCCTTAATGAGCGACATCAGTGTCTTTGTTAAATCAAATATCAAAAGAGGAACGGCAGATTTTTTTAAAACTATCTGGTTTCAAATCCTTGGAATTCGTGTCGATGAGATAAGGAGAAGATACAGATGCTGTCTCGTTTATTTGTATTAATTATTGGTTTTTTAAAAAACAACAATAGATTGCGATTGCAAAATAGACGATTATGAAAGGCTTTGTCAATTCCTTTGTCAGCGCCCTCAGTGGCGTGGTTGGAGTGGTGTTTGCTTATCACCTCGGTGGTCGCGGGTTCGATTCTCGCCATTCCATTGTGGAGTGAGAGATGTGTATTTCTGGTGATTAGAAGTTCACTCTCGACGTGGTTCGGAAGTCACGTAAAGCCGTTGATCCCGTTGCTGAATAACCACTGGTTCCATGCAACGTTAAAACACCATACAAACAAACAAACAAACAATTCCTTTGTCAGTTTTGAGACTGTCTCTGTATTAATTCATCTCGGAATACCCGGTTCTCTACCTTCTTTTTTTGTTTTACAGTCATGCTCTGGAACTTTCTTGGTGCTTTTATTTTTCCTTGATCCGATAACTTTCCTTCCTTCCGTCAGTATTAAGCTCCACCCCTTTTCCTTCCTACTTTTCCTTGTTATTGTTTTCCTCGGGTCGGGGCTATTAAAGCGTATCAGAACAGCCTGTCTCGTTGGTTGTCTTTGTAAAAACAGAAGAAGACGAGCTTAGTAACATCTCTAACTTCTTTGGGTTGTTGTTGCAGAAAAGGGTCATGATCAAAGACTGAAATAAACAGTTGGGTGTCAACTATTAAATAAGGTGAAATTAAAGATTTCAATGTAAATAACAAGGGAATTCACTGACAATGTATTAACAGTACGGAAGAGAACGAGCTATAAAGGTTAAAAACTGATTTCAAAGGTTAGCATAGCTCCCCAAAGACCGCTTGAGGTCTAGGGGCTCACGCTTTCAACTCACAACGGAGCACTGACTAACATAGTGCTTATAGAAAATTGTGAAGAAAAGTATAGACATAGATCCATATATATGAGCATAAGAGCGCCTCAATGGCGTGGTGGGTATGGTCTCGGCTTGCCACCTCGGTGGCCGCGAGTTCAATTCTCGAGCATTCCATTGAGGTGTGAGAGATGTGTATATCTGATGATAGAAGTTTACTCTTGACGTGGTTCGGAAGTCACTTAGAGCTGTTGGTCCCGTTGCTAAATAACCACTGGTTCCATGCAACGTAAAAACACCATACAAACAAAGAAACAATGAGCATAAGCGTTCGAATGTAAACATAATTGCCGACGCAACCCTTTGTTTTTATGGAACAAGGAGAAAAAAACATTCATGCACATACGCAGTTCACTGAGGTAAGCAAGTATCCACAATAAGTTAAGAAGTCGTCGCCTCTCTTTTTATTACTTTATTAAATGCTAGTAGGCTAGTTATTACTCAATTAGATGCGAGTAGGCATCATAGGACAGTGGGTGTAAAGAAGACTTACCCTCTCTACAGTGGACACAATCGTTGTCAAATTAAACAACGAATAGCAGAAGCTACGTCTCTGTTTAAACAAGCAGAACCAGCCACGAAAATGGCCATCTGGATTCTGGAGGCATTTATTTTTTTTCTCTCGCTCATTTAAGAGACGAACCGAAATTAATTGAGTGTAAGGGAAAGGGGTTGGAATTTTAGTTAAGTAAAACCATAACTTCAAACTTTACTAATTACGTTAATTAGCTTTGCTGAATGATGGGCCGAAAAGTTCCAGTTAATTATTTCCATTTGCCAAACTCTGGACTGGGTAAAAGAAGGGGAACAAAGGATGAGCTGTATATATATTAGGGCTTGTGCCTTGTATGATAAGGCGCCCTATGAGGTAATGTTAGACTAGCGATAATCTATACGCTAAGTCGGTTGGTATTGCACTTCCATCTTCAATGGAGTGTCTGGGGTTTTGTAGATCACTTACTAAGTCGGTATTATCTTTACGACGATGTGTTAAACTCATGGTTCGGTGAGGTTCTTGTAGAAAACACTAAGTATAAAAATAGATATAATTTCTTCTGAAGTTTTACATGCTGAAGATCAGATATGATTGTACAAGTCTTCTAATGACGATAGCTAACTCTCTTCCTCAATGTCTACCATCTCTGTTACAAGTTATGAAGGAACAGACAGTAGTTCGAACATATGAACATACTATCAGATGACATAGTTACATACGCACACACAATCAAATGAGACACGCTACAGATCACGTAGGCGGTAGTTGTCTCAAGCAGGGAGCTTGGACTAATGTTTATAAACAACAATTGAATGACTACAGGTGACGACATGTCAACTTAGCCTACATACTTATTGTATACGTCATCCTTAGCGTCTCTTAGTCTGATCACATTCCTGCAAGCAATCTGGTTGACCTCTTTAGTTTTAAGATTTTATATATATGGACTAACATTCCATATTTTTATTATGTAAACACTTACATTAGCTCGGTCAGCTACCCAAAAACCAACTACTGAATATTACTCAAACTTGACTTGCATTTGACTTTATAGGAGTGTATACAGACACTATGTGAATATATATATATATATTATGTAAATAAAAAAAATTCATGGTGTACATGAATTGATTCAAGTAATAAAATATAAAACAATGATATTGGTAATAATAGTGATCACATGATATATATAATGATACAGTTTTTCACTTCATTTCATTAAGATACATATGCTACAGAAAATACTAATGTACTCTGACAATTGATAGAATGAAGATTAACATGATAAAAATCATATTTTAACTGATAAAAATATCATATATGAATTGATAAAATTATTAATGTTTATGCTGATTGATTCGTTGATTTCTGATTCATTAATCAATATTACTAACTCATATATAACTGCAGATATTGGTAAGATGAAAGGTAACAGATTGATTATAGGCTACCTGATTTGTTATACATATGTATATGGATTCATATAATTATGATTAATATATGTGCACTTTAAATAGATTCCTATTGTTGCGTACACGCAAAGATATATTTAGATTCTGTTATTTATGATCATTTATATAAGAGATTCCTATTGCGTACACGCAAAGATATATTTTCGACTGTTATTTATGATCAATTATATATAGATTCCTAGTGCGTACACGCAAAAAATATATTTCGATTCTGTTATTTATGATCATTTATATAAGAGATTCCTATTGCGTACACGCAAGAATATATTTCGACTCTGTTTATTTATGATCAATTATATATAGGATACATGTATTCTTTATATATATAGGATACATGATACTTATATATAGGATACATGACCGAGGTTATACTACTTCACTTTTAACTAGCGTTTCGAACAACTTTTCGTCCATTACACAGTTCCAGACAAACCACCTTTAGCCAAATGAAACGGCCTTTTTCAATGGTTAAAACAAGGGGAAAATTTGCCTGGGCGGGGTCCAACGTTCCATTTTGCGCTCACACTTATTCTCTGCATCCTAAGCTACACGATTACGTTCGCGATGAATAGATCATCCAGCACGAGTCCTTCGCCAGCAAAGTTAGAGTTGAATATCCTTCGGGTCGTAATTGTCGGAAGTATGTCCCTTTTTGTAGTCGATTCCGACAGCCGCCGGAGCGTTCCTCATTAAAACGAGATTAACGACGAGATACGGTGTCGGTCGAAGAAGTCCATGAAATTCCTTTCACATTGTAGGCGGTTGTTACTTGACTGTAGTCATCCGCAGCGACGAACGATTTTTTGAAGTTGCTATGTGAAACTCTCGTACTGCAGGATACTGTAACCGGTTCCATTAATCAGCCTGCAAGTGAAATTATACTTGTCACAAGGGCAAAGTAAATTCAGACGACATCCAAATACAGGGGAGGGGAGAGAGCCATTTAGACCAGACTTAACCCACATGAATTCGCTGTACAAACTTTTTATCCATGGCATTAACAATGAGTGAACCTATCCAGGTCTATGATGACTGTAAAAATATCCATAATTATAACAAATAAATAGATATCAATACGAATCTCAAAGAAAATTCGATATTACTGGTAGTAAGTTACTAGACAAAGAAGTGGAAAATGGAGCTATTTGTAAGATTGCCAGGCAGCATAAGAGTCAAAGAGAATATTAATCATGATTCTATGTGCCCTAACAAAAGTTTCATATTCAATTTTCTCGTGCGCATCCTCTGAGGTTAATTTTTTTTTTTTTTTTTTTTTAAACCTTTATTAATAGGTAGGAGATGCAACGAAAAAACCCACTATGTAACTAATTTCTAAATAAACTTTGGGTTTTTCAAGAAAATGTGACATTTTCCCATGAATGTTTACTTGGATTGTAATAAGCTAATGTTGCAAGTAAATATTTCATATATACATATCTTGATACTTCTAAATGTCTATGAGGTTCAGAAAAAAAAAAAATTAATTCATTTTGTTGTTATAGAAATTCTATTTGCTTATTTTGTTCATTAATTTTAAAATGATTGCAAGTCCTTAGCTAAAGTTGCATTGCGCATACGGATAGACATGTCTGCCTTGCCCATGAGAAGTTCGGGCTAAGCATTCCTTTCTCCAGTCAATCTGCTTTTGCAAGCGCGAGATGAAGCCTGTGTAAGCAGATTATTGAGGTTAAAAGGAACAAATGCTGATACGGCAATGATGACGTCGTCACTTGGCAGGAGATTGCTCTCAGCCAGCTAAGAGTTACGTTACTTGCTGTAAGAGATACGACTTTAGGATAAATTTATTGTTTTTTTAATACTCGACCCACATGAGAAGAACGTCTGAAAAAAACAGTACCAAAATTGAACAATATATTAGTTTCATGTTGGAAAACTGCATAATTGTAATTATGTTAATTAAATATCTAAATATACGATAACGATAACGACACACGGCCTTGGTCCTCCTTCTCTATTTAGCGGACGACCTGGTTTGGCTTCAGTTTCCCCCGTGCGCGTTGTTTCGATGATTCGAGCCCTTGAAAGATCCGATGCTGCAGACGCGTTCGGTTTGTTTCTTGGAGTGCCGGAAACGCTCACTAACGATGTTTTCTTGAATGATTCTAATGAAGAGACGACGCTTGCGTTGTCGTAGGAAAAAGGACACGTCGTTTTGTTTTCTTGAAGTTATTCACTAACGATGATACTAAGTTGCTTGACGAATCTTGTTGTTTTCTGAAGTCGCTCACTAATTATGATACTAGGTTGCTTGAAGAATCTGCTGCTTCCGTCGTCGTTGACTTCTTATGATACATGATTTATTATTCAGGTTTTTTCTTCGTAGGACGTTGTAGAGTTCTTCTGGTCCGCTGGCCACCAATATTAGGGCTTTTGCCTTGTATGATAAGGCGCCCTATGAGGTAATGTTAGACTAGCGATAATCTATACGCTAAGTCGGTTGGTATTGCACTTCCATCTTCAATGGAGTGTCTGGGGTTTTGTAGATCACTTACGAAGTCGGTATTATCTTTACGACGATGTGTTAAACTCATGGTTCGGTGAGGTTCTTGTAGAAACACTAAGTATAAAAATAGATATAATTTCTTCTGAAGTTTTACATGCTGAAGATCAGATATGATTGTACAAGTCTTCTAATAACGATAGCTTGATCGCTTCTGCCAATGATAATGGCTAATCCTATTCCTCTACATGATAAAGCTTAGGTAAAGAGGTACAGGTCTTCTAATGACGATAGCTAACTCTCTTCCTCAATGTCTACCATCTCTGTTACAAGTTATGAAGGAACAGACAGTAGTTCGAACATATGAACATACTATCAGATGACATAGTTACATACGAACACACAATCAAATGAGACACGCTACAGATCACGTAGGCGGTAGTTGTCTCAAGCAGGGAGCTTGGACTAATGTTTATAAACAATTGAATGACTACAGGTGACGACATGTCAACTTAGCCTACATACTTATTGTATACGTCATCCTTAGCGTCTCAATAGTCTGATCACATTCCTGCAAGCAATCTGGTTGACCTCTTTAGTTTTAGACTTTTATATATATGGACTAACATTCCATATTTTTATTATGTAAACACTTATTATATATATATATATATATATATATATATATATATATATATATATATATAATATATATATATATATATATATATCAGAATTTACGTTGAAGTGTTAATAGTATTCTTGCCTTAATAACAAGTGCTAATATTTGAAAATAGTATGGAATCTCTCTCTCTCTCTCTCTCTCTCTCTCTCATCTCTCCGCTCAGTCGGATCTCATCTCTCTCTTGAAGGCTGTTTTCACTATGAAAATAAATTTCATTCAGATTTTTCCGTGTAGAGATTCCTGTAAGCTCTCATAAACTGTTATACTGGGATATTTTATGTTTAGTAAGTATGTTCTTGCATATACTTTCATTTGCCTTATGGGATTTCACGTTGAGTAAACACAGATACGTATGTTCTATTTGCATAATATAATTCAGCAAGAAGAGGGATATAAGGAAAAGGGGTTTCCAAAGCAACTCGCTGATTCAGGGCGTCCATTTGTCTCTTTATAGTTTAGCGTAACCATGCTTCTTTCGTTTTAAATGGGATCTTATGACTTGCACGAATTCGCGCACGAATTCTGCCCATGTTTACATCGAGTCTCCTCCGGGAAGGAAACGACCTTGACTGACGGTGGAAGTTTAGCTGATTTCCTGCCGGAATTGAGTTTCATTTGCTGTTTGTTTGAATAAGTCTTTCCCGAGAATAACAACGTGGAGTGTTTTTTTCTTCCTTTCTCTTAGGAGGAAGAGATGAGTTTTTTTCTTTCTTTCTTTTTTAAGTAAGGATTGAAGCTTCTTTACAGGTGGATGCTCTCCGTTCCTCGATGAATCTTAGCCAAAGAAGTACTTATTAATATTGATTTATATGTAAGGGTATTAAAACTTGTTTTTTTACTAATTATTACTTTTTTACGTTAACAACGGCCATTAGGGAAGACTTATGCCTTATGTGAAGACAGGTAAAAATCTTCAGCCAGTAGTAATAGTGGATATTTTCGGTAATGGTTTAAATCAATGTCTTTTGCACGGTTTAAGATCACTGCTATGGCGCAGATTTTATTAACGAGTTCGATTTCTCTCTCTCTCTCTCTCTCTCTCATTTCGCAGCTTTTCAGAGAGGTACTTAAAAAATTAAGTCCAGTGGAACTGGAAAGGACAAATAAATACTCAAAGGAAAAGGAGAGAGGTGCGGAGGAACAGCTCCCTTGTCAGTTACATATTTCGGATTACCTCGATTTTTTGTTCGCCAATACTGCCGGAATTGCTTACCTTTTCCTGGTATGGCATTGGTAAATATATATATATATAATATAGATATATATATATATTAGTATATATATATATATTGGTATAAGCCACGAAAGAAAAATAAACAACGGAGTGTCTGCAAGATTTTTCGATTCGACGTCCTTTACTCAGCAGATAAAGTTTATCTGCTGGGTAAAGGACTTCGAGTCGAAAGATCTTGCAGAAACTCCGTTGTTTATTTTTCCTTCGTGTCTTATACCTTTATCTATGGATTTATCATGTTCCAAACTTTCGTGATTCCGTTATACATATCTATATATATATATATATATATATATATATATATATAATATATATATATATATATATATTATTATATATGATATTGTTCAAGATTTTAAGCCAGAACCAAGGAAAGTAAGATTTCTTATAATAACAAGGCTCATCATCCTTGTCTATATAAGTTGCTCCTTTGAACTGAAAGCCTCCATTTATGGATTTATCATGTTTCCAAACTTTTATGATTCTGTTATACATATATATAGATATATATATAAATATATATATATATATATATATATATATATATATATATATATATTTATATATATATAAATATAATTATATATGAGTATATTGGTCAAGATTTTAAGCCAGAACCAAGGAAAGTTAAGATTTCTTATAACAAGGCTCATTCATCCTTGTCTATATAAGTTGCCCCTTTGAACTGAAAGCCTCATTCTATAGACAAACTCCCATTGGCTCTCCTAAATTTGCCCCCCAACAGGGAAAATCCGGATTGTAGGCGGTGATTTTAAAAGGGCAGGGACACAGCAGCTCGGTCTCGGAATTAGGAGAGCTCGGAACCTCCCCAGACCTCGCCCTGCAGACACCACTTCACCCCTTTGGCTCCCCCTGCCTCCTCTGGGGAATTCCCAAGTATTTTTATATTTCCATAGTGCACAGGAATATCAGTAGATAAGAAGACTACCAAGCCCACGATTTCCAGGTACTGTGAGAATAAATTTCAGTTCAGCCAGGGAATTGTTTTGCCTTTTGTCTGTATTTCATTTCCATTCTTCCAAGGCAACTTTCCTTCTCCTTTGTTTAGCTTCTCACTCCCCCAGTTTTGGTTCAATGCTGTGATTAATTCCCTTGTGATACTAGTAAACATCCCCTATACTGTGTTTTTTTTCATCTGTCCATCCGCCTGTGGTGTTTTTGTATGGTAACACTGCATCCCGGGCTTTAGATAGTTACACTATGTGTAAGTTTTAGGTAAATAAAAGGATATCTGGGTGTACATTTGCAACTGAAATGTGTTTTAATAATTTACTGTATGCGAATTACACCGTTAATATTCGAAATAGGATATTATTATAATGGTGAATGTAAGCTGAATGTAACTATCTAGAGCCCGGGACGCAGTGTTACCATGCAAAAACACCACAGGCGGATGGACAGATGAAAAAAAACCAGAGTATAGTTAATTCAAGCAACGTAATAGTTCTTTCTGTAAACTCTCAGCCAGTCATTTTCAGTCCCCCTGAGTGGTTTGTAAATTTTTAGACTGAAAGAAAGTAGTGTGTAACGCTCCCCCATGTGTTCCCTCACCTCAGTACTCATGTTAGGATGCAATCTCTTCGCAGGCAAAACACCGTGCCTGATTGTGGGAGAAATTGGGAACCCCTTGGAATAAGTGTTGCATTACAATAACCAGTTTGTGAAAATTCTGATCTCCGTGTCTGGTTGCCAGCCATGTGTTTCTGGTGGATCAACAATCATCCACCTTATTAGTTTCTGGACCCATGTAAATTAATGTAAATATAGTGCATTTAAAACTATATATAATGTGTGTGTGTGTGTCAGTATTTGCAGAGACAATTAAAGCTTTGAATCAGTCTATACTTCTGTTTCTCTTCAGGCAAGCTTCTTAGGAATAAGTAAAACTATTAACTTTTTCTATATACTTATATACAGTAAGTATACGCATATATAATTTTTCTTTTATTTTAACGACTAACATATATATATATATATATATATATATATATATATATATATAATATATATATATATATATATATATATTTCTGAACTGCTCGTTCACTCCTGGAAAATGTAATCTGACACAAAAAAAAAAAATGGCCTTGAATGGAGGAACGAGAGATCCCTTTATATATATATATATATATATATATATATATATATATATATATATATATATATATATATATATAAAGGGATCGTGAGTATAAAGAGAGATTCTCGAGCTCTTTACCCCCAGTCTAGCGGAATATTATGTAACTGACTTGGGAGTTGTTCCTCCGCACCTCTCTCCTTTTCCTTTGAGTATTTATTTTCCCTCTCCAGTTCCACTGGACTTTGTTTCCCCTGGTTGTTCGTCACTGGAAGATAATGAAATCCTTCCCTCCAATCTCGAGGTAGCTTTGGCCGTGATCGTTTCTGAGGCATTGCTTAAGGTTCTTTGCAGCGTCCCTTCGGCCCCTAGCTGCCACCTCTTTCATTCCTTTTATTGTATCTCCGCTACATTTTTTTTCGTCTTCCTTTCCACCTTCTCCTAACATTCGTTTCATAGTGCAACTGATTTGAGGTTTTTTCCTCCTGTTACGCCTTCAAAACCCTTTCCTTCTCTATTTCCCTCTCAGCACTGAATGACCTCATAGCTCCCAGTGCTCGGCCTTTGGCCTTAATATTATTTCTCATTCCGTTCTGTTCCTGAGTTTTCCCTAGAGATCAATTGACGGAAAGATCGGAAGACAAGGCAACAGCTGAGTAATAGTTTAGACGGAGTATTGCTATCAGTTCTGTCTCAGTAGCAGTAAAAAGAAAAGAAACACACATTAAAATTGTGCTCATGACTATGGCATACTAATAAAAAATCTTCTTAATCTCAAAAGACGTTTATATTTGCCGATTTTCAAGTTTTAGTCACTTATACACGCGTGACATTTTCATACTCGCCATATTAATACAAAATATCGTTTAATATCGGATTTACTATGCATTTGGAATAACTTACACGCAAGGGGAGTTATGATAATTAACAAGTGCTTCCGCGCCGAGTCAATATCAGCTGCAATTCCCCCTCGGTTGTAAGTTATTCCAGAGATATAATGGTTTCAATATTGGAATGAAATATAGAATTTAGGGCAAAGGCCAAGCGCTGGGACCTGTGAGGTCATTCAGCGCTTGAAAGGAAATTGAGCATGTAGGTTTGAAAGGAGAGGGGGCCCGTAGCGGGGTAGTGCTGTCAGTGCACCTCATGCGGTGCACTGTAGGCATTACTTAAGGTTCCTTGTAGCGTGCCTTAGGCCCCTAGCTGCAACCGCTTTCGTTCCTTTTACTGTACTTTCTTTCATATTCTCTTTCTTCCATCTTACTTTCCACCCTCCCCCAACACTTGATTCATACTGCAATTGCTTTGAGGTTTTCCTCCTGTTACACCTATCAACCCTTTTACTGTCAGTTTCTATTTCAGCGCTGATTGGCCTCATAGGTCTCAGTGTTTGGTCTTCAGCCTAAATTCCATATTCAATTCAATCCATATTCAACGATAGGAGAGGGTGGATAGCAAGATGGAGGAAAGAGAATATGAACGGAGGTACAATAAAAGGAATGAAAGGGGTTTCAGCTAGGGGCCGGTTGAACGCTGTAAAGAACCCTTATTAATGCCTACAGTGTAACCCCGGATAGGGAAATTCAATATTAAACAATATATGTGATAAATTAGTTACTCAATTTCGTTCGCGTACGCGAACCTCGCTCGGATTCCGGAACTGTGTTGCTGTCGTATGGTTCTGGAAAGCCAATAGAAGGCAGTAAATAACTTCATTTTTCCTGTGACTTCTGTATTCTTTTTGTTCCTGCTTTTACTTTTAAAGGCTGCCACTAACGTTCAGTTATACCTGCGCAATTTTGACAGTCGGCCTGTGCAGGTAAAACCGAACCCTCTACGTTCAGTTATACCTGCGCAGTTTTGACAGTCGGCCTGTGCAGGTAAAACTGAACCCAACGTTCAGTTATACCTGTGCAGTTATGCCTGCACAGTCGGCCTGTACAGGCAAAACCGAACCCACTTAACGTTCAGTTATACCTGCGCAATTATGCCTGCACAGTCGACCTGTGCAGGTAAAACTGAACCCACTAACGTTCTGATATACCTGCGCGATTATGCAGGATTTAAGGATAGGCTTGGATCAAAACTGGACTACTGACCATTTCAAGCCCTGCGATGCATAGGTTTTCTTAAATATCTTTTTAAATATCAATTGTATCTTCCTGAAAATTTGGCAGACCATGTTTTACACCTTCCGCTAATATATGGCAATATAATTAAGTACCCTGAATTAATGAATAAGGCACTTTACTTAAAAAAATTTCAATTTCCTCAGTATTAGTTGTAAATATACGAACACCTGTCGTTGGCTTAGCCAAAGAGTTAGGAAAGAAGCCCCGCCCACTCTTCTCTTTCTTACTCTGTCTGATACTTATGAATGGAATAGTGTACTGCCATATGTTTTTTTTTTACGTTTTAAAATGTACACGAACTACCATTTATTACTGATTACTTTTCATAAAGCCATCTGTATGTTTTTATTTATCATGTACCTTTCTTATCTATTTCCATGAGAATGGTGTGGTAGTGGCAACTTTAGATTATTCTTGGAGATATAAATATGGAAGGAAAAAAAACAGATCATAGCTTATTTAAAAGTAAGATCACTATATACATTATTTTATTATATATATCCAATAAAGTATGTACAATATATATATACAGAAATTTTACAGATTTTGAAGTAAATTTTTGCAGTAACCATGAAAACAGCATAGACATACAAAATAAAAAACTAGTGGATACATATATCAAAACTTATTAATTATAGGACTATATATACACACGTACAAGGATATTTCAGCTCACTCCCCATCACTGTCTATAAACAGATCGTCCTCGTCATCACTGGCGACGTTGACAACGATTGGATCTATGCAATCCCGGACGTTGTCAGTAAGCCAGTATTCGTTCTCGAAGGCTTGACTTCGTTGGACAGCTCCTTCCCACACCTGTTTAGTGACAGCAAGCCTTGCTTCCCTCAGTCTGGCCTTTAGGTCTGCCCTGGTGAAATGCCGTAACGATGAACGTACATATAGCTTCATATGCGCCCATACCTGCTCGATGGCATTGAGTTCAGGATGGGCGGGTGGAAGCCGGACGGCAGTAGAAACACACCTGAACAGCTTGTAACTACTGCCTCTCTAATTTTCAGCGGGGATATTTTCCAGTATATATATACTCTAAATAAACAAAGAGGTCGTAATAATCTCCCAAAATAATGAAACACAAATAAACTTTATTGCATAAACTAATTTGGATACATAAAACAATAATCCATAAAGTAATTTAAAAATGTAAAACACTATACGTCACAATAGTAGTACGGTATACTTTCATTCATATTTTGTTAACAGGGAGAGAAAGAAGTGGGCGGGCCGTCTTTCCTAACGGTGTCCGAAAGTCTGCCAATTGCAAAGAAAATTGGAAATGTTCAAGAGTAAAGTGCCATTATTAATAATTTTAGATACTTAGTTATATTGCCATACATTAGCAGAAGGTCTAAAACATGTTGGGCCAAAATTTCAAGAAGATACAGTTGATATTTAAAAAGATATTCAAGAAAACCAATGCACCGCAGGCCTTGAAATGGTCAGTAGTGTTTTCTTAACTAAAGTTTAGTCGTTCTTATTTTTTTAAGGAATTTCAGCCGTCTGTTAAAGTTCCGGCTTAATAATGAACATTATTATTATTATTATTATTATTATTATTATTATTATTATTATTAGTTTAAGCAATTTTCTCATTCACTTCTTGCACGTCACTATTGGTCAATAGTTGGCCAATGTTCATTTTTCGATGGATATAAACAGCGTATTTCTTACACTTGAAGTTCTTTATTTGGCCAACTATTGACCAATATTGACGTGCAAGAAAAGCGATTTATGAGAAAAATTGAGAAAACTCAGTGTGAAACCGGTTCGCATAATGCAGCCATGATATTCAACAAAACTTGCCTGAAGGAGGGTCTTCTTCCTTATTATTATTATTATTATTATTATTATTATTATTATTATTATTCAGAAGATGAACCATATTCATATGGAACAAGCCCACCATAGGGGCCATTGACTTGAAATTCTTCAAACTTCCGAAGAATAAATACGTTGTTCATTTGAAAGTAGTAACAGAATGTAATAGGCAATACAGAAAGAAGGGATCAGTTATTAGGAGAGAAAAAAGAAAATAACTAAATAGATATAGATCCCGCTGGGAATTCATGATTAACAGCTAGTCATCAAGGGCTCACAAACACACGTCTTCATCGGAAGACGTATGCTTGTGATAAAAGCGCAAGCAAAAAGTGCCTTAGGGTAGTGATGAATTGCAACCGAGTTCATCATCAGTAGGTAAGTTTGTGAATTTATTTCTGGTGACAGAAATTCATTTCTCGAATAAGTGTGGTTCGGATCCCACAATAAGCTGTAGGTCCCGTTGCTGGGTGACTAATTGGTTCTAGCCACGTAAAAATATCTAAACCTTCGGGCCAGCCCTAGGAGAGCTGTTAATTAGCTCAGTGGTTTGGTAAAACTAAGATATACTTAACTTGTCTGTTATGTTAACACATCGTAGTATTCTCTGCAGTCCTGAACTATTTATCGTGCATCTTTATCTGTCTGTCTATAACAAAAATCAATCTGGTTACTTACACATAATTTTTTTTTTTTACTCGTATGCATATAGTATATATATATATATATATATATATATATATATATATATATATATATATATATATATATGTAGACACACACACACATATATATATTATATATATATATATATATATATATATATATATATATATATATATATATATATATATATATATATCTTGCATATACACTGCATATATC
>NC_087213.1:7703942-7787682 GCF_015104395.2 Macrobrachium nipponense | reverse complement strand
GATATATGCCACGAAGGACCCTTGTATTTGTAACATGTTTAAGAATGACCTCAAAGATATAATTACAGACTTAAATAAAAATTAGTTGCCTAGAGTTACCTTCGTTGTAATGTATGTCTAACCTGTATTGTGAATATGTATTGTGAACATGGTTTTTTTGTTTACCAAAGTTCTGAACAGCTGTCACCTATAATTCTTTAATTGTCTTGTCCTTGTATCTGAGATGGTTTATCTTAAACTTTTAATCGCACCCATTGTTTATGCTTGTTTGGGAAGGTTACACATCTTCCAGGTGTGTCGGATTCTAGGTACTAATCTCTATAATCCCTATCTGTCAGTTATACGAATCTTCTTGTTTTGTCTTTTGTCTCATGTACGTCAGTTCTGCTTAGTAAAGGACGTGGAAACGTCGAAAGGTCTCGCAGTTACTCCTTCGTTTATTTTTCCTTCATGGCATATATCTTTTTATATATATATACATAGATATATATATATATATATATATATATATATATATATATATATATATATATATATAGTATATATATGCATACGAGTAAAAAAAACTTTATGAATAAGTAACCAGAGTTGATTTTTGTTATAGACAGACAGATAAAGATGCACGATAAATAGTTCAGGACTGCAGAGAATACTACGGTGTGTTAACATAACGGGCAAGTTAAGTGTATCTTAGTTTTACCAGTCCACTAAGCTGATTAACAGCTCTCCTAGGGCTGGCCCGAAGGATTAGAGATTTTTACGTGGCTAGGAACCAATTGGTCACCTAGCAACGGGACCTACAGCTTATTGTGGGATCCGAACCACACTTATTCGAGAAATTAATTTCTATCACCAGAAATAAATTCACAAACTTACCTACTGATGATGAACTCGGCTGCAATTCATCACTACCCTAAGGCACTTTTTGCTTCCACTTTTATCACATGAATTCCCAGCGGCATCTATATCTATTTATTATTTTCTTTTTTCTTTCCTAATAACTGATCCCTCTTTCTGTATTGCCTAATACATTCTGTTACTACTTTCAAATGAACAACGTATTTATTCTTCGGAAGTTCGAAGAATTTAAAGTCAGTGGCTCCTATGAATAGGGTTCATCTTCTGAATAATGATAATAATAATAATAATAATAATAATAATAATAATAAAATATAATAATAATAATAATAATAATAATAATAATAATAATAATGGAAGTAGACCCTCCTTGAGGCAAGTTTTGTTGAATATCATGGCTGCATTATGCGAACCGATTTCACACTGAGTTTTCTCAATTTTTCTCATAAATCGCTTTTCTTGCACGTCGATATTGGTCAATAGTTGGCCAAATAAAGAACTTCAAGTGTAAGAAATACGCTGTTTATATCCATCGAAAAATGAACATTGGCCAACTATTGACATATACTGACGTGCAAGAAAAGTGAATAAAAAATTGCTTAAACTCTAATAATAATAATAATAATAATAATAATATAAATAATAATAATATAAAATAATAATAATAATAATAATACTCAAGTCAAAACTCAACGCCGTAAATATGATAAAGCCATAAACACATGGGCAGTGCCAGTAATCAGATACAGCGCAGGAATAGTGGAATGGACGAAGGCAGAACTCCGCAGCATAGATCAGAAAACCAGGAAACATATGACAATACACACAGCCTACACCCAAGAGCAAATACGGACAGACTATACATAACACGAAAGGAAGGAGGGAGAGGACTACTAAGTATAGAGGACTGCGTCAACATCGAAAACAGAGCACTGGGCAATATCTGAAAACCAGTGAAGACGAGTGGCTAAAGAGTGCATGGGAAGAAGGACTAATAAAAGTAGACGAAGACTCCAGAATATACAGAGACAGGAGAATGACAGACAGAACAGAGGACTGGCACAATAAACCAATGCACGGACAATACATGAGACAGACTAAAGAAACTAGCCAGCGATGACACATGGCAATGGCTACAGAGGGGAGAGCTAAAGAAGGAAACTGAAGGAATGATAACAGCGGCACAAGATCAGGCCCTAAGAACCAGATATGTTCAAAGAACGATAGACGGAAATAACATCTCTCCCATAATGTAGGAAGTGCAATACGAAAAATGAAACCATAAACCACATAGCAAGCGAATGCCTGGCACTTGCACAGAACCAGTACAAAAAGAGGCATGATTCAGTGGCAAAAGCCCTCCACTGGAGCCTGTGCAAGAAACATCAGCTAACCTTGCAGTAATAAGTGGTACGAGCACCAACCTGGGAGGGGAGTGATAGAAAACGATCAGGTCAAAGATCCTCTGGGACTATGGAATCAGGACGGATAGGGTGATACGTGCAAACAGACCGACGTGACGTTGATTGACAAAGTCAAGAAGAAAGTATCACTCATTGATGTCGCAATACCATGGGACACCAGAGTTGAAGAGAAAGAGAGGGAAAAAATTGATAAGTATCAAGATCTGAAAATAGAAATAAGAAGGATATGGGATATGCCAGTGGAAATCGTACCATAATCATAGAGCACTAGGCACGATCCCAAGATCCCTGAAAGGAATCTAGAAAAACTAGAGGCTGAAGTAGCTCCAGGACTCATGCAGAGAAGAGTGTGATCCTAGAAACGGCACACATAGTAAGGAGAGTAATGGACTCCTAAGGAGGCAGGATGCAACCCGGAACCCCACACTATAAATACCACCCAGTCGAATTGGAGGACTGTGATAGAGCAAAAAAAAAAAAAAAAAAAAAAAAAAAAAAAAAAAAAAAAAAAACAATAATAATAATAATAATGTCCATTATTAAGCCGGAACTTTAACAGACGGCTGAAATTCCTTAAAAATATAAGAATGACTAAACTTTAGTTAAGAAAAACACTACTGACCATTTCAAGGCCTGCGGTGCATAGGTTTTCTTGAATATCTTTTAAATATCCACTGTATCTTCTTTGAAATTTTGGTCCATCATGTTTTAGACCTTCTGCTAATGTATGGCAATATAACTAAGTATCTAAAATTATTAATAATGGCACTTTACTTTTGAACATTTCCAATTTTCTTTGCATTTGACCGATTTGACTTTCGGACACTTCTTTCTCTCCCCGTTAACAAAATATGAATGAAAGTATACCGTACTACTATTGTGACGTATAGTGTTTTACATTTTTAAATTACTTTATGGGATTATTGTTTTATGTATCCAAATTAGTTTATGCAATAAAGTTTATTTGTGTTTCATTAGTTTTGGGAGATTATTACGGACCCTCTTTGTTTATTTAGAGTATATATATACTGGAAAATATCCCCGCTGAAAATTAGAGGGGCGTAGTTACAAGCTGTTCAGGTGTGTTTCTACTGCCGTCCGGCTTCCACCCGCCCATCCTGAACTCAATGCCATCGAGCAGTATGGGCGCATATGAAGCTATATGTACGTTCATCGTTACGGCATTTCACCAGGGCAGACCTAAAGGCCAGATTGGAGAAAGCAAGGCTTGCTGTCACTAAACAGGTGTGGGAAGGAGCTGTCCAACGAAGTCAAGCTTTCGAGAACGAATACTGGCTTACTGACAACGTCCGGGATTGCATAGACCCAATCGTTGTCAACGTCGCCAGTGATGACGAGGACGATTTGTTTTTAGACAGTGATGGGGAGTGAGCTGAAATATCCTTGTACGTGTGTATATATGTCCTGTAATTAATAAGTTTTGATATATGTATCCACTAGTTTTTTATTTTGTATATCTATGCTGTTATCATGGTTTACTTACTGCAAAAATTTACTTCAAAATCTGTAAAATTTCTGATATTATATATTGTACATACTTTATTGGATATATATAATAAAATAAAAATGTAATTATTAGAGTGATCTTACTTTTAAATAAGCTATGAATCTGTTTTTTCCCTTCCATATTTATATCTCCAATAATAATCTAAAGTTGCCACTACCACACCATTCTCATGGAAATAGATAAGAAAGGTACATGATAAATAAAAACATACAAATGGCTTTATGAAAAGTAATCAGTAATAAATGGTAGTTCGTGTACATTTTAAAACGTAAAAAAAAACATATGCGAGTACACTATTCCATTCATAAGTATCAGACAGAGTAAGAAAGAGAGGAGTGGGCGGGGCTTCTTTCCTAACTCTTTGGCTAAGCCAACGACTGGTGTTCGTATATTTACAACTAATACTGAGGAAATTTAAAATTTTCTAAGTCTTCTTCTTCTTCCTAGCTTAAACCCATTTTTATATGGGGTCGCCATTACGAATGAGTCGTCTCCATCGATTCTGTCTTGTGCCTCGTTCTCATTTATACCTTTCAATTCCATATCTTCCCTTACACAATCACGCACCTCTCTTTCTTGGTCTTCCCTTCTTCCTTCTACCCCGCACTTTCCATTTCCATCGTATGTCTTCCAACATGACGTTCCTCCCTTCGTAAACAGGTGTCCATACCATCGAAGCCTTCCTTCCTGTATTTTCTTCGATATTTCAGCTACCTTTGTTGATCCTCTTATATTACTCATTTCTAATCCTATCTTCCCTTGTTACTCCCGACATCCATCTCAACATTCTCATTTCTGCTACATCCATCTTCTTCTCCTCTGTTTTCCTCATACTTGCCTTCTGTTCCATATAACATTGCTGGTCTGACCACCGTCCTATGGAACTTTCCTTTCAATTTCAGAGGGACCTTCTTGTCACAGAGTACCCTGATGCAGACCTCCAGTTATTCCATCCTGCCTGAATTCGGTGTCTCACCTCTTGGTCCATGCTTCCACTATCCTCCAATACGGACCCTAAGTACTTGAACTTCTGTACTTTCTTTATTTCTTCCCCACCCAATCTTATGCTACTTCCACCGTCCTCAGTAATACTAGAACACATATATTCGTTTTTGATCTGCTTATTCTCATTCCTCTCTCCTCAAGTGCTGCTCTCCACCTCTCCAACCTCCCCTCCAACTCCTCCTTCCCCTCTGAACACAACTCAATGTCATCCGCGTATAATATGCACCATGGCACTGCTTCTCCAACATCCCTGGTCATTAACATCCATCACGATGTTAAAGATGAATGGGCTAAGTGCTGACCCTGGTGTAATCCAACTCCTGTCTCAAATCCATCCGTCTCACCAACACTACTCCTCACTCTAGTATACACATTCCTGTACATCTCCTGAATAACCTCTGACATACTTTTCCGGCACCATCTTCTCCCTCAAACATCTCCATATTTCTTGCCTTGGCACTCTGTCATAGGCCTTTTCAAGCGGTCTATGAATACCAGATGCAGGTCTCGTTGTTTTTCTCTGAATTTCTCCATTAGCTGCCTTATGCAAAATATTCCATCCGTTGTGCCGCTTCCCTTCATAAATCCTAACTGTTCCTTCCCTATTCTATCTAACCTCTCTCAGCCTGCTATCTATGATTCTTTCCAAAATCCTTTCACGTGTGAGACATTAGTTTTATACCTCTATAATTACTGCATTCCTGGACATCACCTTTACCTTTAAATATAGGTATCAATATGCTTTCCCGCCATTCTTCTGGTATCTTTCCTGTTCGAATATTTTTACCATCAGATCATACAAGATGTCTACCCCTTCCTCTCCTAAGGCTTTCCAAACTTTCGACTGGGATTAAGTCAGGTCCTGTTGCCTTCCCATTTCTCATTCTTTTTAAGGCTCGTATCACTTCATCCCTAGATATCCCCATTTACATTCCCATGTTTACTTTTGTCCATCCTCTCTTACAAGTCTTTCATTTTCTTCATTTAGCAGTTGTTCGAAATACTCTTTCCATCTTTTCAGGATGTCTTCTTCCTTTTTTACGACAGTACCATTCCTATCTTTCATACTCTTAATATGGGTGATGTCCCTTTGTTCTTTTATTTCTTACTTTTGACAGTTTGAGCATCTTACTCAACCCTTCCTTGGTTTCCAGTTCATTATAAACCTCTTCATATGCCCTTGCCTTAGCTTGAGCTACCACCCTTTTTTACTTCTTTGTTTCTTTCTCTTAATCTTTCTCTGTCCTCCTGCAGCTGTGACTCTTCAAATCTCTTCTTTGCCTCCCTTTTACCTTTCACCACTTCCCCCACCTCTTCTTCCCACCACCAGCTCTCCTTTTCCTCCCATACTATTCCAGGAATGTTTCCCCTAGTATCTCCTTTCCATGTTCTTCTAATCACTGATGCATTATGCCTCCACCATTCTCCCACATCTTCAATTCCCAGATCAACCTCTCCCAGCACTCTTCTCCTGAACTTTCTCTTCTTATCATTATCCCTCCCTAACCCAATTTTATACCACTTGATTTTCTTTACCCCATTCTTTTTCGTTTTCTTTTCTCTTTTCATCTTTAAATCCATACAAAGGAACCTATGTTGGGGGGCCACGTGGTCACCTGGATAACTTTACAATTCCTAACTTCCACCAGCCTGATCTATTGTAAAGGAGGTAATCTATTTGTGTGCATCTACAGCCACTCCTGTATGTTTTTATCAAGTGCTCCCTCTTCTTTTTTGAAGAATGTGTTCACTATTGCCATGTCAAAGGATACTCTCTCCTTCTGGGTTTCTCTCCCCAATCCCATGTCCTCCATGCACACGTTCAATTACATCCTTTTCATTTCCGACATGTCCATTAAAGTCTGCCCCCACTACAGTCCTCTCCTGCTCTTCCAGTTCTTGCGTTACCTCACTCATTTCGTTCCAAAAACGGCTCTTTTCTTCCTCTGTGCAGCCCACTTGTGGAGCATAAGCGCTAATGATGTTCATTGTTTCCCCTCCATAACATATCTTCACTCTCATAATGCGGTCATTCTTTCTACTCACTTCCGTCACTGCATTCTTCATTTCCCCCGACAACACTACTCCAACGCCATTCCTACCCTGCTCATTTGCTCCACTATTGATTAACTTGTAGCCATCCCCCAGTTCTTTAGCTTTATTACCCTTCCATCGAGTTTCCTGCACACACAAAAATATCCACTCTCTTTATCCTCATTAACTCTGCCAACTCTCTTCCTCTTCCTGTCATAGACCCAATATTGAGCTGGCCTATTCTGATCACATTTAGAGCTCGCTTCTTTAGCTGCACCCGCTCATGATGCAGTAGCCCTCGCCTTGTCACAGAGTTAGGGCGATGTGTCTGTGCGTCGTTTACGGAGTACGCCCTAGCCCTATTCTCATCAATATCACGACTCATTCCATTGGTTTTGGCGTGGGTTTTTACAGTCGGATGCCCTTCCTGACACCAACCCTCCCTATTTATCCGGGCTTGGGACTGGCACCCATTGAGGCTGGCTTGCCCCCACAGGAGGCTAGATTTGAAAATTTTCTAAGTAAAGTGCCTTAATTATTAATTCAGGGTACTTAATTATATTGCCATATATTAGCGGAAGGTGTAAAACATGTTGTGCCAAATTTTCAGGAACAAATTTTCAGGAAGATACAATTGATATTTAAAAAGATATTTAAGAAAACCTATGCATCGCAGGGCTTGAAATGGTCAGTAGTCCAGTTTTGATCCAAGCCTATCCTTAAATCCTGCATAATCGCGCAGGTATATCTGAACGTTAAGTGGGTTCGGTTTTGCCTGTACAGGCCAGGCCGACTGTGCAGGCATAACTGCACAGGCATAACTGAACGTTGGGTTCAGCTAACTGCACAGCCGACTGTCAAAACTGCGCAAGTATAACTGAACGTTAGGGTTCGGTTTTACCTCCACAGGCCGACTGTCAAAATTGCGCAGGTATAACTGAACGTTAGTGGCAGCCTTTAAAAGTAAAAGCAGGAACAAAAAGAATACAGAAGTCACAGGAAAAATGAAGTTATTTACTGCCTTCAATTGGCTTTCCAGAACCATACGACAGCAACACAGTTCTGGAATCCGAGCGAGGTTCGCGTACGCGAACGAAATTGAGTAAATAATTTATCACAGATATTGTTTAATATTGAATTTCCCTATTCGGGGTTACACTGTAGGCATTAATAAGGGTTCTTTACAGCGTTCAACCGGCCCCTAGCTGAAACCCCTTTCATTCCTTTTTCTGTACCTCCGTTCATATTCTCTTTCCTCCACCTTGCTATCCACCCTCTCCTATCGTTGAATATGGATTGAATTGAATATGGAATTTAGGCTAAAGGCCAAGCACTGGGACCTATGAGGCCATTCAGCGCTGAAATAGAAACCGACAGTAAAAGGGTTGATAGGTGTAACAGGAGGAAAACCTCAAAGAAGTTGCAGTATGAATCAAGTGTTAAGGGAGGGTGGAAAGTAAGATGGAAGAAAGAGAATATGAAAGAAAGTACAGTAAAAAGGAACGAAAAGCGGTTGCAGCTACGGGGCCTAAGGCACGCCTACAAGGAAAAAAAAAAAAAACTCTTAAGTAATAGCCTACACGTGCACCGCTATGAGGTGCACTGACGGCACTACCCCGCTACGGGCCCCCTCTCCTTTCAAACCTACATGCTCAATTTCCTTTCCAGCGCTGAATGACCTCACAGGTCCCAGCGCTTGGCCTTTGCACTAAATTCTATATTTCAGTCCAATATTGAAACCATTATATCTCTGGAATAACTTACAACCGAGGGGAATTGCAGCTGATATTGACTCGGCGCGGAAGCACTTGTTAATTATTATAACTCTCCTTGCGTGTAAGTTATTCCAAATGCATAGTAAATCCGTTATTAAACGATATTTTGTATTAATATGGCGAGTATGAAAATGTGACGCGTGTGTAAGTGACTAAAACTTGAAAATCGGGAAATAAACGTCTTTTGAGATTAAGAACATTTTTTATCAGTATGCCACCGTCATGAGCACAATTTTAATGTGCGTTTCTTTTCTTTTTACTGCCACTGAGACAGAACTGACAGCAATACTCCGTCTAAACTATTACTCAGCTGTTGCCTTGTCTTCCGATCTTTCCGTCAATTGATCTCTAGGGAAAACTCAGGAACAGAACGGAATGGAATATAATATTAAGGCCAAAGGCCGAGCACTGGGAGCTATGAGGTCATTCAGTGCAGAGAGGGAAATAGAGAAGGAAAGGGTTTTGAAGGCGTAACAAGAGGAAAACCTCAAAGCAGTTGCACTATGAAACGAATGTTAGGAGAAGGTGGAAAGGAAGACGAACTAAAATTAATGTAGCGGAGATACAATAAAAGGAATCAAAGAGGTGGCAGCTTAAGCAACTGCCTCAGAAACGATCACGGCCAAAGCTACCTCGAGATTGGAGGGAAGGATTTCATTATCTTCCAGTGACGAACAACCAGGGGAAACGAAGTCCAGGGGAACTGGAGAGGGAAAATAAATACTCAAAGGAAAAGAAGAGAGGTGCGGAGGAACAGCTCCCATGTCAGTTACATATTCCGCTAGACTGGGGTAAGGAGCTCGAGAATCTCTCTTTATACTCACGATCCCCTTTACATATATATATATATATATATATATATATATATATATATATATATATATATATATATATATATATATATATGTGTGTGTGTGTGTGTGTGTGTGTGTGTGTGTGTGTGTGTGTGTGTCAGTATTTGCAGAGACAATTAAAGCTTTGAATCAGTCTATACTTCTGTTTCTCTTCTAACATATATATATATAGATATATATATATATATATATATATATATATATATATATATATATATGTATATATTGTTCTGAACTGCTCGTTCACTCCTGGAAAATGTAATCTGACACAAAAAAAAAATTGGCCCTTGAATGGAGGAACGAGAGATCACAACTAAAGAAAAAAAAAACTATGGCAGAGGGCCGATATAACTGAGGAAGGAGGGATTTACATAAAAGCTGGACTTTAGTTTTAAATGCACTATATTTACATTAATTTACATGGGTCCAAAAACTAATAAGGGGGTTGATTGTTGATCCACCAGAAACACATGGCTGGCAACCAGACACGGAGATCAGAATTTTCGCAAACGGGTTATTGTAATGCAAGACTTATTCAAGGGTTCCCACAATCAGGCCCGGTGTTTTGCCTGCAAAGAGATTGCATCCTAACATGAGTACTGAGGCGAGGGAACACGTGGAGGAGCGTTACACACTACTTTCTTTCAGTCTAAAAATTTACAAACCACTCAGGGGGACTGAAAATGACTGGAAGTTTACAGAAAGAAGTATTACGTTGCTTGAATTAACTAGGGGATGTTTACTAGTATCACAAGGGGATTAATCACAGCATTGAACCAAAATTGGGGAGTGAGAAGCTAAACAAAGGAGGGGGAAAGTTGCCTTGGAAGAATGGAAATGAAATACAGACAAAAGGAAAACAATTCCCTGGCTGAACTGAAATTTACTCTCACAGTACCTGGAAATCGTGGGCTTGGTAGTCTTCTTATCTACTAATATTCCTGTGCACTATGGAAGTATAAAAATACTGGGAATTTCCCAAAGGAGGCAGAAGGGGTGAAGTGGTGTTTGCAGGGCAAGATCTGGGGGAGGTTCCGAGCTCCCCTAATTCTGAGACCGAGCTGCTGTGTCCCTGCCCTTTTGAAATCTCGCCTGGTAAGCACCGCCTACAATCTGGATTTTCACTGTTGGGGGGGCAAATTTAGGAGAGCCAATGAGAGCAAAGAGAGTTTGTCTATAGAATGGAGGCTTCCAGTTCAAAGGGGCAACTATATAGACAAGGATGAATGAGCCTTGTTATAAGAAATCTTAACTTTCCTTGGTTCTGGCTTAAAATCTTGAACAATATATTCATATATAATTATTATATATATATATATATATATATATATATATATATATATATATATATATATATATATATATATATATATATATATATATATGTATGTATAACTGAATCACGAAAGTTTGAAACGTGATAAATCCATAATAAAGATATAAGCCACGAAGGAAAATAAACAGCGGAGTTCTGCAAGATCTTTCGACTCGAAGTCCTTTACTCAGCAGATAAACTTTATCTGCTGAGTAAAGGACGTCGAGTCGAAAGATCTTGCAGAAACTCCGTTATTTATTTTTCTTTTGTGGCTTATACCATATATATATATATATAATATATATATATATATATATATATATATATATATATATATATATATACCAATGCCATACCAGGAAAAGGTAAGCAATTCCGGCAATATTGAACAAAAAATCGAGGTAATCCGAAATATGTAACTGGCATGGGACCTATTCCTCCGCACCTCTCTCCTTTTCCTTTGAGTATTTATTCTCCCTTTCCAGTTCCACTGAATTTCATTTTTAAGTACCTCTCTGAACTGCGAAATGAGAGAGAGAGAGAGAGAGAGAGAGGAGAGAGAGAGAGAGAGAGAGAGAGAGAGAGAGAGAGAAATCGAACTCGTTAATAAAATCTGCGCCATAGCAGTGATCTTAAACCGTGCAAAAGACATTGATTTAAACCATTACCGAAAGTATCCACTATTACTACTGGCTGAAGAGTTTTACCGGTCTTCACATAAGGCAGAAGTCTTCCCTAATGGCCGTTGTTAACGTAAAAAAGTAATAATTAGTAAAAAACAAGTTTTAATGCCCTTACATATAAAACAATATTAATAAGTTCTTCTTTGGCTAAGATTCATCGAGGAACGGAGCATCCACCTGTAAAGAAGCTTCAACCCTTACTTAAAAAAGAAAGAAAGAAAAAAAAACTCATCTCTTCCTCCTAAGAGAAAGGAAGAAAAAAAACTCCAAGTTGTTATTCTCGGGAAAGATTTATTCAAACAAACAGCAAATGAAACTAATTCCGGCAGGAAATCAGCTAAACTTCCACCGTCAGTCAAGGTCGTTTCCTTCCCGGAGGAGACTCGATGTAAACATGGGCAGAATTCGTGCGCGAATTCGTGCAAGTCATAAGATCCCATTTAAAACGAAAGAAGCATGGTTACGCTAACTATAAAGAGACAAATGGACGCCCTGAATCAGCGAGTTGCTTATGAAACCACTTTTCCTTATATCCCTCTTCTTGCTGAATTATATTATGCAAATAGAACATACGTATCTGTGTTTACTCAACGTGAAATCCCATAAGGCAAATGAAAGTATATGCAAGAACATACTTACTAAACATAAAATATCCCAGTATAACAGTTTATGAGAGCTTACAGGAATCTACACGGAAAAATCTGGATGAAATTTATTTTCATAGTGAAAACAGCCTTCAAGAGAGAGAGAGAGAGAGAGAGAGAGAGAGAGAGAGAGAGAGAGATTGAGAGAGAGACCGAGAGGAGAGAGAGATTCCATACTATTTCAAAATATTAGCACTTATTATTAAGGCAAGAATACTATTAACACTTCAAGGTAAATTCTGATATATATATATACAGCTCATCCTTTGTTCCCCTTCTTTTACCCAGTCCAGAGTTTGGCAAATGGAAATAATTAACTGGAACTTTTCGGCCCATCATTCAGCAAAGCTAATTAACGTAATTAGTAAAGTTTGAAGTTATGGTTTTACTTAACTAAAATTCCAACCCCTTTCCCTTACACTCAATTAATTTCGGTTCGTCTCTTAAATGAGCGAGAGAGAAAAAAATAATGCCTCCAGAATCCAGATGGCCATTTTCGTGGCTGGTTCTGCTTGTTTAAACAGAGACGTAGCTTCTGCTATTCGTTGTTTAATTTGACAACGATTGTGTCCACTGTAGAGAGGGTATGTCTTCTTTACACCCACTGTCCTATGATGCCTACTCGCATCTAATTGAGTAATAAATAGCCTACTAGCATTTAATAGAGTAATAAATATAGAGGCGACGACTTCTTAACTTATTGTGGATACTTGCTTACCTCAGTGAACTGCGTATGTATATGAATGTTTTTTTTCTCCTTGTTCCCATAATAAACGCTTATGCTCATTGTTTCTTTGTTTGTATGGTGTTTTTACGTTGCATGGAACCAGTGGTTATTTAGGGCAAAGGAAGACCAACCAAAAGCCTCTAAGTGACTTCCGAAACCACGTCAAGAGTAAACTTCTATCACCAGAAATACACATCTCTCACACCTCAATGGAATGCTCGAGAATTGAACTCGCGGCCACCGAGGTGGCAAGCCAAGACCATACCCACCACGCCATTGAGGCGCTCTTATGCTCATATATATGGATCTATGTCTATAGTTTTCTTCACAATTTTTCTATAAGCACTGTTTTAGTCAGTGCTCCGTTGTGTGTTGAAAGCGTGAGCCCCTAGACCTCAAGCGGTCTTTGGGGAGCTATCTAACTTGAATCAGTTTTACTTTATAGCTCGTCTCTTCCGTACTGTTATTACATTGTCAGTGAATTCCCTTGTTATTTACAATTGAAATCTTCTTTAATTTCACCTTATTTAATAGTTGACACCCAACTGTTTATTTCAGTCTTTGATCATGACCCTTTTCTGCAACAACAACCCAAAGAAGTTAGGGATGTTACTAAGCTCATCTTCTGTTTTTACATTTGGCCTCATCAAACAAAGACAACCAACGAGACAGGCTGTTCTGATACGCTTTAATAGCCCCGACCCGAGGAAAACAATAACAAGGAAAAGTAGGAAGGAAAAGGGGTGGAGTTTAATACTGACGGAAGGAAGGAAAGTTATCGGATCAAGGAAAAATAAAAGCACCAAGAAAGTTCCAGAGCTTGAGTGTAAAACAAAAAAAGAAGGTAGAAGAACCGGGTATTCCGAGATTAAGTAATACAGAGACAGTCTCAAAACTGACAAAGGAATTGTTTGTTTGTATGGTGTTTTTACATTGCATGGAACCAGTGGTTATTCAGCAACGGGACCAACGGCTTTACGTGACTTCCGAACCACGTCGAGAGTGAACGTCTATCACCAGAAATACACATCTCTCACTCCTCAATGGAATGGCCGAGAATCGAACCCGCGACCACCGAGGTGATAAGCAAACACCAATCCAACCACGCCACTGAGGCGCTGACAAAGGAATTGACAAAGCCTTTCATAATGTCTATTTGCAATCGAAGCGATGTTGTTTTTTAAAAACTAATAATTAATAAATACACAAGACAGCATCTGTATCTTCTCCTTATCTCATCGACACGAATTCCAAGGATTTGAAACCAGATAGTTTTTAAAAAATCTGCCGTTCCTCTTTTGATATTTGATTTAACAAAGACATTGATGTCGCTCATTAAGGAAAACGTTCTTACGTAACGTTAACAGCCTCCTAATTGGGATAGACGTTAGCTAACACAATTATGCTTTCTCTAATTGGCTCATAAATTTATCACAGACAGACAGACAGACAGACAGACAGACACAGACACACACACACACACACACACATATATATTATATATATATATATATATATATATATATATTTATATATATATATATATATATATATATCTATATATATATATATATATATATATATATATATATGCACAAATACAGACGCAAATTGTCGCTCAATATCCGATTCACTATACCTCGGGAATTAAAACTGATATAAGTGTTTCGCAACACACACACAGGATTCAAACCGTTGCTTGGTTCAGAAGCAACGCCAGACAATTAGTCTGACCACTGAGCCATCATGAATTATAATTACCTTTGGCTGTAACTTATTCCAGAGGTATATTGAATGTGGCTTGATATTTGTGAATTATTATATATATATATATATATATATATATATATATATATATATTATATATTATATATATATGTGTATATATATATATATATATATATATATATATATATATATATATTATATATTGCTACTTTCAAAATGCATATATCCCCTCTTAGACTATATAAAATGTTATGTAGAATTTTGGCAACATTTTTTCAGATTCCTAGATAGCTTAGAGATAGGATGTTTTAAATGTGTGTTCAGATTTCGCATAACATATATTAAAAAGAATACATATATAACATAGAATGTAGAAAGAGAGAGGATATCTTTGTCCGTTCAAAGCTAGAGTTGTTTTTCAAAATCTGTCAACACGTTTGATAAGCGAGCTCGAGCCTTCATTTGTGTTTTGGGATTCTGTCATCACGTAAGATAAGGGAATTCTGCTTCGAGCGATCGAATCGAGTACGTGTCTTTTTTTAACAGAATCGTCTCATACGTGTATGTCTTTGTCAAAGCCACGTGCAGATTACACATTTTATATGTAAAGTTGCTAAGATTTCGAAGCTTCTGGAAGCATTATTGCCAAAAACGTTTTGTGTCATCCCCTGTCCAGCTTCCATAAGGGAGAAGTTTTTCATTTGGGCGTAGATTCTCAAACCGTTCACATCTCTCTCTCTCTCTCTCTCTCTCTCCATCGCATAGCACTTTTGATTTTAAAAGTAACGTAATGATTTTGTACTTATTTGAATGGTCACTCGTAATTTGTAAATTTCAGATTTTATATTTCTTAATTTATTTAGTAGTATTTAGTGTTTTTTGTGGAATCTGAACAAACATTGTTGTTACAACGGCGCCTGGTTTTGTGAAAGTGTGAAACAAGCCTGCAGCAAAGAAAGAAGTTGGTATACCAAAAAGGTAAAGTGTGTTATATTTCTATTAACTGCAACTAATAACTGATAGGAACAGTGGTTAGGTAACAACTAATAACTAATAACTGATAGGAACAGTGCTTAGGTAACAACTAATAACTAATAACTGAACGGAACAGTGGTTTGGTAAAAACTGAATAACTGATGGTTACACTGGTTTGAGAGAAACTGTTTACGTTTTTGCACGTTACAAATTTTTGTGTTTTGTGTTTGTTTCATTTTTGTGCATTTGTTCATTTTCTTATTGATGTGTGCCTTTTTATTTTTATATTCTGTATGATTGATGCTTTTTGCAAAGTTTGATACTGTCCACATTTTTCTGTATTTTCATTTAAATTCACAATTTAATTGAATTAGTTATTTTCATTAATTAGTAGTTGCACATTTAATTAAATTTAACACTAGTGAATTAATTTGCATTTACTTAGAATTATTTTCAGTTTTATTGTTGTTAACACTTGTGAATTAATTTCTAATTTTCAATTATTGCCTAACACTTTTGAATTTCAATTGAATTAATTTTCTTGAATTTTGTGATAAATTAATTTTTTGATTTAATTTTTACTTAATTGATTCAAGAATTAATTAAACTTTACTTTGTTTTCAAGTAACGGTAATTTTCCCTGATATTGTGAATTTCACTTATAAATTTTGAGTTTAATAATAAATTTTTGTATTGAAAATTTTTATAAGTGTTTTCCTTTTTATACCAGTATATTTGCATTTGATTATATTGATGTTAGGTAGAAACAGAGTGGTAATTGATCTGTTTTCCTTCATTAACTTGAAGTGACTTAGAACCAGGGAAGTACTTAGACTTCTGAAATCAGGGAAATACTAGACTTTTAAAGTTGTTGATGGAGTGATGCCCTTTGATTAACTTAATTACTAACAAGATTACCTCACACCTGTTTTGATGAACTTAGTCTGATTTTCTGCAATACTGGTAAGTTGTTAAGGGATCACTGTTGCCTTTAGAGTATTCAGTTGTTTAGTACCTGTGATGAGGGTTCAGGTGTCTGGTTTTTGTGAGGTAACAATTAATGAATGGTAAGTGTAGTAACCAGATACTTGGCACTTCGTCACAATATATATATGTGTGTGTGTGTGTGTGTGTGTGTGTGTGTGTGTAATCGAGCTGTTTCCTCTAAAAGAAGAAAAAAAGTACAAAATCACAACTGCTGAATTAATTATGAAACCCTAAGTAGAAAAACTTCCGCATTACCACTACATACACCTATACACAGAGAACTCATCAGTAGCGCGTCAAGGAACATGCCACCCGTACCCCCTATACCCACCCTCCTCCCCGGGGCAAAAAACTTTCTACGCCATCCACCAAGGCTCTCCCTTTCCAATACCTCTGTCACACCATTTATTCTACATTTTTACCCAGGGTTTCCGCCAGGTTTCCCTGACTTTCCTCTCGCACTTCTAAATCCTATCTACTTTCCACCAACCAACGGTCTCCCGTTTTCATTATCAATCAGCATCCACACTTCACTTCCATAAATGCCCCGGATCAATCCCATGAGGATGAAACAAACATCCGTGGGTTCATTTCCTGGTAAATCTAATGTGTCCCTGTTGACCCAGGCAGTGAATCAAGTGCACTGAGGTTACTCGACTCTGGTGGGTCTCAGCCTGGTTTGAAAACTAGCTAGGCTAGGACAATTCCAAGAACTGGGACCTATGATGTCATTCAGCGCCGAGAGGAAAATTGAGAGAAAGTAAGATGGAAGAGAGAGAATACGAATGGAGGTACAGTAAAAAGGAATGAAATGGGTTGCAGCTAGGTGCCGAAGGGACGTTGCCAAGAACCTTAAGTAATGCCTACAGTGCACCGCGCGTGAGGTGCTCTGAAGTCACTAGCCCCCTGCGGGTGATGAGCGGCCAAGGATCAAAATGAGGCAGATAAAGACTTCAACTGTGGCGGATGTTTACTTGCTACTTCTAATTTTTTCTTTTCCCGTTTCCTTTTTCTGACATTTCAATCACATTATTTTGTATGGACTAATGTAATCAAAATAATGGTATACATATTACTTCAATTACGTCGTGGTTCTCGAATCACAACGAAATCCATTCATGAAAAAAAATAAGAAGAAACATTTTTTCGCATTATTTTTTCTTCACTCTCAATACCTCACAAAACTTGGTTATTGAGGGAAAAATATAAACTTTTTTCAAAGTTATTAGATAATTTTCAAAACATTCTCTAAAGAGAGGCTAAGCACTATAATTAGAGTAGAGTTTGAAAGAGAGCCAAGTAAAATATGGCTTTACTTATCCGACTTCATATAAGATCAGAACATGTGAACTTTTGCAAGTCATTAACTGTTGAATCATCTTGGTGAAGATATCTAGTAAATAAACGTCCTCCTGTTTTAATTCCATTATAGCTTGTACCGACGTCCGAAATCTTGCGGTTTCTTACCAGTCATTCAGTTCTCTTAAATGATTATCAGAGAAATCGTTGCTGTTCGCTAGAGAAAAAAAATAACAGCTTACGCTAATGAACGAGTACGTTTTGTTACACCGCGCCTTCCAGTAACTGATCTATTTCCCGTGCTGAATAGACGACCAATTGAATGCAACTCTCAACCCAGAGACAATAGACGACGCCAATTTAGGGACTTGGAAACCTCTAACTCCCCACTCTCAGCTATACTGCCACGAAGGGTTAACAATGAGAAGATTCAAAAGGGAAACCGAACAACTCCAGTCTAGTATTTGTTTCTCCGAAAGTGACCTGAGGGCCTGTCCACCTGAAGCGACAGCTCTTGTTTCTTGAACAACGGCCGAAATTTTGTAAATAATCGTTATGTTCTATCAGTTGCATCTTTGACGATGAAGAGTGGCATATAAAATTTAGGGCCAAGTGCTGGGACCTATAAAAGGTTGGAAATTTGAGAGTAAAATGGTTTCAGAAGGTGTAAAAAGAATGAAAGGGACTTTAGATACGGGAATCTACGAAGAACCTTAACTAACTACAAATGCACCGCCTGAGTTGCACAGACGGCGCTGCCCCTCTACGGAGGTATGGACTTGAAGACCAAAAATATGTTTCCAGTTTAAATTTTAACTTTATTTGATCCCTTTTGACCAAGACTTTACATTTGTCACACACATTTTCCTTTACAGTATATATATATATATATATATATATATATATATATATATATATATATATATATATATATATAGACCCCACATTGGATAAAACTCACTTCTTTTAATGCATAGGGGGCAAAGGAAAAGAATAAAAAGAAAGTTGGAAGAAAGTGTAGGTTTTCACCAGTGGTGACAAACCCACCTCTTTAGCCACGAACCTTTCTACTTACATTGCCGTAGTTACTCTGATCATCACCTCTCACCCATTCCTTCAGAACTTTTCCCTAAACAAATCATACCACGCATACCTTGGTCAGCCACCCAGTTAAGGTGCGTTCACACGGTCGAACAACGTCCGACGGACAAACATTGTTACCATTTAACAATTGCTTACCAGAGTTTGCCTTCGGTGAGCAGAGTAAGAACAGTGATATACAACTTCAACTGTACCACAGTTTGTTGCCAGATCTACTTCCCTCGTTTCAACGCTTTTGACGTCATACTGCTTCGCCTTTGATATGGCAACAATGTTTGTCCGTCGGCATTGTTTCGACCGTGTGAACGCACCTTTACAGTTTCACCACTATCCATTAGCATCTCACATGAAATCACATCAAATCCTAGTATCTTTTCATTACTCAGCTGCTTAATTGCCCTCCTTACATCCTTTATAGCATTCCCAAACTTACACAAAACCTTCCCCTCCTGCATCATTTAACTCTGTCTCGCCTCTACTGTTCACACCATATGTCCTTAAAATACTTGCTCAGTCGACCGACGGATGCATTCACTTTAGACACCGTCTCGCCTGTTTCTTTTAGTTTTCTGTAAAAGACAGTTAAACTGAGATGAGATGGATAGTTATCTGTCCGTCCGCATTCTTCTGTCCGCCCTCATTTTTTAAAAACTTCTGAGGCTAGAGGGCTGCAAATTGGTATGTTGAACAATCACCCTCCAGTCATCAAACTTACCAAATTGCAGCCCTCTAACCTCAGTTGATCTCTTCTGTCATGGAATTGCATCTCAAATAATTTCATCTCCCCATCACTGAGATATATACGTATACATCCAATTTAATATATATATATATATATATATATGTGCAGAGCTAGATACAGCAGAATTATCCTACGCAAAGTACAAGTAAATTTAATTTCAAATGTGGCAATCCTTTCCTTTCAAATAAAAATTTTACATCCGAAGTTATGCTGACGAAGTTAACGATGAAAGTTTATTCCATTGTACTTCCCTGATAATCTGAAACTGCTGAAAAACATGCTCGACAGCGGAAAAGTTTGTCGAAGATGAAAAGGTTCAACTGAAGTTAGATCTGGCCTTTAAATTAATTCCAGCTCACACGTCAAAGCACATATGCCAGTGATGGTAGTAGTGAATAGGTCTTCGTAAGAGGATTTATCTTTATATATACATACAGACAGCATGGTCATGCATGGATAAAAGGGGGCAGTCACCACAGTGATACCAGGATAAAAGGGATGGACAGTACAGTAATACTTAGTTAGATGTAACAGACAGTACAGTAATACCTGGTTAAAGGTGTCAGACACCACAGAACTTTCTGGAAAAAAGGGACAGTCACCATAGCAATACCTGGTTAAAATGGACAGTCACTACAGTAATTCCTGGATAAAAGGGACAGACAATTCAGTAATACCTGGATAAAAGGGACGGTCATCTCAGTAATACCTGTCAGTTCGCCCATAACTGTTCAAACGGTGAACGTTTGAATGAAAACAGTAAAACTGTCAGTCATACCATTAACACAAACCACTCACCCTCTCTTTTCTCCTTCCCCTGCCCTTTTCCCTCCCCCTACAGTAGACTGTTCAGAGTTTCCCGGGCAGTGCCGGTTTGGTCAGCTTATATATATGGTAGGCATCTGCCTTTTCCCCCCAAGAAGGGGTGGCTCCATTCCAATTCTCCAGCCAATCACCCAGCACAGTCGATCAACTACAAGATTAACAATTTTATAAGTCATCATTCTCCGAAGCCATCCATTATAAGGTGAAAAGGCGCATATATATATACATTCATGCCTAGTTAGACTGATTCTAAAATATTTAAACCTTAACATGTCTACCCAAACGTTTGAGCACTAGGAATTAATGTTAATAATGGACAAAGCAGGTTTCCCTTCCTAGTTTTTTCTATTGTTGGAGGTGCCGGTGGTGACAGGTGTATAAAAACATAACGAGCTTACCTTAAGAATGGTGCAATCAATTGTGCAAAATCTTGACAAAGTTTATACGTGATAAACCCAGCTGGCTTCCGCCTCTAACAAAGGCATTCTAAGACTCCTGAAAAAAATATATTATCATCAGATTTATACGATGGAGATCATCCTCAAGAAAAGTATAAAAAAAATTCTTGTTTGTAGGGGTTAACGAACTAGTATTTAAATGAAAACAAAAGCATTCAAGAAAATTACCACAAATACTGTAGGCAGCCAGGTACAAACATTAGTCAAATGGGGCTTCATACCAGCACAATAAGAATAACGCAAATTGGAAACCAAAAGACACTCAAGCTAGTTTCTTAATAGAATAAAATACTTTTCAAAATCCCAACAGCTAAACTAATTGCACCATTCGGGATCCTCGTGTTCCATTGCTTCAAATCTACTATTAATCATCATTGTTCGAGACAGAAAAGACAGAAACAGCTCAGTGGGTGAAGTTGAGAACTGGAAAGCTTTTTGGACTGAAATGATAGAAACAGCAGCAAACAAAGATCAGGGATATAGTACATGATAATGTCTTAGAATATGGATTTATATGACAAGCTAATAAACACTGCAAGGTAAAAAAAAATTGATGAATGAAAAGCCTTTTGATATCTTAATGGTTACTGAGGGATCTTTTTCGTCAGTGGTATAACTGTACCTGCCCTATTATGTATATGATGAACAGAGTTTGCGAATCTCACAGGGCACCTTCGGTGGAGTACGATGTTGATATTCCACATAGGAAAATGAAAATGGTATATCTCAGAAAATGCCCAACAGTTTCATCCTCCAATGGACCTCTTCTTGGAGCGTTTATTAATAAACGCTCCAAGAAGAGGTCCATATGCCATTTTCATCTTCCTATGTGAATGCAATCGAATTACCATATCTTCGTGCCTAAGAAGATTACCTAATAGTAATAAATTATATATATATATATATATATATATATATTATATATTGCTACTTTCAAAATGCATATATCCCCTCTTTGACCGTATACAATGTTAGAATTGAATTTTGCAACATTTTTTCAGATTCCTAGATAGCTTAGAGTTAGGATGTTTAAAATGTGTGTTCAGATTTCTGCATTACATAATGTAAAAGAATATATAACGTAGAATGTAGAAAGAGAGAGAATATCTTTGTCCGTTCAAAGCTAGAGTTGTTTTTCAAAATCTGTCAACACGTTTGATAAGTAGGCTCGAGCCTTCGTTGTGTTTTGGGATTCTGTCATCACGTATGATAAGGGACTTCTGCTTCGATCGATCGAGTCGAGTACGTGTCTTTTTTTAACAGACTGGTCTCATACGCGCATGTCGATACCGAGTGCCACAACGGCACATTTCACATTTCTTTGTAAAATTGCGTAAGATTTCGAAGCTTCTAGAAAGAATTATTGCCCTAAACGTTTTGTGTCATCTCCAGTCCGGCTTCCGTAAGGGAGAAGTTTCTCATTACATCTTAGATACTCGAGGCATCCAGATCTCTCTCTCTCTCTCTCTCTCTCTCTCTCTCTCTCTCTCTCTCTCTCCATCGCATAGCACTTTTGATTTTAAATAACGCAACGACTTTCGTACTTATTGAATGGTCACTCCTAATTTGTGAATTTCAGATTTGATATTTCTTAGAGTTTATTTAGTATTACTTAGTGTTTTATGTGGAATTTGAACAAACATTGTTGTGTAACGGCACCTGGTTTTGTGAAAGTGTGAAACAAGCCTGCAGCAAAGAAAGAAAATTGGTATACCAACAAGGTAAAGTGTGTTATATTTTTATTAGTTGCAACTAATAACTAATAGGAACAGTGGTTAGGTAAAAACTAATAACCGATGGTTACAAAGGATTGGCAAAACTGATAACTAATGGTTTGAGTGAAACTATTTACATTTTTACACATTGCAAATTTTTGTGTTTTGTGTTTGTGTTTTTATTTTTTTTTTGCATTTACAAGCAGTCCCCGGATTACGACAGTCTCGGCTTACGACGTTCCAAGGTTAAGGCGCTTTTCAATTATTCAGCAGAAATTATTTCTAGGGTTACGATGCATGTTCCAGGGTTACAACGCCTACAACAGTGATCTGACAGATGAAATATGACTCCAAAAATGCAAAATAATCAATATTTAAAGGTTTTTTTGATGAAAAATGCAATATGAATGCAGTTTACATAGTTTTCAATGCACCCAAAGCATTAAAAGTAAGGTTTTCTTATGATTTTTTATGATGTTTCGGCTTACGACGCTTTTCGGCTTACGACGCGTCTCAAGAACGGAATCCCCGTCGTATCCCAGGGACTGCCTATTCATTTTCTAGTTGAAGTGTGTGTTTTTATTTTATATTCTGTGTGATAAATACTTTTTGCAATTCTAGTATTTTCCGCATTTGTCTGTGTTTTCATTTGCATTCACAATTTAATTGACTTAGTTATTTTCATTAATTAATCGTTGCACATTTAATTAAATTTAACACTTGTGAATTAATTTGCATTTACTTAGAATTCTTTTCAAATTTTATTGTTGTTTAGCACTTGTGAATTAATTTCAAAATTTCAATTATTGCCTAACACTTTTGAATTTCAATTGAATTCATTTTCTTGAATTTTGTGATAAATTAATTTTGATTTAATTTTACTTAATTGATTCAAGAATTAATTAAACTTTACTTTGTTTTCAAGTAACAGTAATTTTCCCTGATATTGTGAATTTCACTTATAAATTTTGAGTTTAATAATAAATCTTTGTATTTAAAATTTTTATTTATAAGTGTTTTCATTTCTAACCAGTATATTTGCATTTGATTATATTTATGTTAAGTAGAAACATAAGAGTGGTAATTGATCTGTTTTCCTTCAATTTACTTGAAGTGACTTAGAACCAGGGAAGTACTTAGACTTCCGAAATCAGGGAAATACTTAGACTTTTAAAGATGTTGATGGAGTGATGCCCTTTGATTAATTTAATTACTTACAAGATTACCTCGCACCTGTTTTGATGAATTTAGTCTGATTTTCTGCAATACTGGTGAGTTGTTAAGGGATCAGTGTTGCCTTTAGAGTATTCAGTTGTTTAGTACCTGTGATGAGGGTTCAGGTGTCTGGCTTTTGTGAGGTAACAATTAATGAATGGTAAGTGTAGTAACCAGATACTTGCCACTTCGTCACAATATATATACACCAACAGATGTTAGTATCTCGTTCAACCCCGGCAGCAGAACATCCAGTACGTAATACTATTTCTCATTTTATCACAGACTTCGCACAATTACCTATCCCCCCCCCCCACCCCCCGCCCCACCCCCCTTTTAGATAGTTGCAAAATTTAAATCACGCATGTTCATTAATAGATATAATTGGAACGAAGGTATGCGCAACTTGAATTTTTCCAACAATAATAGGTAATTGGCACAATTTTAACAGATACCAGAATATGTACCCATATGACAGAGTCCTGAAAAGAAATTGCAGTTTGCTCGTGGTAACCTGTGCACTAGGCTTGGATGCAACAGATTTCATGTAGCATATCAATATTGGATGCAAACTCTTGGAATAACTAATTGATATATTAATACATATAGTTCTTACCAACACCAAAATACAATAGTTTATTAAAGAAATAAAGACGTGTAGTTGTCTAAACTGAGTCAACCAAACCAACTCATTAGTCTACACATTTCCAGGGAGAGAAAAACAGCTACCAACCAGGGATGGGCCGACGGGGGGGTGGGGTGGAGCAGGGGGGAGGGTGCTGTGATTAACCTCCTTGATGTTGATTTTGAATTGGTAAAAAATGGACAGTATTTGTTCTTTTAATACACACCTGTACAGTGTGTGTACATATATATATATATATATATATATATATATATATATATATATATATATATATATATATATGCATCTGTATATAGTATGTACATATGTATGTAAGAAATTAAAAATCTATAAATATTACACACGCGTACACACCACCACAAACACAAATATGGGCCTATACCAACTTAACCATAACCATAAGAAGTCAAAATAAGCATACAAAGTATACCAGTACACACACACACACACACACACACACACACACACACACACACACACACACACATATATATATATATATATATATATATATATATATATATATATATATATAGTAGCTCAACTTCGTCAATATTACCAAGTTGGTCAAAACTGTCTTTAACCCCCTCAATCAGATGGTACTCTAGCCATCCCTGCTGCTAACATAAAAATTAAACACCGTGTTCATTCTTCTGTCTAATAAACTGCAATCGCAATCATTAGTAATTTCTGCACGATTTAAAGCAACTTATAGACAATATATGTCTCCCATCTTCGAAGCCATGACCATGTTTCAAAATCGGGAATAGCATGGGGACTGGTTACTTCCCAACCTATCCATCTAATTAATTTTGATCATAAAGAATGATACTTAAAAGAAGGACAAAACAATTCAATTACTTGCCGAATCCAGAAGCTTAGGCCTAGCCTTTGTTAGGCCTTGAGTCTTTTCCATGGCGTCACCATTCTTAACGCTATTTCTCCTTGGCATGCTCATTCGATCACTTTCACCACAGACAAATTATCGTCATATATTCAAAATTAAGTTGTACTTACAACTAATGTTTAAATGATAGAGCATCTTTCCAAATGAGTAGTTTGAGAACATAAGGTGCAGAGTAAGTTACCAAACAATTTTCTTTTTGTCATCAACCATTGAGACATAGGTATCGTTTGATAAAAACATAAATTAAATCAAGATGTGTTGCAAAAATAAAAAAAAATCAGGTTATCCTCACACTTGAGTGACTGGACCGTACTGAAGTTTTTTCTACGGTTTGTTTACCTTGTCCCGACACATTCTCACCAAGTTGAACCACATTCAACAAAATGCTTCTATTAAACATCTCTAACGATCCATTTACTATATATCTGTAACTAGATCGGATGTCATAGACAATGTAATACAAGCCTACCTACTGCAAAGAATTCTTAATGATGGACAAAATGCAGCAGGTGTCCCTCTGCATAACAGTAACACAATAGAAAGAGGAGTCATGTTGACACACCTTCAGGCCCACAACTGGGTAAAAATTTTAAATTACAAACAAGATCTCTTTCGCTTCGTTAGTATGTGGCATATGTAAATGAAATTACTGACGTTCTGTTTGCTTATCCGAAATTCTCTTCACTTTTGTGCCAATTATATGCTGAAATCCTAAAAGAACGTGTCAACAGCGAGAGCATAGGCCTATCTACTGCTAACTGACACGATATTAACTGACTTGCAAAAATTACCAGTAAATCATTCCGAATGCTTTGCTTACTTGTGAAATGTTGTAATTCCATCTTCTCTAGGAGAATTCGCGTGTCCATTTCTGCAACTTTAGGCTGCATAACATACCGTTATGAATAATGAAAGAAGAAAATAGCAAGGCACACTAAGCACCGACTCACACTCTCGGCACGGATGTTTGAAGATGGCCATTGGCCAGTGGCAGTGCAAGGATCTGCGAGAATGCGACGTGGAGCAGCGCCGCTCCTTTTGTCGCCCACCAACCCACTTAGTACTAATGTAGAGATAATATCTTTACGTGTGAAAGTAATTTCTATTCCACTGAGCGAATTATTGTGTTTCAGAATCCCCAACTTGATACCATGTATCGTTATATGATTACAAATAGTTTTGGAATTTTCGCTCTTCACTTCCTTATTTTTGAAATAGTTTTATAATGCACGTTTATCTTGTCTTATTGTTTGCATAATTAACTGGTTTGTCATTTACAGTAAAAGTAGAGAAACTAAGTAGCAAACACAAACGAGAGATGAACAAAAGGCATCCCGACTGGTGGGCCCGAGATGATTTTGGTCATACATTGCATTGATAAACTTTATCAAAGATGATTTTAAATTTCATTCAAAGCAGCAGCAGCTCATAAAGGGTTTTTATACGCCTCGACATGCCAGTCATCTTTGTAGAATTTTGCCACCGTAAACGAAAAGTTAGAACTGAAGGGGGGGAAAATGTGTTGAATCACAAGAAGAGCTGTTTCCCTACATCATCCTACAGCCGTCTTTCGTTTTTATCCCCTGCAAATCCTCTAACTGACCATCACTTTGTCCATCAGGAAGTAGCCACTCGTATTTACTTGTCTATAATATGTTACAGTTTTCTTGAACCAGTCCTCCCTTCAGGTCGTAATTGTTTTCTCATCTCTCTTTTCAAAGACAGCTTATAATCTGGATACCGTATTTCATAAAGGTCATTTTTTAAAATGTTTTCTTAATACTAGGTTTCGTTAGCATATACTGATTAAATCTCCTATTTGTACGTTTTCGTTTTTCAGCAGCTGATAAAGCTCAGTCAGGATGAAGTTATCTATTTATTATCAATCAGTTTAGCCACACTGGTAATCTAATCTCTTAATTACCTAGTTACTAGCAATCAATCTTATTCATATAAAAATAAATATTTCTTCTTTGAAAGCAACATTTATTAAATATGATAATGGCCCATTTTTCTTATGTTTAGCGTTGGGTGCAATTGTAAAATGGTCATATATATATATATATATATATATATATATATATATATATATATAGATAAAAGAGAGAGAGAGAGAGAGAGAGAGAGAGAGAGAGAGAGAGATGAGAGAGAGAGAGAGAGAGAGAGGAGAGAGATTTAATAACCACTTCTCTGCCCATGTTATTCATTCTTGGTACTTGGTGCATTAATTTTTATGTGGCATTTGCAACGGGGAAAGAAATTACCGTATGGCTGCTCTTGTGACGGCTTGCTTACATCTAGCATTTGATACCATCCATCGGCCCCCGCACATTTGGGCAAAAGGGGCACTTGCCCCCCCACCCCCTTCCTGAAGTCCTGGAAAAATTTGTAGTATATATTATATTACATTTATTACATTTAACTACATCATTTATTTTCCTTCCATTTTACAATGTATTCTCTCAGTTTAAGTAAATTAAAGGTATCATTACGTATTGTATAATATTTTTATACAGTATTCAAATATTTCTTTCCAGAAATATTCAAATTCAGCTGAATAGTATTTGGAACTATGAAAAAAAAGTTAATGTAACATCGTATTTTTTTCTTTTTCGCATCTTGCTTCACTTAAATTATTGGCATCGCAGTTTCCACTGCATATATATATATATATATATATATATATATATATATATATATATATATATATATATATATATATTAATTTTGCCCCCTCTTGGAAAATATGCTGCGGGAGCCTATGATGCCATCTCAAAATGCTTATGAATTTATACATGAAAATTTAATAGTCTGCACTACCTCTCTGTCTTCGTTATTCATTTTTCGCGTTTTATATATCTGTTCTTATTCTGGAAGCTATTAATGGAATGCTACCTTTGCCCAGTTAAAAAATAAAAAAATCGGCTGCCCTTTTGGTTGTGGTCCGAGTGGACGCGACAATTCCTGACAAAGTAAGGAAGAAGAAGAGTGTTATTCGCGCCAAATATAGTACTATCTTGTTAGACAAATTAGTACTAAGAACATTCAATATTGTAAGCCATGCCTCGTAGTCCTTCCAAAAGAATCAAGGCACAGAACAGCAAAATGGAAGAAAAGCCTCCCGAGAGCAGACCGAAGGGCGATCAAACTGTTATGTTATTGAAAGGTAGGTTAATGTCAGTAATACTATTGGCCTTGGCTCTCGCAACCAACGCTAGACGTAGGCTAACTTGGCTGGTTCTAATGGGAGGACTAGACCTAGCCCACTTAATTCATGTTAATTTAACGTACTTTGTATTGCTGCCATAAGCTTAATCTTCTAAGATTTATAAAACACACGAGGCTCGTGGGCTTTTTAAATTTGTAAGCACACATTGACCATTTAGATAATGGCGTCATGACTTGCACTTCTAAGGTACCGTGGGCTGACTTCGAAGGTTTCGAAGAGAAGCAAACCCTTAAATCCTCTTCAGGAGAGGCCTGGCCTATCATAGACTATTTGCCGTTAGTTCATTTGTCCATTTCCTAGGAGCTTTATACCTAGTAGTAATTTACTATATACCTAGGTAACTACCCCTAGTAGGTGGATAGGCTTACCAACTAAATTCAACCCAAAATATCAGGATGAGTCTCCAATATGTAGGTAGTCTTCATTCTGGGTATCTAGGACCCTAGACTCAGTGACACTACAATCCTTTAATAAAAAAAAAACGAACTTACCTAGCTAGGTAGTAGGACTATGTTGCCCAGTTTTTCGACTCTTGTTTTATTCATGTCAGACCTTTATTGATGCAAACTATTGGGTACATTTTTAGGTATACCTAGCTAGGCTAATGCTAAATATTGCACATTATTTTGCTATACACAGTATCACATTTGGGGGCACCAAGTGTGTCAAAGCGTGGCCACCGAGAGTACAAGGCCATTTCACCCTCTGGCCGCGTCGTCCTAAGTAGGCTGACCTGGCTATCAAACACTGGGACGGGATGGTGACATTGTAATTCTGTGAGGAACTCATTACCTGAAGTTTTTTTGCATTCTTACATACATACATACATACATTGACTTTACATTAACTATTGACCACCAAATCCAAAATATCTCTATAAAATTTGCTGTATCATTGTAATTAGGCAATTTTTTCTCTTTTCCAATATTTCGCATTGCTTGAATAATATATTCATTAAAAAGTTTTAGGACTAAATTCACGTTTTGTTTTTCAGATGTCGATGGCCGCAATGCTCTTATTGTTAACTTATGAGATTGTCTTGACAATAATTCTGACTCTACTAAATATAAATCCTCTAATGATTTCCAGGGAGCAAAGGATACATTTGGTTCGCTACAAATTTCGCTGAATGGAAATTTTGGAAATACCATTGTTTTGGATTTATCTTTGAGACACAACCAGTTATTTCTGATACACTTCAGTATGTGTACACTATCAAACAAGAAAAACAAAGGTCTGCATTTTGCAGCTGGATGGGGGTAGGCAATTGACCGCTTTGGTGGGGTTGCAAAATGCGACATCGCTTTTCCATTTATCCTATTATTATCCGTAATGACACTGATTACTTTCAATCCAATTTTTTCAACCCTAGTATTACTTTTTTATAACTTGGAATAGCGTTTCTGCTTTTATAGTTTTTACCGGAATAATATGTACCACATCTCGAAATTTTGATAGAACAGCACCTATCATGAAAGCATATGCAGTGGTTGCTGCTTCATTGCTGTTAAATGCAGATCCTATTACAGCACCTCCCTTATAATAAAAAAAAAAGCTTTAAATGTATCTCGTCAATCATTAATGTTACTGTTTTATGCATGACACTTACCTGGCAGGTATATATATAGCTGTATTTTCTGAAGTCCGACAGAATTTAAAAAAAACTTCCGACACACGCAGTGGTCGGCCAGGTGGTTAGTACCCATTCCCGCCGCTGGGAGGCGGGTATCAGGAACCATTCCCATTTTCTATTCATAAATTTTCTGTCGCCGGTACTGAAAACACCTGTTTTCAGTACCTCCGGCTTAGGATTTTGGAAACTTCATTTGCCGCTAAGTATCCTAATTGTCTTTTAATTTGATTTACTTGGATTTGTGGCTAGGCATACGCTATCTTAAATTGATTTGAATTTGATTCATTTTTGCATAAGATATCTGAATCTAGTTAGGCTAGTTTCAGAGGGTGTTGTCTGCAAAGATAGGGTGTGGCTACGAAAGCTTCGGTAGTTCCGCACTTGGGGGGCGCAATTAATCAGTAAACATGTCTATTTCCGTAAGGAAAAAGTATGATTCGTATGTACGCAATTAATCAGTAAACGTGTCTAATTCCGTAAGGAAAAAAGTTTGTTTAGTATGTACGCTATTAATCAATTACGAAGTCAGGGTAGTGATACTGCTAACCTTCCGGTAGACTTTATTTTGCCTAACGCTGTAGTATGGATACGGGTTATGACTATGTATGCGAGAGGTGATCGCTCTCCTTCATTGTTGTGAAGAGTTCTACTTCTGTTTTTGTTACGCCTAACCCTGTAATGTTGCCTTCGGGCCCTAAAACAGTGTCTGTAGAGGTTATTGCCCTTTCTCTTATACTATTTCGATTCGTAACTTAGAATCGAAAGTGTTTGCTTTAGAGAGCAATAGTGAAGTGGCTAAGTGCAGTGACAGTGCCCCTTGTGTAGTGGAGGGTGCGTCAGATCGGCCTTATAACGCCTCTAGGTCTAGACCTCTGTCGAACTCCCAGAACCAAGGGAGAGGGCATGTCGAAAGCCGAAGGAGGGTTACAGGGAACCCCCACCGATCTGGCGTGCCTTCGGCAGTTCCTGATGAAAATACCCAGACTGCCCAAACGTGCGTGCACATGCACGAATCCTGAAGGATTGCTTCTCGTCCTCCGAGGCGTCTCCCCGCACAAGGGTTGGAGCTCTCGGAAGGACTCGCGCCTCTAAGAAGCTTTATAGAAGAGGACGCTTTCACGTCCCTTCTCCCTCGTTATGTGTTTCAGTGAGAAGTAAGAAGGCGAAGAAAGTTGCCTGATCACGTGTACTTCTTTCCACCAAGAAATAGGAAAAAGAAGGCAGTTTCTCTCGCTTGTTTTGACGCCTGTCAGGAGCATGACGCTTTTCTGCACGCTTATTTGGACGATCGGCTTGAACAGGACGCTCGGATGGACGCACTCACCAGTGGACGCCGAGCGTCCTCGCCAGTGGCCGCCGAGCGTCCTCGCCAGTGGACGCCGAGCGTCCTCGTCAGTGGACGCCGAGCGCGCACCAGGACGCCGAGCGTCCTCGCCAGTGGACGCCGAGCGCGCACCAGAACGTTTCTGTTGAACTCTTCAAGCTCTTGTTTAAGATTTGAGCCTCAAGAAAGTGAACAGAACTTCGTCTTCGAAACCCAGCAAGACCTCCGGGTTTCGTGAATTCAAGAGGTCTCTGTCATATTATATTGCTTTTCGCAAAGGTGGATGGAGTTAAGGAAAGCTCAAGGGAAGATCTCGTTTTCTCTACCTCAGTCAAGACTTTGAGATAAGACAGTTACGGGTTATGTAAAGGCTCGACGTCCTGAACGTCAGGATTTTCGGCAACGTTCAGTAGGATTCTTGCAAAGGCACTCATCAAAAGGACGCTCTTCAGGAAAGCGCAAGACAAGACTTCCTTTGCCATACTGCCAATAAATTTAAAGCTTTTTAGACCATCTGAAAGGGTTTTTTCAGATGATAGATTTTGTTAGTTTCTAGTCGAGACTTCCATGCCGATTGAGCATCGTCGTTCTACCTACCGTAAGCCCAGTCTTTTAACAGGATTCTTGTCCCTTCCTTGTTTGAGACGGGAATCGAAAAATAAAAGGCTCGACTTCCTGGATTACGTTTTGTCAATTCAGTGACTTTCCCCCATTGACAATATACTATCGTTTTGTCAAGTAAGTGGGTCTCCCCTCATTGACAAAATATCTCTCTGTACCGTTAATGGGTTAGTTCTCATTGCAAAACATCTCATTAACTTGATATTGCGTAAGCGAATAAGGACAAGGTTCGGAAGAGCTCTCCTTCCTCATTCGCAGACTCGTACACAGAAATAGACTTGTAGACTACGTCAATGAACGCTTATGTCCAGTATCTTAAGAAGCTTGAGATGTCTGCTTCGATTCTCTAAGTTTTGTTCATGAAACTTGCCTGTCAGATATGTATGTAGCTGTATTTCCGATTCAGCTATATATATGTCTGCCAGGTAAGTATGAACAAACTTTATTGTGATATAATAAAATTTTTTGCCTTGCGTTATTTTACTACTGGTTGGTTCAAGTCATACACGCTTGCTGTAGTTACCTCTTCGGATGGCAACCGAGAGGTCTATTGTCTACTATTTGTTTTAAGGACATTTAATCGTCACTCCCTGCAGCCTTCCAGGAGTTTCCGATTTATCTTTTACCGTTGTATGGTAGTGTTCTGACGACACAAACGCATCTATATATTTAGCGTTTTCTGTTTCGCTTAAATATACCAGCTTGAGAGTCTCTTTTGTTCAAAAATAACTGACCTATTTCTTCGTAGAATAGGCGGGTAGCTGGCAACCCAGACATAAAGTTAACGAGACGACGTTCGTAAGCTGCTGGCTGCTGCTGTGTCTGACTGTCCAAGTTCCAACCGAGCCACCAGTAACAGATCGTGCGCTGTCATGCGCTGTAGTTTTTACGTCTCTCTCTCCTGCGGGATTGACTGACTAACCGTATCTCTGTGCTGGCGGTTACGTCTCTCCTGCGGGATTGACTGACGAACTTGTATCTCTGTCCTACAATCACGGACTTTAGCCTAAGATTGAGGGGATTTCTTACGTGAATGAATAAACGTTGCATTAGTTTTGCCTTACTATGTCAACAGAGTTATCTCTCTTAATCCTTTCGGTGCTCGTTACCGCACGGTATAGAACTACGAGTCTACCGCAACATTGCACTTTTATATGCTCTCCTGCTTAGGCAAAGCGCAGCCTTATAGGGAAGTAAGCATACTCGGGGAGGGAATGGATGAGCTTGCTGGGGACCATTTCCTTCCTGAAGAAGTTTGTTTCCCCGAATAGACTGCAATTCAGACCACAGTTTTTTCCTACCGGGAAACTGAAATATTATTCAAGATCTAGGAATTATTCTGAACATCTCTCAGTGCGTCATGATAGAAAGAAGGTGCCGGACATCTGGATAGTGTTTCAGATGTCCTGGATCTTAATCTGAAAGAAGTAAATGCAATTCGGTAGTCCCTCCAGTCCTCGAAACGAGTTTTGGAACCAGTGGTCCACATCAACTCTGATATTCCACAGCTCTCTCATATCTTAAGAAGTATCTTCTCTCGGTCCCTGCTCGAGTTTACGAGAAAGAGCCTATTATAACAGGCGTAGAATGTAACGATCATCTAGAGGTTCGTTACAGGATTGCAAAAGTCCGTACGAATCGTCTCGATCGACGGCAGCAACGATAGATTACTAACATGCTAGGTATTTTAAATTAAGTGTGGTGTTCTTTTTAATGGTTGTCTGAGAGGGTTATTTCCTCTTCAGTATGTGAAGTGTAATGTGTTACGTTAGCTTTGTGTGTGGTTCAGGTGGTCTAACTTATCCTAGCATGAATGCCCCTGGTAAGAGAGGGCTAGGGTTTCCTGTCAACAAATTGGTCCCGTCCAGTTGTCAGACCCTTGTTATTAGCTTTCTCAACAAACAGGTCACATCCTAGTTGAGAGCTACTAAGGTTTAGCAGGCTAAGAGGCAGGACCTACGAAGTCAGCTACCTTAGCAGGTAAGGAACTTAAATAATAATTTTAAATATTTTAAAAATTATTAATTTTTGATTATGACGATGTTGCTGTCTGTGACCCACCTCCAAATGTGTCAATCAGCTATATAATACCTGCCAGGTAAGTGTCATGCATAAAAATGATATTGTTATGATACAATAAAGTTTTATGCATACTTACCTGGCAGGTATATATAATTAAATTCCCACCCTCCTCCCCTCAGGAGACAGGGTTCAGAGAAAATCTGAGGAAAACGGGAATAGTTCCAAGTACCAGCGCCACGGGAACGTGGGGGAGATCACCTGAACTACCAGTGGTCTAGCGGTTGCCGAGAGTTTTGAAAAAAAATTCTGCCAGTGCGAACAGACAACAGAGAATGTTGTTTGACAGATTTGCATCTGTCAAACAACAAAGACCTTCACGATCATTGAGGTCTGTGGAATCTCGATTCTAGCTCACCATCTACTTTTTGCCTCGCCTGTTTTCTCGGAGTCAGACACTCGTGCGAGATCAGGCGACATATAGTAGCCCGAGTTTCTTATTGACGAAGTCGATTGCGGACGACGTTGGGTTGCGTTGATACACCCCAAGGTTTGCTTAGATTGAATCGCCCAGGCAGTCCAGACACTCATCCTTCAGCTAAGAATAGTGCCTTTTGGTCTTCAGGGTACAGCCTTGCTGTCCTTGATTCGTCTGACTGGTCAACTGGTCGTTCACCTGACTTTAGTACAGACTGTGCATTTTCCGGATCGAAGCTTTCAATATGGAACTTAGACGTAGTCTGAAGTTCGTGATGTCAAAGCATTCGAACCTCTCCTGCCTGTTAACTTCTTGTATGTGATCAGGAAGGCCTTCTTCTAACCACCCGATACGACAAAGAGGGTTAGTGAGATTTTAAGCCATCGTCACAAAGTTTTGGCTTTAGAGAACACAAGGAGGTGTGCTCTCTAAGCCTTTCGTTATGGCCTAAGAATGGAAACCCTTTTTGTCCTTGGGCCAGGATCTTGGAAGCAAGGATGGCACAAGTTAGTGGGCAGGAGCCAGAGAGAGTCCTGTGCCCTGTCAGGTCTCTCAAGTTTTTATCTACTTAAAATCAAGAAAGTCGAAGTCAGCGGGCAATCTGCAGTGTTCCGAAAAAAGACCAGACTTGCCCATATCGAAGTACACCCTGGTTTTAGGGTTAAGGAGTTCTTTCAAAAAATGCTCCTTCATTGTGTTTGCACAAAGATTTGAAAGCTTTTTATCTGAATGCTCACGAGGTGAGGGCGCGGCCTCGGAAGCATTTCAACAGAGCATGGCACTCAGCAACATCCTGAGTACCTGTTTTAGCGAAGCAACTCTGGGTTCACTTCACACTCCCTGCGAGATGTGAAGATGGCATATGAGATCTGCTGCTCGCTAGGGCCATACGTGTCTGCAGACACAATCTTGGGGCAAGAAGTACTACTCATCCTATCCTGTAGAAAATGGTTAGGAAGAGCTCTTAATTTAGTTGTGGAGTCGCTGACAACGGCGACTTCTTAACTCTGAAGCCTTAGTTAACACACATTAACTTTGGTAGGTTGGTCAGGTGGTGATATATATAATTAATATATATATTTATTTTTACTTCTTAGCCCTCATGGTATGGTCAATATGGTCTAGTCACATTGTGGTCACGCCCCCGTTGACAGAATCATCTGGAGTGCACCAGCTTCATAGGTCTCTACCTCGCTGGCAACTCTAGTAAAGCAGAAGCAGACTTGGGTGACAGTAATCACGAAGTCGGCTATGCTAACAGGTGGAACCAAGATGTAAATCATCAGCATGCATTTGTGTCCCAAAATCCTTCTATTCTGTCCCTTCCCACCTCCAACGGTGGGGTTCAACTATATATATATATCTGACAGGTAAGTTCATGAGCAAAATGATATTGTTATGATACAATAAAGTTTGTTCATACTTAACTGGCAGATATATATATATTCAAGTACCCACCCACCTCCCCTCAGGGGACAGTGGAAATAAAAATTATGAATAGAAAATGGGAATGGTTCCTGATACCCGCCTCCCAGCGGCGGGAATGGGTACTAACCACCTGGCCGACCACTGCGTGTGTCGGAAGTTTTTTTAAATTCTGTCGGACTTCAGAAAATACAGCTATATATATACCTGCCAGGTAAGTATGCATAAAACTTTATTGTATCATAACAATATCATTTTTTGTCTGTGGGTTGTAATGATTTTGATTTTTGCCTGATATACGAAAGAAAATGATCATCATACTGCTCTGTTTCTGGACTAAGTTGCTTAGATATAAACACCCGCCTGATCATTGACATGCAGGGTAAAATTAACCATCTTCTATCCCTAAAGAATCTGTAAGCTCGAGGTGAAATATTGCATAGCAAAGATGAAGAAACCAAAAGATCTGTGGAATACTGAATGCTCTTTTGAGTCATCAAGTTTAGTTGCTCAAAGATAAATTTCAAAGTCATTGAATGCTTGAATGGTTGGTCTATTTATGGTGATTAGAAAAGTTAAAATTAATTGAATAATAGCAACTGGGTTTATGAAAGAGCTATATTGTCTGTCACACTTTCTAATTTCTTGTAACATGACTTCGATGGTATTTGAATCTTGCACATGAGAAGGAATGATATAGTCATGCAACTCACGTACTGGCACATTATCGATATACGCCTGGACAGATTTATCAGGATGTATTAGTACAGACATCATCATATTGGGAGAAGGTGAAAGCGATATGTGACTGATCAAGAGATAAGGTTCTTTATGAATTATGTCCCAGTACTTATCCAGCTTAAGTTTCCTCGAAAGTTCTTGCAAATCCCTAAATCCAATTTGCGTTTCGTATGCCTTTGCATCTGATATACTACTTTCAATTGCTACTTTGACTGAGGTTTCTTCTATTCTTTGTCTTTTAGAATCGGGTGACTCTCTTCGATGTTCAGTTAGGTTCAAATATTGAGGATAGTTTGGAAACACTGTGGGAACAGCATTTTCTTTAATATATGGATGCTTTAATTTTGCAGTTATTTTCCTCCCAGTTTTTTCATCCACAATAGAAGTTTCCCTCACAATATCATACCCGATGATTCTCCGCAGGACGAAAATTTTCTCTCATGATGTTTCTTAGCCATTTCTCTTTAACTTGTTTATTTTCAGGACACCTGAAGATATTAACTTTTGGTCCGTTGTTGTAATTACCCTTACATTTAGGTACGCAGCACTAGTAAGGCATCTTCTTCCAGGAGCAAGCACGTGTGGTATTGTTCACAAAACTTCTATCAGCCTTTTTCTTCTTTAAATCTTATTTTTCAAATTCAATAATTGTTCGTCCACATAAACTCATATAGAGCCACTTAAAATGCACCAGCACTTGAATGTATTCTCCTAAATTTCCACTTAGAATTTGACTCCAAGCAGCGTGACCTCACTCGACCAAGTAACCCCAGAAGGACTAATTATCTTAGCCCAGGTCAGCCTACATAAACGAAACGTATTAGGTGGATTTAAATGCCCAAAGGGGGTGAAAAGGCCTTCTACTCTCGGTGGCCACGGTCAAAGCCCCTCTTGACAGGTCAGGGCAAGGCATCCTAGTTTAGGGTAGGTTAGGAAGCTTTCGTATTAAAATAGGTATAACCTATCTGGTTTGCTGAAGTAGACCAAACATGCACAGCTCCTCTGCACTTGACCAATTCTTATGCTTCCTTGGCCCCTTTCATACTATTTAAACAGTTATCATGGCACTCTGATGGGAAACATAAGGTTTTGATGTGATTGGGGAAACACATGAGCAAATTGCAGTGACAGGAATGAAATGAAATTAATAAACCACAAGACATGGGTCCCCGCAGCATATTTTCCAAGAGGGAGCAAATTTTATTATATATATATATATATATATATATATATATATATATATATATATATATATATATATATATATATATATATATTATATATTATAAATTATGCAGTGCTACCACGATGCCAATAATTTCTGTGAAGCAAGATACGATAAAAAAAAAAAAAAAAAAAATAAAACATTACATTGACTTTATTTTCAATAGTTCTAGTATAAACTGTTCAGCTCTGAACTTTCCAATATTTCTGGAAAGAACAATGCAGTTCTAGCTATACTGTATACAAAATATTAGTATACAGTGGATAATGATACCTTTGATTACTTAAACTGAATAAATATACAAAAATGATGTAGTTAAATGTAATAATATATATATATATATATATATATATATATATATATATATATATATATATATATATATATATATATATATATATATATATATATTGTGTTTATAACTGAATCACAATATGTGTGTGTGTGTAACTGAATCACGAAAGTTTGGAACGTGATAAATCAATAAATAAAGGTATAAGCCACGAAGAAAAGATAAACAACGGAGTCTCTGCAAGATCTTTCGACTCAACGTCCTTTACTTGGCAGACAAACAGACTTACATTGAGAAATTGAGAGTACAGGAAAGGTCGTATAAGTGACAGATAGGGATTACGTATAAAGAGATTAGTATCTAGAATCCAACACACCCGGAGAATGAGTAACCTTTCCCAACAAGCATAAACATGGGCACAATTTAAGAACAAAAAGATTAAATCCAGCTGTTCAGACACAAGGAGACAAGACAATTAAAGGATTATCCAGGGCAACAGCTGACCAAATAATCATTTTCATTGTCTTGTCCCTGTGTCTGAGCAGTTGGACTTAATCTTTTTGTTCTTAAATTGTACCCATGTTTATGCTTGCTAGGAAAGGTTACTCATTCTCCAGGTGTGTTGGATTCTAGATACTAATCTCCTTATAATCCCTATCTGTCACTTATACATTTCCTGTACTCTCAATTTTTCATGTAACTCAGTTTGTCTGCTAAGTAAAGGACATTGAGTCGAAAGATCTTGCAGAAACTCTGTTGTTTATCTTTCCTTTGTGGCTTTATACCTTATGTATATATATATATATAAATAAAAAAATATATATATAGATATATATATTATATATATTATATATATATAATTAAAAATATAATATATATATGTGTGTGTGTGTATAGATAGGTATATATATATTATATAAATTTTTTCCAGGATTTCAGGGGTGGGGGCAAGTGCCCCCACTTGCCCCTATGTGTGGGCACCCATGCCACAAGATAAGTAGTATATACTTGTTTATGTTTCTTATCTACAATGAGTGTGAGTCAGAATAAATAAATAATAAAAGACAAATGTATTATAAGGTCATTTATTCTTATGCTTACTAACTTTATTTTCCCTGACCTAACATAAAGGCATTGGTTCTTATCAAAACATTAGGACTTCACCTGTCTCCCCTCCCCTCCTGACTTGATCTAGAGTATACTAAATACATTATAAAAGCGAAATACAGGAATCCATCTTAACCCAAACTTAAAATTTCCTTATTCCCAAATTTCTTCCATTTTGCTAGCCATCTATTTTTACCATTAGTTCGTATTGCAGCTGTCAGGCTATGTCCCAGTTCCACCTCTAGATCCACTTACATACTTCACATCGCTTATTTTTGTGTCTCATTAATTTGCTCTCCGGCCACTCCAACTTTCTATCTGTACTTTCTTGAGGTGCTTAATAGCTGTAAATGCCCTGTGCTTGGCTTTAGTCTAAATTTCATGATTTGTTCATTCATTCGTTCATCTCATCCTAACACAGAAGAAGGGGTTGCAACTATCAAGGGAAGCACCCATTGTCTCCCCTTCAAATATTATGCAGGATATTCCTATCTTAAGGTTGAGAGGTATCGTGTACCAGTCCGAATGTAATTCAATTCTGTTAGGAGACATTATCACTGGAAGTGATTATGGCACTTCTAGATTGTTAAGAAAAACTTTGTTGATATTTGCATATGGAATACTAAATTAATTCAAGCCCTCTCAACTTTGAGTTAGGCCTATAAAGATGTTGGCATGATGCAACAGATATAGTTTTGTTTATGTATTGAGTAAATATCCATAGACTATTTATGTACCATTTTTTAGAGTAAATATCTATAGACTATTTATGTACCATTTTTCAAGTATGTACGGTATGTTAACAACATTTAGTCTGTCTTTTTTCAAGGTAAAATTACACTATATACTACCAGATCAGACTATCAGCATAGAATTAATATCTTAATTAATTAGGATGAAAATTGTTTGAATTTGATCATTTTTAACAAACCTACCAATTGTGGGATTAGTTGGAAAAAGAATACCCTAAATGGAAAAACATGACTGAATTTTGTACTACTCTTCCTAACCAAGCCAGTGCCAAGATATGGGCAGGTGACCATGTCTCACCTGAACCAGTCCCTATAAACATAAGACAGCAAGTTAACCCTTAAACGCCGAAGCGGTAAAAAAAAAAAATGTCTCCCGTTTGCCGGAGACGTTTCAGAGTGAGCGCGGAAGCGGAAAAAATATTTTTTTCATACAATCAACTTACCTGTCAGATATATACATAGCTAAGACTCCGTCGTCCTCGACAGAAATTCAAATTTCGCGCCACTCGCTACAGGTAGGTCAGGTGATCTACCGGCCTGCCCTGGGCGGCAGGACTAGGAACCATTCCCGTTTTCTACTCATATATTTTCTGTCGCCGGTGGTATCAACATCGTTGCTGCCGTCCTCTTGACTGGAATTTGCTTTTCTAAGCAATTGATCATCTTTTTGTGGACTTTTGGTGACGTACCTGGATCGTTGGTTTTGGCATTCGCTACTGTGGACTGGATTTGGACTTGCTTTGTTTTTGAATTTTTCTTCAGAATGTCTGATTCAAGTGTTTGTGTGAGAATGTGTGTGAATGTAGACTGCAAGGTGAGGATACCGAAAGCTTCGGTTGATCCTCACACTGTATGTCGCAAATGTAGGGGTTTTGATTGTTCTATTTCTAACACCTGTCATGAGTGTGAAAGGTTGAATGTTGAGGAATGGAAGACTCTAACTTCTTACTTGAAGAAGTTAGAAAGGGATAGAGTCAGAAGGGCTGCATCTAAGATGGCGGGTAGTTGTACAAGGCCTATTGAGCCTTTGGATAATTCTAACTCTTCTCTTAATTATGATTCTGTATCAGGACCCTCACTGGCCGTACATTCAGATTCAGCTTCGGAAATTGCTGAACTGAAGGCTACGCTTCACAGGATGAGATCCGAAATGGCTACCATAAAAGGTAAGGATGGTGAAAGTGATTTTAGTGAAGTGAATGTCCCCAGTGTTGTGGAGGGGGCGTCTGACCGTCTCTGCGACGCTCCCAGGCCTAGACCTCTTCCAAGCTCCCAAGCCCAGAGGAGAAGGAAAGTCGAAAGCCGTACGGAGGTTGTGGAGAATTCCCCCCGGTCAGGCGTCCCTTCAGCAGGTGCTGTTTATAGACAGCCTGCTCAGGACCGCTATCGAAAAAGCGTCCTCAGAGAGTGCTTCTCTTCGTCCGCTTCTCCCTCTCCTAAAACGAGGGTGGAAGGATTCGGACTTGTCCAGGCCCCTGAAAAGGCACTGGAGAGATCCTGGTTTGGATTCAAGCCCAGAACGCTTTTCGGAAGAGCCTCCTTCTATCAAGAAGGCGAAGAGGGTTTCGCCGTCCCATGATGGGGGCAACACGCCTTCGAGGTCTCCCTCTCCCGTTCAAGAAGACGCAGGAGAAGCGTCCAAAAGGATCATTTTGGCGGTACAAGAACAGCTTTCCGCCCTAGTAGGAGTCCTTTCTAAGGATCCTCCTCGTAAGAAAGACGTCAGACTGCCGGTCAAGAAGACTCGTCTTCCTTCTCCCACCAGGAGTGAGGCTCCTGTGAGACGTGAGTCTTTTGAGATCTCAGATAGAGACTCATGGGAAGATCTGGATTCGACAGACAAGCGTGTAGCAACAGCCAAGCGCGAGGCGTCCTACAGACGAGAAGCGTCCTCTAAGAGAGAGTCAGACAAGCGAGAAACGCATTACAGACGAGAGGATTCGCCCAGATGGGATACGTCTGCCAGATCAGTAGCTTCAGCCGAGCGCGGAGTAACAAACAGGCGTGAGCATTCATCCAAGCGTGAGGCTCCAGAAAAGCATCTGTCACGCAAGGATGGGACTTCAGGAAGACGCGAGACTTCAACAAGGCACGAGGCGTCAGTCAGGCGAGAGACTTTTGAGAGGCGCGAGGCACCAGTCAGGCGCGAGGCGCCAGCCAAGCGCGAAGAGTCAGTCAGGCGCGAGACGCCAGCCAAGCGCGAGGATCTTGCCAGGCGCGAGGCGCCAGCCAAGCGCGAGGAGTCAGCCAGGCGCGAGACGCCAGCCAAGCGCGAGGCGCCAGCCAGGCGCGAGGCGCCAGCCAAGTACGAAGAGCCGGTCAAGCATAGGAGCTCTTTACACTCTCTTAGCCCCTCTCCTATTAGGAGTTTGTCCCCAGTAGAGAGAATTGTTGGACAAGAAGACCCGGAACGAGAAGTGGCCTCTCCTACTGATCCGATTATGGAAGAGGAATCAGAGGACGAGTCTCACAGTAAGGAAGGACTGTCGAACTACAAAGTCTTGACAGCTCTCTTCTCCAGGGGGGAATACGGAGATGCATTGATCCCTGCCGCTCCTCCTTCGCCTCGTTCACTGTTTTTCATGCTCGAAGACTCCGAAATCGTCGGCGTTCGTGAAGATGAGACCGACGATTTCTATGAAGAGAGCTCTGCAATCGCTGGATAACTGGATGCTTACTAAGAAGGAGCTAGTAAGGACAGTCTTTTGCATGCCTCCCCCTAGACTGACCGGCAAGAGAGGGATTTGGTACCAGACTGGGAGAATATGGGTCTCACTCTCCCTGCTTCAGCTGAAGCTGACTTTTCCAGTCTGGTAGACGCAATCCAGGAGACATAGCCTTCACACGGCTAAGATTACTTGGGGCCTTTCAGAGTTGGATCATCTCCTCAAGGGACTTTTTCACATTCTAGAAGTCTTTAACTTCCTAGATTGGTCCCTTGGGTGATGTCCAAGAAGGCTCATGCCCTGAAGGGCTAGAACCGGATGTACTCCTAGCAATTTTGTCATGTATTGACAAGGCGGGTGCAAGACGCTCAGGGGGAAGTTTCTGCCTTGTTTGGAGCAGGTCTCTTGAAGAAGAGATCTGTGTTTAGCTCTTTCTTGACGAAAGCAGTACACAAACTCTCAAAGAGCAGCTTTGCTATTCGCCCCTAGGTCTGATTTTCTGTTCCCGTCACAGTTGGTGAAGGATATTTCCCGATCGCTGACGGAGAAAGCGACTCAAGATCTTCTCCTGCAATCGTCCAGGAAGAAGAGACCAGTAATGGTGGGAGAGAAGAAAGTGGCGTCTACTCCTGTTCGGCCCTTTCGAGGTGGCCCTCCAACTAGAGTTACCGCTAAAAGCGAAAACGCCCACCAGAAGAGAGGTCGAGCCTCGTTTCCGCCCCTTTTAAAAGGGGAAAGTGAAGTGGCACTCCTCCAAACACCAGTAGGTGCCAGGCTCCGGGGATTTGCGGAAGCCTGGACTCGCATCGACACAGATCCTTGGTCGATGTCGGTTCTTCAGAAGGGATATCTCATTCCTTTCCTGGACAATCCTCCCCTGACGTCAACTCCGAGGGAATTGTCCGCCAATTACAAGGACCCTGTGTTGAAAGATACTCTTCAACAAATGGTGGATCAGATGTGGGCAAGAGAGCTATAGAACTTGTGCTGGATCAAAGCTCCCCGGGGTTTTACAATCGTCTTTTCTTGGTTGCGAAAGCCTCGGGGGATGGAGACCAGTTCTGGATGTCAGCGCTCTGAACAAGTTTGTTCAAAAACCAGAAGTTCTCCATGGAAACCTCTGCTTCAGTCCTGGCGGCTCTTCGCCAAGGGGATTGGATGGTGTCTCTGGATCTCCAGGACGCTTATTTTCACGTCGATCCATCCTTCGTCGAAGAAGTACCTCCGTTTCATGACGGGGGGGAAGGATCTTCCAATTCAGAGCCTTGTGCTTCGGCCTGTCGACGGCGCCTCAGGTTTTCACGAACCTTTTGAAAAATGTGGCGAGATGGCTTCATCTGAAAGGAATCAGTATATCTCTTTATCTAGACGACTGGCTTATCAGAGCAAAGTCAGAGGAACAGTGTTTGGAGGACCTGAATGTGACACTAAACCTTATAAAGACTTTAGGATTACTCGTGAACCTCGAGAAGTCCCAACTGATCCCCAGCCAGAACTTGGTCATCTGGGGATTCGGATGGATTCTCGGGGTTTTCGAGTATTTCCTTCTCAAGAGAGACTAGCGAGAGGTTTAGAAAAAGTCTCTCTCTTCCTAAGGAAGGAACGGACTTCGGCGAGGGAATGGTTGAGCCTGTTAGGGACCCTTTCCTCGCTCGAACAGTTCTTTCACCTAGGAAGACTTCATCTCCGTCCTCTTCAGTTCTTCCTCAGAAGTTCGTGGAACATGAAGACAGGACTTCTCTCGGACTTTTTTCCCATTCCAGATCTGATAAAACGACATCTAGAATGGTGGTTACTCCCACTGAGGGAAAACAAAGGTACTTCCCTGGAAATACAGAGCCCAAACCTTGTATTGTTTTCCGACGCGTCGGAAAAAGGTTGGGGAGCAACTTTGGGAAAGAGAGAAGTGTCAGGCACTTGGAATGCTCTTCAAGTGTCCTGGCACATAAACTGCAAAGAACTGCTAGCTGTACACCTAGCTCTAAAGAGCTTCGAACCGTTAGTTTGCAACAAATAGTTCAAGTGAATGCGGACAATACAACCGCTCGGCATACATTCGGAAGCAAGGAGGTACTCACTCGTATGCCCTTTACGAACTCACGAGAAAACTTCTGTTGTGGACATCCCAGAGGAACATCTCTCTCTTGACGAGGTTCGTTCAGGGAGTAAGGAAGGAACGTACGAGCGGACAGGCTGAGCAGGAGGAACCAGGTCCTTCATACCGAGTGGACCCTCCACTCAGAAGTTTTGCCTCAAGCTCTGGTCTCTTTGGGGAACTCCTCATGTCGACCTCTTTGCCACGTTCCTCTCGAGAGACTGGAAGTCTTTTCTGTCAGTGGTAGAAGATCCCAGAGCTCTAGCAGTAGACGCCTTCCTACTAGATTGGTCTCAGTAGACGTTTACGCATTTCCCCCATTCAAGATTCTGGGGCAAGTACTCAGGAAGTTTGTGACTTCAAAAGGGACAAGAATGACCCTGATAGCCCCCTTTTTGGCCAGCTCAAGAATGGTTTCCAGAGGTACTGGAGTGGATAGTAGACTTCCCCAGATCCCTTCCACAAAGGAGGGATCTTCTCAGACAACACTTCGAGAGGTTTCATCAAAACCTCCCCGCTCTCGCTCTGACTGCCTTTCGACTATCGAAAGACTTGTCAGAGCGAGAGGCTTTCTAGTAAAGCAGCAAGCTCGATCGCTAGAGCCCGGAGAACTTCCACTATCCGGGTTTACCAATCCAAGTGGGAAGTTTTAGAAGGTGGTGTAAGTCAAAGAAGTTGTCCTCCTCCAGTACCTCTGTAGCAGAAATAGCTGATTTTCTGTTATTTCTGAGGGAAGAGTCGCAGCTCTCCGTAGCCACGATAAAGGGCTATAGAAGTATGCTATCGGCCGTCTTTAGGAATAGAGGCCTAGATTTGGGAAACAATAAGGATCTGCATGATCTGATTAGGTCGTTTGAGACCAAGAAGTCTAGAATGACTTCTCCCCCTAACTGGAATCTAGACGTAGTACTGAAGTTCTTTGGCTTCAGAGAGATTTTGAACCCCTACATTTGGCCTCGTTTTCGTGATATAACGAGAAAATGTTTATTCCTTTTGCCACTGGCAACGGCAAAAAGGGTTAGCGAACTGCACGCCCTTAGTGACAAAGTCGGGTTCAATATAGATTCAGCCATCTGTTCCTTCAAGGAATTATTCTTAGCGAAGAATGAAAATCCTTCGAAACCCTGGCCGAGAAACTTCGAAGTAAAAGGATTATCGGGTCTCGTCGGCAGGGACCGGAGAGGTCTCTTTGCCCAGTAAGGGCATTAAAGTTTTACTTAAAGAAAAAGGAACAGTTGGGAGGTTCTAGACAAGGCCTGTGGTGCTCAGTGAAGGATCCATCAAGACCTATGTCTAAGAATGCATTAGCCTTTTTTGTCAGGAACGTAATTATGGACGCTCATAAGGCTTGCACGGACGATTCCTTAAAACTCCTGAGAGTAAGAGCTCATGAAGTGAGAGCAGTGGCAACGTCTCTCTCTTTTCAGAGAAATATGTCGCTGAAGAATATCTTGGAAGCGACATATTGGAGATGTAATTCTGTGTTTGCGACTCACTATTTGAAAGACGTGCGTGTGACCTATGAAAAATGTTTTTCATTAGGTCCTTTTGTGTCTGCGGCACAATCCTGGGTACAGGAGCTTACAACAATCCTTAAATATAGATATGTTCTAGACTTTCTTCTGAACAAGTGCAGTTGTCGCACAAGCGTCCAGTCACTTCAGTTCAGTAAGGAACTCTTGTGATATCTTGTAATAGAAAATTTTTTTTTAAATTATTGTGTGCTTGTGCATTGTGGTTTGAGTTACGGTTGTTGCGAAGAGTTGGGGATAACTCTGAGCAATTTTTAATACTAACATGGTGGTTAGGATCAGGTGGTCGGGATTGATTGTTTGCTCCTTAATAAGGTGTGTTGTCATGTAAGTGGATCAGCACCCATTGACAAAGTCCTTTCAGGCTCTGCCGAGTAAGTGGATAAGACCCCTTCGGCAGACCCACAAGAATTCTTGGCCATAGATCACATATCTCGCTAAAGTTTCTTGAGGTGATGCAGACTACGGGGAAAACACCCACGAAGTCTACCACCTATCAGGTAGGAACCAAGGTTTTTAATTTATACCTATAACAGATGTTGTTTACCTGTCTATTCTAGTAGTAGCTGTCTCTTACCCTCCACCGAAGGGTGCCAATCAGCTATGTATATATCTGACAGGTAAGTTGATTGTATGAAAATGATATTGTTATAATACAATAAAGTTTCATACATACTTACCTGGCAGATATATACGATTAGGGCCCACCCAGCCTCCCCGCAAGGAGACAGGTGGAAGAGAAAATTATGAGTAGTAGAAAAACGGGAATGGTTCCTAGTCCTGCCGCCCAGGGCAGGCCGGTAGATCACCTGACCTACCTGTAGCGAGTGGCGCGAAATTTGAATTTCTGTCGAGGACGACGGAGTCTTAGCTATGTATATATCTGCCAGGTAAGTATGTATGAAACTTTATTGTATTATAACAATATCATTTTCAAAAAATCACACCGCGCTTAGTTTTCAAGATTAAGAGTTCATTTTTGGCGTCCTTTTTTTTGTCATTGCTTGAAGTTTAGTATGCAACCATCAGAAATGAAAAAAATAATCATTAAATCATATAAAATAATGCGATATATGATAGGCAAAAACGAAAAAAAAAAAAAAAACAAAAAATTTTTTTTCATATGTAATTGTATTCAAATCGCGCTGTGCGCAAAACGGTTAAAAGTAACAAGTTACTTTTTTTTTCGTTGTAATGGACACTAAATTGCAATCATTTTGGTATATAACACATTGTAAAACGATAAAAGCAACACAGAGAAAATATTATCACAAAATAATGCATGAATTCGTAACGCGCGGACGTAAACAAATATTTTGTTCATGAAACTTACCTGTCAGATATATATATAAGCTGTATTTCTGACGTCCGACAGAATTTCAAAATTTGCGGCACACGTAGTGGGGCGGCCAGGTGGTAGTACCCATTCCCGCCGCTGGGAGGCGGATATCAGGAACCATTCCCATTTTCTATTCATATTTTTTCTGTCGCCGGTGCTGCAAACAACTGTTTACAGTACCTCCGTCTAGGATTTTTGATTATCTCGCTTAATATTATCTGGATTGACTTTGGTATCGACTTCTGGATTGTTGGATTTGGCACGTGTAATAGTGGATTGGTTTTTGATTTTGGATTGGCTTTTCTGTGTACATGATGTCGGGATCAAGTACTGGAAGTTTCAGAGTGTGTGAGAGGAGTGAATGTAAGGTGAGGCTTCTTAAACCTTCAGTTGATCCTCACACAGTTTGTATGGATTGCAGGGGGCATGTTTGCTTGGTTGATGATCGGTGCAATGAATGTAAGGATTTGATGATGATAAATGGAAGATGTATGAGACCTATCGACGTAAATTGAGCGCGATAGAGCAGGAGGTCTTCCTCCAAGGGCAGTTCTACTAAAGGTAAGGATAGTAAACATTTCTCCCTCCCCTCTAACTAACCCCAGTACATTTTGCTCAAACTAATCCTGTTTTGCTGCCTTCGGGCCCAAGTGCTGTGTCTGGAGAAGGTAACACCCTTTCTCTGATTCTGAAGTCTATTCGTGCTCTCGAATCTAAAGTTTTGGCCCTAGAAACCGCCCTGTGAAAGTTTGTGTTAGTGCCCTAGTGTTGTGGATGGGGGCGTCAGATCGGCCCCATAATGCCTCTAGTCCTAGACCTCTATCGGACTCCCAGGACTCAGGAGTGGGTTATGTCGAAAGCCGCAAGAGGGTTACGGGGGCTCCCCACCGATCTGGCGTCCCTTCGGCAGGCCTTGTTGCTAAATCCCAGGCTGCCAAGGAGCAGCGCACGAGCGCGTGTCCTGAAAGATTGCTTTTCGTCCTCCGAAGCGTCCTCCCCGCGCAAGGGGTGGAGCGCTCGGAGAGACTCGCGTCCGTTGAAAAGGACCTTTCGCTTTGAGGACGCTTCACGTCCTATGTCTCCTCTTTCGTCAGAGGACGCTTATGACGCCTTTCCTCCTCAGAAGAGAGGAAGGCTTTCTACCGACGAGGACGTTGGTTTCCACGCACAGGCGTGTTCACTGAGAGGCAGATAGCTGTACCTGCTAGAAGGAAGGAGGCGTCCCTCGCCCCTCGCCTTTCTGCAGGCTCAGTCCTGCCCCCTTCTTATGCTCCTTCGTCACCTAAGAAGGATATCCTAGTGTCCCTTCATTAGGACCAGGATTACGTCGCTGATGGCTCAAGAGGACTCGCCAGCAGCAGTCGAGCCTAAGCGTAGGAAGGACGTTCGGTTGCCCGTCAAGAGGACGAAGCAGCCTCATTCTCTCTCGTCGCTCGTCTCTCTCTCCTCCTCCGGATCGTCACCGTTCTCGTTCTCCGAGTAGATCTTTCGCTCTCTCAGGAGAGGACGCTCGCCAGGACGCTCGGCGTTCGAAGCAGGACGCTTTGCGCTCTCGGCAGGGAGCTGTGAGTACGCTCGGTCAGGACGCTCGGCGTTCTAAGCAGGACGCTTTGCGCTCTCTACAAGACGCTTTTGAGGACGCTCGGCGTTCGAAGCAGGACGCTTTGAGTTATCGACAGGACGCCTTTGAGGACGCTCCGCAGGACGCTCGCCGTTCGAAGCAGGACGCTTTTCGAGCGAGGCCAGGACGCTTCTTTTGAGGACGCTCAGCAGGACGCTTGCTTGGCTAAGCAGGACGCTTTTGGCGCCTCTCGTCAGGAAGCTCGCGCTTCCTCTCGTAGGGACGTGTCTGTTAAGACAGTTCCCGTTGTTTCTAAGGACGCTCCTCTTTCACAAGATGTCCGTCCCTCTAAGGATCGACGTAAGGGCGATTCCGTACCTGTTGCGGGTACTTCCAACCAACGGAAGTCATTGTTCAGGATTGAGACTGCTGGACGTACTCCCTCTCCTGATGGGCGTTCTCCAGTTCCTCTTAGGGAGGAAGGGGAACTTAGTAGTCCAGGGAGTTCCGTCGAAGAAGAACAGCCGGTAGCTTCAGCTGTCTCGGACTACAAGGTTCTTGTTAGGCTGTTACGTTCAGCCTTCGGGGAGAAGTTCCAGCCGGCAGCCCCTAGGTCTCCTCCCTCTCAACTTTCGTCTTCCAAGACCGTTAAGACCCCTGAATTCGTCGAGATGAAGACATCGCTGTCGACCAAGAGGGCGTTTAAGAAGCTTCAAGACTTTATGTCTAGAAGGAAGGATCAAGGCAAGACCACGTTTCGCCATCCACCCTCTAGACTCGCCGGGAAAGGAGGAATTTGGTATGAGACCAAGGAGGACGTGGGAGTAAAGGTTCCTTCGTCCGCTCTGGGTGACTTCTCCAGTTTAGTGGACGCTCAGAGGAGGTCTCTCTTATCGTCTGCTAAGGTGTCCTGGACTCCTGTGGAGACTGACCACCACTTGAAGGGACTGCTTCGTACCCTAAATGTTTTTAATTTCCTAGACTGGTGTCTGGGAGAGTTTTAGACCTTCAGTCTAGAAGTCCTGATTCTTCTTCAGTCTGGGGGAGCTGTCCAGCGTGTTGTCAGTATGGACAAGGCCGTCAGGGATGGTTCGGAGGAGCTAGTTTTCTCATTTTGGAACTGCTTTCCTGAAGAAAAGAGCACTGCTTTGCAATTTTACCGCTAAGTCGGTATCTCCCGCTCAGAAAGCGGAATTGCTCTTTGCGCCTCTTTCGGACCATCTCTTCCCCCAGGCTATGGTAAAGGATCTTGCAAAGAGTTGGCAAGAAAAGGCAACAACCCCAGGACCTCTTGGTACAGTCTTCAAGACGTCCAGCAGTTAATTCCACTTCGACATTCAGCAAAACAAACCCCCGAAGAAAGTCAAACCCCTTCGCGGGGGCCCACCCCCCTCGAGAGCAGCCTCGAGGGAGAGGTTTTTGCGAGAGGAGAGCTTCATTCAAAACCCAAAACCAGCAAATGAAGATCTCGTCCTTCAGACGCCAGTCGGGGCCAGACTGGAATTCTTTGCGGAGGCTTGGAGGCAGAGAGGGGCGGATCCTTGGACTCTCAAGATAGTAGAGCGGGGGTACAAGATCCCCTTTTTACATCCTCCTCCTTTAACATCAACTCCCAGAGACCTCTCTCCATCTTATCAGGGAGAGAAAGAAAAGTATTTTTTCGATCTGTTAGACCAGATGGTCGAAAAAGAGCGGTGGAACAAGTCTTGGACTAGAGTCACCGGGCTTCTACAACAGGATTTTCCTAGTGCCGAAGCAGTCGTCAGGTTGGCGCCCGTCCTGGATGTGAGCAAGGCTCAATCTTTTTTGTAGAAAGATCAAGTTCAAAATGGAGACGCCTCAGTCGGTGCTGGGAGCCTTGAGACCTGGCGACTGGATGGTGTCTCTTGGGACCTGCAGGACGCGTACTTCCATGTCCCAGTCCACCCTCTTTCAAGGAAGTACCTGAGATTCGTCTTGGACAACAGGGTTTGGCAATTCAGAGCCTTTGTTTCGGTCTCAGCACGGCCCCGATGGTTTTCACAATGATTATGAGGAATGTAGCGAAGTGGCTCCATTCGTCAGGATCAGGATATCCCTATACCTCGACGATTGGCTGATCAGAGCGTCGTCGAGGCAGAAGTGTCTGAAGGACCTTCAGTTTACGTTAGCCCCTAGCAAAGTCTCTGGGTCTTTTGGTCAACTCCGAAAAGTCGCATCTGACCCCGACACAGTCCATCGTGTAATCTGGGGATTCAGATGGGATTCAGTGGCTTTTCGGGCGTTTCCCATCCCAGGAACGTCAGCGACTGGGGTTTAGAGAAAGTCGCAGCCTTCCTAGAGAGAGAAGCTTGTTCGGTGAGGGAGTAGATGAGTCTGGGCTGGGCACCATTTCCTCGCTAGAAAAGTTTGTCTCGCTGGGAAGACTGCACCTCAGGCCTCTTCAATTTTTCCTTGCGGAAGAATGGACGTCGAAAAAAGAGGACCTGAATGCGATCCTAAGGATCTCCAACAAGGTAAAAGTCCACTTAAGATGGTGGCTCGACCCTCAGAAGTTACGAGAGGGCTTCTCCTTAAATCTTCTGAGCCCCGACCTAGTGTTGTTCTCAGACGCTTCCATTTCCGGTTGGGGAGCAACACTAGGGGGGTAGGAAGTGTCAGGCTCCTGGAGAGGGGAACAGGTACCTGGCACATCAATGTAAAGGAACTGGCAGCGATATTCCTGTCGCTGCAGTTCTTCGAAGACAAACTGTCAAGCAAGGTTGTTCAAGTCAACTCAGACAGTACCACAGCCCTTGCGTATCTAAAGAATCAGGGAGGAACTCGCTCCAGATCCCTTTTTCTCCTGGCGAAGGAAGTTCTGCTATGGGCAGACGCAGGCGCATCAAGATCCTGACAAGATTCGTGGCAGGGGTTCAGAATGTCAGGGCGGACCTTCTCAGTCGCCGAAATCAGATTCTACCAACAGAATGGACCTTGCACCAGGAAGTCTGTCAACAATTATGGAGATTGTGGGGACGTCCTCTAGTAGACCTGTTCGCTACATCAAGGACGAAAGAGGCTTCCTCTGTATTGCTCCCCAGTTCTGGATCCAGGGGCAATTGCAGTGGACGCGTTGCTCTGGAACTGGACAGACCTGGATCTTTACGCCTTTCCCCCATTCAAGATCATGGGGGGACGTAATGAGGAAGTTTCGCAGCTTCAGAAGGGACAAGGTTGACTCTGATTGCCCCAATGTGGCCAAGCAAGAAGAGTGTTCACAGAGGTCATGACATTCCTTGTGGACTTCCCAAGAACGTTGCCCTGGAGGAGAGATCTACTCAGACAGCCTCACTTCAAAAGGTTTCACCAAAACCTCTCTGCTCTGGCTCTGACTGCGTTCAGACTATCGAAAAGTTGGCCAGAGCGAGAGGCTTTTCAAAGGCAGCTGCGAGAGCAATCGCTAATGCTCGAAGAGCCTCTTCAAGAGCTGTCTACCAATCTAAGTGGGTCCTCCTTCAGGCATGGTGCAAGAAGGAAGGAATTTCCTCTTCCACGACCTCTGTGAATCAGATAGCAGATTTCTTACTCTATCTAAGAAATGTGCAGAAATTGGCAGTTCCTACAATCAAGGGTTATAGGAGTATGTTGTCTGCCATTTTTCGCCACAGAGGACTGGACCTCTCCGACAATAAGGATCTGCACGATCTCTTAAGGTCGTTCGAAACCACCAAGATTCCACAGGCAAGACCGCCCTCATGGAATCTAGATGTGGTGTTGAAACATCTGATGCTAAGTCCCTTTGAGCCTCTCCATGAAGCTTCTCTAAGGGACTTGACGAGAAAAACGCTTTTCTAGCTTCTCTGGCGACGGCGAAAGAGAGTTAGTGAAAATCCAAGCGTTCAGTAGCCTAGTGGGTTTTCAAGGGAGACAGCGCTGTCTGCTCGTTGAACCCTTCTTTCTTGGCTAAGAACGAGAACCCGTCTAATCCTTGGCCAAAGAGCTTTGAAATCAAAGGAATATCGAGTCTCGTGGGTCAAGAACCCAGAGAGAGCCCTGTGCCCTGTCAGGGCTCTCAAGTTCTATGTGCAAATAGGGACTAAGAGATAAGGTAGTCCCTCAGGTAACTCTCTGGTGACGTGAAGAGACCAGATTGCCGTTGTCGAAGAATGCCTGTTGCTTTCTTCTTTGAGGGACTCATTAAAGAGGCTCATTCATCTTGCCAGAAGACTTTGATATGAGCCTCTTTAAAGTGAAAGCTCACGAGGTCAGAGCCGTAGCTACTTCTCTTGCCTTCCAAAGGAATATGTCTATCAGAGATATTCTTGATAGCACCTTCTGGAGGAGCAATTCCGTATTCGCCTCACATTACCTCCGGGATGTGAGAACGATTTACGAGAACTGTAGTTCTTTGGGGCCTTACATTTCGGCAGACACAGTTTTGGGGCTGAAGGTGGCTCTCTCCCTATCCCTTAGCTTAGTTAGGTTAGTTTTTTGTGTTTTTGGTTGATGGTGAGATCTTCTGTGGAAATCTCCCATTCCTTAGTGTTAATGTCAGGGGTTTTTTGGTTAGTTGGTCAGGTGGTGGTCGGTTGCTGTGTTTTACTGCCATATGTTTGGGCTAGATGGTCTTGTCACATTGTGGTCACGTCCCGTTGACAGAGCATCCAGAGTGCACCAGCACTACAGGTCCAAACCTGGCTGGCAACTCTGATAAAAGCATAGCAGGCGCTTTAAGTGACAGTAATCACACGAGTCTACTTTGCTATCAGTAAGGAACCAATAAGTTAATCTTTATTTTAATTTAAGTTTTCCTAAAATCCTAGTCTGTCTCTACCCACCATCCGAAGGTGGTGATTCAGCTATATATATATTCTGACAGGTAAGTTTCATGAACAAAAGTTATTTTTATAATACAATTAAGTTTGTTCATACTTACCTGGCAGATATATATAATTAGAGTGCCCACCCTCCTCCCCTCAGGAGACAAGGGTCATGAATAAATATGAATAGAAAATGGGAATGGTTCCTGATATCCGCCTCCCAGCGGCGGGAATGGGTACTACCACCTGGCCGCCCCACTACTGTGTGCCGCGAGTTTGAAATTCTGTCGGACGTCAGAAATACAGCTATATATATCTGCCAGGTAAGTATGAACAAACTTAATTGTATTATAACAATAACATTTTTTTTCAAAAATTCACCATAAATCTACATATTGTCCTAGAGACTTACATTTCTTTCAAATGAGAAAAAATGATTGAATATTACTTATACTCTAAGAATATTAGCTTACAATGCAGTTTTGACCATATCTGATGAGTTAAAGGTGACCGAATGTCAAATTTTTTTTTATATATATGTTTTTTATATGCAATTATTTCAGAAATAAGAAAAGCTACAACTTCAACTATTTTTTGTTGTATTATACATGAAATTGCGCACATTTTCATATATAAAACTTTATGTAACGGCTAATTTAAAATGGTGCAAACATTACCACAATCGCACGTATGATTTTTTCGGAAGAGTTACCGCGCAGACGTAAAGAAAATGTAATTTTTTTTCATAAATTCACCATAAATCAAAATATTGTGCTAGAGACTTCCAATTTGTTGCAAAAATGAAGGTAAATGCATGAATATTACTAGAATATAGCGTTTTAGCTTACAATTGCGTTTTTTCGACCATTTCGGTAGAGTCAAAGTTGACCGAATGGTTGAAAATTTGTCACTTATCATTTTTTATATGAAAATATTTCAAATTGATAAAAGCTACAACCATGGGTTGTTTTTAGTTGTACGTATTGTGCATGAAATTGCGCACATTTTTCATATATAAAACTTTATGTAACGGCTAATTTAAAATGGTGCAAACATTACCACAATCGCATGTATGATTTTTTTCGGAAGAGTTACCGCGCTGACGTAAGGAAAAAGTTTTTTTCATAAATTCACCATAAATCGAAATATTGTGCTAGAGACTTTCAATTAGTTGCAAAATTAAGGTAAATGATTGAATACTACTAAAATATAAAGAGTTTTAGCTTACAATTGCGTTTTTCGACCCATTTCGGTAGAGTCAAAGTTGACCAAAGGTGAAATTTTGGTTCACTTATCGTTGTATATGAAAATATCTCAAAACTGATAAAAGCTACAATCATGAGTAGTTTTTTTGTTGTATTCTACATAAAAATGCACATTTTCATATATAATACTCCATGTACGGCTAATTTAAAATGGTAAAAAAATTATGTCAAAGTGACGAAATAATTTCTGAGATGTGTCACAGATACTTTTTAGTGCGGCAAGAAAGAAATTCGCGCTTGCGCGCCTGCGTAAGTTTGTAAACAAAACAACACCTTGATCCGTGAACTCCCAGCATCCCTCCCCCAAGGTCGCGTGATTCAAGAGTTTTCGGCTGGTAGGCCTAAAAGTATTTTTCCTCGAATTTTTAAACTTTTGTATGTCGACGTAAATACGTCCAGTCGGCACCCGAGAGACAAAAAATGTCGACGTAAAATACGTCCAGTCGGCGTTTAAGGGTTAAATTATCACCAGAAAATGAGGATTAAAATAATCCATAATTTGAATTGCTGTTCTCAATGTCAAAAAAAAAGTCTAGATAATTATATCATGTTTGCAACAAAAAGCTGGTACATTTGGCAAGATAAAATAAAATAGTACATACAAATGTTATTTATCAGTGACAACTTGGAAAATAAGATATAAGGAGAATAAATAGTTAAAAAAAAATAGAATAGGAAATGTAGGCTTGTCAAATCCAGGTTTCCTGTACCGTTTTTTGTGCTAAATGATCTTTTTGCCCTAATGCTTGTCTTTAGCACTAAATTCCATAGCCTACATCTCATTCTTTTCATTTTGATGTGCTATCCACATCCCCAAGAGTTACATTTATTAAGTTAAGTTAGGTTGATGGCTAACTTTGACCTAGTCTTTGGTTAATTTCACAAAATTCATGTAAGTTAGACCACAGCAGTGTAGGTTAGTTTGCTTTAATAGATTCACATCAACAGTACATCTGATGTCTAGGCCTGTCCCTAATGATGCTCCTAATTGGCTGTTGATATGTCAATCACAGGGCTGGAAACTCCCAGTCTCTCGAGAGTTCACATAGGCAACATCTGCTTTCCAACCTCTTTCAAACATTATAACTTTCATTTCACCTCAGTTTTACCTGCAGAAAAGGAGCACTAAACATGTCAAGCCAATGAATTAAGGATTATAATGATATAAGAATTATGTACTTAAGAAAATATAATGCTAAAAAAATATAATGCTAAAATATTTATAGTTTAATAAACATGAAATTCTTAATATAGAATATAGGTGTTCTTTCATTCCTGGCACTAAGTTATTTATCCTAATGTTAAGACCGAGGGTTTGTTAGTTATGAAAAATACAAATTTCAATACATTACCTGAACATCTGAATTAGCCTGGTCACTGACCAGCCCGAACTATATGCCCACAAATTTACCCACAATTTAGGACCAGCCGACAGAGCGTGTCCCATCCAATTGCAATTGCTTCTTGTTTGCTCGACCATGAGGACATATCCTGGTTCAAGCGAACATTTTTTATGGTCTTTAGCCCGACCCTCACAGACTTAATTGACTTATATCTTCTGTTGACAACTTTATTTCGAATAGGATTACGTTTTTTATCGCTCTCCTGGGTTTGATTGATGAAAACGTTGACAAACTCTGTTGTAAGTACGTATGAACCCGCCCCAGAAGTCGGGCAACGATGATGTGGGAGCTTATCATTCTTGCACCTCCTTCAAAAGATGGATGAGTACACTTAAGCATGACAGACATTCTCATTGTATTAATTGCAGGAAAGTCCAGTACTGTGTTATGCAAAGATGCGAGGAATGTAGGGAGTGGTTGATAGAACAGATGGGCGTGTATTTAAAGCATAGGAGAGCACTGGCATCTAAAAGTATGCGTAGAGTAACACCTGAGCCTAAGAAGGTAGAGCAAGAGAATCTTGAGGCAGTGTTATTTAGAAAGCTTGATAGGTTGTCATCGAGTATGACTAACCTTTTTAGCAACCTTATGGCTAAATTGCATGAGGAAAAGCATGATGGCAATAGGATGTCAGATTCTAACCGTCCTATTTCAGCTCCCCTGCCTGTTCCATAACCAGCCCTAATGGGGTGCTGGGGGCTATGGAGACCCGCAAGCACAGATTGTAGGATTCTTCTTCTTCTTCTTCTTCTTCTTCTTCTTCTTCTTCTTCTTCTTCTTCTTCCCCCCCCCCCCCCCCCCCCCCCCCCCCCGCCCCCCGGTGCAGAGCAGGCAGTGTCAGCAGCAGAATTCCCCCTTTACCCTAAAGGTAAGGGCTAAAGATGTATTAGCAATAGGAGACACACATACAATTAGTGATTCTAGTTGCAGGAGCAGTTTCCTTCAGCTTCTGGTGTGGGTTCCCTTTTGGGCAGGATGGGTTCCCCTTTGGATCCTTCTGAAATTTTTTTTCTATTCGCGAGTTTTTCTTGGAACAAGACTAGTAAGTTTGTAGATGATCCAGTGGTTGAAGCAGTGCCTGTTGCAGAATGCACTGAGGCTATGTCTTCTATGTCTTCTTCGAAGGTTTCCTTTCCTTCAAGAGGAAGTGCAGATCTATTGTCTGGTGGTGGTTCATTGGAGGATCTCTCTTTTAATTTAGCAGAGTACAGTGCAGATCTTTTGAGCTTATCTCAAGGTTATAGAGTGTTAGTTAGACAATGTTTTCATTTGGGGTTCCCCAATATTCGGGACCACGTTCTAAAGAATTTTCCTGAGTTTACTAATGAAATTTATCAAGATCACCAAGGGGGTGTGGATTCAATTTATTTTCTGTCACTTAAAAGAATGGCTTCATCTTCCATTTCAACTTCATTCCCTTCTTCTGTTTCTTCTTTTCCAAGTGTTTCTATGCCATCCAAATCTTCTCATTCTCGTTCTCTTCTTCCTCATTTCGGTCAGGCTTAAGTGTCTTCTTTGGTTTGTCCTCAGGCTTCCCTGTCGGGTTTGCCTACTGCAGTGGTTATCTCCTCAGGCCAAGTGTCTTCGCTGTCCGGGTTCTCTCGACCTGAGGCGGAGGAATTTCCAAACGTAAGCCAGGCTCGCTCAGCATCCACTAGAGAGGCGATAGTTTCGCCTGAGGTCCGTTTGGATCTGCCAATTGCAGAGTTTCTACTATCCATCTGTGTGGGAAGAATTAGATATACGGTAGATGAGTCAATTTCACTGAATTGGACTTTCCGACTTGAGCACACCTGTCAGTGCGAGTTCGGTGGACGTGTCTTCCACCTGTTCAACTTCCGCAGTAGGAGTTCCTGTAGTTGTACTGAATGTGACTTCTCTCTTCTTCTAGAAGCTGCACTGGCTTCATTCTCCAAAGGGTATGGTATTAGTTAGGGTTTGGTGTCAGGTTTTTTTGGGACAGGTGCTCCCCCTTCTGTTAATTTTTCCGCTGTTGCGGCGTTGCATTCTAACAGGATGTTAGGTCATTCAAGTGGTTACATCTTTCTGTCATTGTTGGTAAGGTTGCGCAACCGAGTAAATTCAGCCCAGGTGATTTGGCCTCAGGTATGCGTATTTCGCATTCAGCGAATCCTGTTGTTGACAGTGTTTCAGGGTTAGAAGATTCGTCCTCTCTCTCAGGAGACAGGTGTATGACACAGCCGTTGGCGGCTGGCGCAGGAGTATTACCAGATAGGATGAGTCAGGTGTGTAAGGGTCAGGAATCAGTGGGGTCCCCTTCCTTAGGATTAGGAGGTCTTGGTGTTTGTTCTGCCTCTTTTCTTGCTTCATTGCGACCAAGAAATTCTGACAGGGAAGCTTCCTTGGAAGACAATGTTCCTATTGCGGAAGTGGGTTTCCCTTAGGCTTCAGAAGGTGAAGATAAGAGAATGGAGGAATTCATCCACTCATTTTCATCAGTCTAATAGTGATGGAGGATACGGTACACCCCTAATCAGGCAATGTTTGAGGAACTGTACTCGACCAAGCCTACAGTTCCTGTGCTTCTTGTAAATTGCCTTGGTTTGGTCAGGTGGAGCAGGCATTGAGGGAAGCAGATGCCAAATTAGCTACGGTAGTAGGTTCATCTAGGCAGGATTCTTCTTTACTTCCTACTCGGAAGAATTTGTATGGGGTACCGGGTAACCCTTCAATTGGTATCCGAGTACAGTGGAACCTCGACATACGAAAGTCCCAACTTACGAAAAATTCAAGTTACGAAAGCAAATACGAAGATTTTTTTTCCTCTTCATAAGAAAATAATTCAGGTTACGAAAGGGTGTTACTGTAAAGTCCCGAGATTCGCCCGAACTGCCGAGTACAATCTTAAAACTTGCGTGCCGCCAACTGAGTAGACTCGCCACCATCCTCCCGCTCTCCCATTGATTCCTGATGCTAGTCGCCGCCGCAAGATCCTGCTCTCCTATTGGTCAGCATCTCTCCCATCGTGCTCTACTTAAAGGCGTTCTTCGGCCACTCAGTAGCAGCATCGTTATTGTAAGCACGCGGAATTCGTTCATTCAAATACGATTTCGTTTGTGAGAACTTTAATAACTTAATTATGTACGTATAGTCATGGGTCCCAAGAAAGTTGTTGTAGTTCACGGAAAGAAGAGGATGCTTTCTATGAAGGCAAACATGGAGATTACCAAGAAGTATGAGGCTGGCATGCGGTTGAGTGTGATCACTAAGGAATACGGCCGAAATCCATCGATGATAGGCACCATACTTAAGCAGAGGGAAGCCATCAAAGCAGCTACACCTTCCAAGGGCGTGACTATTTTGTCCAACAAGAGGAGCCACGAGCATGATGAGATGGAGAGGCTGCTGCTTGTATGGATAAAAGACAAAGAAATCGCTGGCGATACGATAACCGAAACGGCAATCTGCCACAAGGCCAGTGCTATTTTCGGCAATTTGATTGCCCAGGCCGAAGACAACGGAGGAGAAGGGACATCGACGCCAACCCCAGACTTCAAGGCTTCTCGTTGGTGATTTGAAAAATTCCGGAAACAGACTGGCATCCATTCGGTGGTGCGGCATGGGGAGGCTGCCAGCTCAGACACGAAAGCGGCCGAAGCCTTTATCAAGATGTTTGACGAGATGATGCTCAACGAAGGCTACAGTTCTCAACAAGTCTTCAACTGTGATGAGACCGGCCGTTTTTGGAAAGAAAATGCCTCGTCGGACGTACATCATGCAGGAAGAGAAGAAGCTACCCGGGCGCAAGCCTATGAAAGACTGGCTTACGCTTGCACTTTGTTCGAACGCTAGTGGGGATTGCAAGGTGAAGCCCCTACTTGCCTATCATTCGGAGACTCCTCGAACCTTTAAGGCCCGCAAAGTGCTAAAGGAGAAGCTTCCAGTGATGTGGAGGGCTAATGCAAAAGCCTGGGTAACGAGACTTTTGTTCACCGAGTGGTTAAATCTGTTTCGGCCCAACAGTGAAGAAATTCTTGGAAGAGAAGCACCTCCCTCTGAAATGTCTGCTGGTGTTGGACAATGCCCCTGCTCACCCTCCTGGCCTCGAGGAAGATATCCTAGCGCAGTATTCTTTTATCAAGGTTTTTAATCTTCCGCCTATCACCACCCCTCTCCTCCAGCCCATGGACCAGCAAGTGATATCAAACTGCAAGAAGCTGTATACAAAACATCTTTTCAAGAGATGTTTTGACATCACCGATACCACAAACCTCACCTTGCATGAATTTTGGAAGGAGCATTTCAATATCGTGATATGTATCCGACTCATTGATCAAGCTCGGCAGGAGGTTTCGAGGCGAACCTTGAATTCTTCGTGGAGTAAACTCTGGCCTGATGCCGTATCCACCTGAGACTGAGGGATTCGACGTGGGCGAAGCTGATGCAGATTCAGAAACAGTTGACGATCCTGAAACTGTTTCGCAACCAGATCTTGACGAGATCATTGCACTTGGCAAGTCCATGGGGCTGGTCGTCGACGAGGATGACATCAATGACCTTCTCGAGGAGCACCAAGAGGAGCTTACGACGAATGACTTGAAGGAGTTGGAGGCCATGCAACATAACGTCGTTCAAGAAGAGTTCTCTAGCAGTGGCGAGGAGGAGGAGGACGACCTTATGACAACGGCAGAAATTAAGGATGCTCTAGCTGCTTTTCATAAGGTGCAATCATTTGTAGTAAAGAGACACCCCGAATAGGCTTACACAGGTCGTATGCTTGCGCAGTTGGATGACGTTTGCCCGAGTCATTTCAGGAACATTGTGAAAAGCAGGCAGAAGCAATCTTCCTTGGATAGTTATTTTTTAAAGAGGCCTTTAATAGGAGTAAGCAAACAGGAAGATCCAAGTGATATTACGAAAAAACAGAAGGTTGAAAGTGGTGAAGAAATTGAAATTTTGTATTAAAAAAAAAAGAAAAAAAAAAGTAAAGTATAAAAAATAAAAAATGAAAAATGTAAAAATCAAAAAAAGAAAAAAAAGAAATTCAATTTTAAGATTTTTGTAAAATTAAGTGTTAACGTTTTCTGCCATTTGTTAATGTGTTTCGTAAAGTTTAATGTTAATGTTTCCTGTCATTTTTTAATGTTTCGTAAAGTTAAGTGTTCAAGTTTTCTGCCATTTGCCCTCCTCCTCCTCTGTCGCCACTTTCGGAGATCGCCTCTCTTGAAAGGTAAGGTTCCACATTTTACTACATATGTACGTACGTGTGTACATACTGTATTTCTTGTACCATGTACCCAAATACACTTTATTTACAGGTATGTAGTACATATTAGTAGTATATGTAGTTTAAGTTAGGTGTTAATGGTCCAAATTGTTGTATTTCATTGTTTATTGGTCAATTTAGCTTTTATTATAAAATTTACTGGGGTGCTTTTGTAGGGCTTGGAACGAATTAGGCAATTTACATGTAAAATGTGGTTCAAGATACGAAAAAATCAGGTTACGAAGGCCGCTTTGGAACGGATTAATTTCGTATCCTGAGGTACTACTGTACATGCTACCTTTGAATGAGTCAGTAGAGGCTCTTTTGGCCAGGGTTCCTTCAGCTGCGAGGCAGGTAGGGGTCTCTTTATGGGAGGCATCCATCCTAGAAGATACTTTTAGAAACCAGTTGAAAGCATCAACCCCATTCCATGTGGATGTTGACGGGTCTAGTAGGGTTCCTAAAGAGGGACGGTTTCACCCCCTCTGACCCAGTGCTCTTTGACAATTTGATCACGCCTCTTTCCATGGGTTTGGCGTACCAAACAAACATTTCTGCTGCTTGCACAATTTTGTGGGTTAGAAGAGGAGGGATTTGTTCTTGGGCCACCTCTCGCTCCACTTTCCGGATATTCACAAGAGGGTACTGTCACGGACGCTTGTTGCGCTCTGCCACAGTCTTTTGAAAGAAGAAGACATTTTGGCCATGGTGGATTTCGTATCATCTAAGCGCCCCGGTTCCTGGTATCCTGTTAAGTCACCTTAGAAAGTGCAGTTTTCACCCAAAAGTGCACCTGCAGCTTCTTCTAAATCTTTGTCATCAAAGAAGGGTTTTCAGAAGTAGGAGACGTTACCCTCATTGATACTGGCAGGAGTGGGGCACGGAGAGTTGGGTAATGGAGGTCTTGAGGAATGGGTTTAAGATAAATTTTCTCTTCGTTCCTCCTATGTCCAATTCTCTGGTTCATCCTCCCAGTTATTCCCCATCTTCCATCAGAATATCTAGATTGGGCATTGTTAGAGAAGGGAGCGATAGAGCCTGTTCCCCCTTCGCTGGGTTTCAACAGCCAGATTTTTGTGGCCGCCAAGGCGGGAGGTTCTTGGAGACCCATTATAAACCTCTCGGGGTTTCAACTGTCCAGTAGTTTCTACCAAATTCCATATGGAAACCTCCCAAGCATTGCTGAGATCAGTATGAAGAGATGACTGGATGATTTCCATGGACCTCAAGGATGCCCATCTCCAGATTCCTATTCATCAGGAATCTCTGAAGTTCCTCCAGTTCTCAGGTTCATCCAAAACTTTTCAGTTCAAAGTCCTCTGCTTCAGTCTGACTACAGCACCTCAGGTGTTTGTGAGGGTGATGTCTCCAGTTTCTGCTATAGTGCATCGTCGAGGATTCAGGATGAGGAGGTAACTCGACGATTGGCTCCTTCAGGCTTCCTCCAAGGAAGAACCATAAGAGCAAGAGATTTTATGCTACATCTTTATTGGACCTTGGGAATCTGGATCAGTTTGAAAAAGAGTTCTCTTTCCCCTTAACAAGTCAAGACTTAGTTGGACATGAGGATTCAGGCGTGTCGTTTGAGGGCTTTCCCCGGTGCAAGAACGAGTTCTTGCCATCCTGAGTCAGCTGGAAAGTTTTACATCACACAGAGCTCAACCAGTGAGTGAGTGGAAGAGCTTGTGGGGGAGAATGTCCTCTCTCCCTTTTAGTTCCTGGATCTCGTCTTTGGATGCGCCCTCTGCAGGCACGTCTCAGGAATTGCTAGGACTTTTGGGAAGAGAATGCAATGGTAGTCTGAGACGATTCCTGCCTAGAGGATCTTTGGTGGTGGTCAGATGAACATTATCCAACTACTGGCATAAGTCTAGTCCTCTCGATTCCGGACGTTCACCTGTATTGCCTCAGATCAGGGTTGGCAAGCAACCCTAGAGGAAGCTCAGGCCAAGGGCCTTTGGAGGGATCTGGATCGGGAGGAATGGATCAATTTCCACAAGTTGAGAGTGATAGAGGAGGCACTAGAGTGGTTCACCCAGACAGCCGGAGGGAAAACAGTAGCCCTCTTTTCAGACAACGTTACAGCCTAGCATACCTCAGAAAAGAAGGGGGAGCAAAATCAACTTTAAATATCGTAGCACAGAGGATTCTTCGCTGGTGCAAGAACCGCAGAGCTTCTTTCCTTCCCCAGTTTGTTGCGGGGAAGCTCAGTGTATTAGCAGATGCATTGAGCCAGTCTCAGGAAGTTCTCTTGGGCGAGTGGACCTTAGCTCAAGAAGAAGTCCATCTTTTACTAAGGAAATGGCCAGCTACTGTAGACCTGTTTGCCACAAGGTTGAATTTCTGTCTACTCAACTATTGCCAGGTATGGGTCCATGCTGAGCAGTATGTTCAGATTCCACCTTCCAGAGTTGTCTAATAACCGAATTTTGCTTGAACTACTAAGGATTGAGTGTCCGGTGATCCCGCTTCTGGCTCCTTCATGGGATTTGACGGCTGTCTTAAGTCTGTTAAATTCTTTGAGTTTCGAGCCTTTGGAGGAGTTATCATTGAGAGATCTAACCAAGAAAGTTTTGTTCCTGGTTTTGCTGGCCACAGCATAAAGAGTGGGAGAGATTCAGGCAGTGGCCAGAGTAGTATTCTCAGGTAAGGATATTTACCTTTCATGATCCCCTGCTGAGAGCCTTTAAGGTTTTCTTGTTAGAGGATTTTGTGGGAGGAGACGCCTTGGTATGAGCTATTTTAGAAGTGGCAACATGAATTTTCTTCAGTGGAGGGATACTCACTGGGCCCTTTTGTGGCAGCAAATGCGTTGGTTCAGTAATTCTTTCTCACATTGGAAGTAAGGTTTTTATGTATTTTTTTTCAAGGTGGTGTGTGGGTTTTATTATAGATCCTTATAGGTTTGTTCTGTTAGCTAAGTTCCTCATTGGGTGTGTGTCAATATATTTTAGGTAGGTAGATTGTATTGTTGGACAACTTCGTCGAGCCTTCGGTGCACTCTCCATCTGCAGTATTCAGTAGAGAACCCGAAGGAATTGCTCGGCAACTCCTCCTCCATACATGAGAGGCTAGACAGCCACATGGGAGGCTTCAATTCCCCCTCCATACATGCGAGGTATTGAATACCACGTGGGAGGTTAGCTGGATGGAGACGAGACTTGATGTTGAGGTACTCTCTCCACTTGTAATCTCATCTAACAAAGTGAGCAAAGAGGTGAGTTACATTATACATACATCTTGGGTGGAACTTGAGTTACCTGCGTATGTCTGGTGAGTGGGTCAGGCCCGATTAGATTGAGCCCACCTCCTTTTAAATGTTAATTGGGCTCACTCAGGTGTTCAGGGAATGTAGGCAGTCCCCGGCTTATGATCGGGGCTCTGTTCTTGAGACACGTCGTAAGCCAAAAGTTGTTGCAAGCCGCTTAATCATAAAAAATTGTAAGAAAATCTTACTCTAATGCTTTGGCTGTATTAAAAACTATGCAAACTACATTTTTATTTATATCTTTCATCAATAAAACCTTCAAGTATTGATTATTTTGCATTTTTGGAGTTATATTTTTTCTGCTAGATTGGCGCTGTAAGCGTCGTAACCCTGGAACATGCGCCATAAACTGGAAATAATTTGTGGTGAATATAATTGTAAAGCATCATAACCTCAGAATGCCATAAGCCGGGGACTACTGGAATTGCAATATGAAGTTCTCATAATAAAACTAATATTGTAATACTTACCTGAAAACCTGAATGACTCCCGCCTACCTCCCCTCTTCAATGATAAGTGATTGTTGCAATTGGATGGGGAGCGCTCTGTCGGCCAGTCCTGCCACTGGTGTTGCCAACAGTAGTACAAGTAACTCAGTAGACTGTGTTTACCTGCAGCATTGGTAATGCTGGCAGTTAAAATTTACCCAAATTGTGGGTAAGTTAGTGGAAATATAGTTTGGGCTGGTCAGTAACCAGGGCTAATTCAGGTATTCAGGTAAGCATTACAATATTAGTTTTATTATGAAAACTTCATATTGATTAAAAATTTGTCATATTAAGACTTCATTATCATCACTATCATTATCACCATCACCCTTTCATATCCTAAGTTGAAATCTCTATATGAAAAGAATTAAAGAATTGTTACTTAGATATTGATACCTTATGGAGGAAATTTATTCATCCCAATGAATTTTCTTTCGCTACAATCAGTCCTCCTATATCCCTCTCATCATTTGTTTTTATTATAAATTACAATTTTCTTCATAATTCTTAAATCATTGGCTTGTTGATGTTTAGTGATGCAATTGGGAAACTACTTTTCTGCAGGTAAAACTTAGGTGTAATGAAAGTTATAATTTTTGAAAGAGGTCGGAACATAAATGGTGCCTATGTGAACTCTGAAGAGAGAGAATTTCCAGCCCTGTGATTGGCTTATCAACAGCCAATGAGGAGTATCGTCAGGAACAGTGCTGGGCACAAGATGCATGGGTTAAGTGAATCTATTATAGTAGGTTTGATTTCTTCTTTTGTGTTGTTTATGCTTGATTGGAGGTTAAACCCTTGATTAGGCTTGCCTTGTTATAGGTTAAAAATGCTTAAAACTGCTTCCAGATTTTAGTTGTAATTTTCTGAGGTTTTCCTTAATATTATTGCTTATTTATTTTGAATGACAAATTAATTATATTTTTAGTCAGCACCTATCCAATAATCTAAACTTGAATTTTGTACATGAACTTTCCTGTCAGACATATACTTAGCTTACGTCTCTGACGTCACGACAGAATTCAAAACTCGCGGCAAACGCGACAGGTAGGTCAGGTGATCTACCTTACCCGCCGCTGGGTGGCGGGTGTAAGCTGGGTGGCGGGTGTAAGAACCAATGCCCCTTTCTTGTCAGATTTTTTCTGTCGTCGGTGTCGACTACACCTGTTGTCGGTACCTCTTGACAGTTGGATTCTTTTCTCGTTTTTGCCCTGGATTGTTTCTACGGACTTTTGGTGAAGTACCTGATCTTTTGGCCTGGCATTCGCGATTTGTGAACCGTTATTTGACTATTCTTTGGATTTTTCTTTGGATTCATGATGTCTGATGTTGATACTAAGAAAACTGCTATGTTCCCGGCTCCCCTCTCCCAACTCTCACTATTCGACGGAAGCGGCCCACTCTCCTGGATGTTCGGAGTCTCGCAGGAGACTTTCTACATCGGACAAGATCCCGTCTGCGTCCAAGCGCCAGTCGCCTGATAGGCATGATGTCTTAGTTTCTCCTTCGGACAAGGATCAGGCGTCTCGTAGGCGATCTTCGCCCTACAGACGCTCTTCTCGAGACAGGATCGCTCCCCTTGACAGGCACCAAGAGCCTAGTAGGCGCTACTCGCCTCGTAGCCGCTCCTCGTCTCGCCTCCACTCTCCTGTTGTCAAGCGCCCTAAATCAGACAGGCGCTCTTCGCTTGGCAGGCGCCAAGAGCCTGTTAGGCGCGTTTCTCCTGGCAGGCGCTCTTCACCTGAGTATCGCTCTCCTCGAGTCAGGCGCCGGGATCCTGGCAGACGCTTCTCCCCTGTTAGGCGCTTGTTGCCAGAGAGCCTCTCTTCTTGGGTCAGGCGCCAAGAGCCTGGTAGCCGCTTCTCTCATGGCAGGCGCTGTTCGCCAGGTAGCCGCTCTCCTTTGGACAGGCGCCAAGAGCCTGATAGAAGTTTTACTTCAAAACAGGCGCTCTGCTCCTGAGAGCCGCCTTGCCCCTGTTAGGCTCCAAGAAACTGGAAAACGCCCTCCTCAGGACAAGAAGGATTTTTCCAGAAGTTTTGTCTACAAGAGTCAGACGTCAAACTTCTTCAAGAGACTTTTCCAAGGATAGCCGCGCCTCTAAGGATAATGATGGTTCTTCAGCTGAGGAAGAACAGGATCCCTCGGAAAAAGAAGGACCCAAAGACTCCTCTGTTTCCTCGTATAAGAGGTTAACAGATTTGCTCCTTCAAGAGTTCGGAGATATCCTTTCTCCTGTGGCTCCTCCTTCGCCTCTCTCTTTATTCTCCACATCGAAGACTTCGAAGGTTTCATCTTGTGTAAGGATGAAGCCTACGATTTCCATGAAAAAGGCGCTTAGAGGTTTTGGAGAATGGCTCCTTGCTAAGGAAGAGAAAGGGAAGACTGTGTTTTCTTTCCCTCCGTCTAAGCTGACTGGCAGATTAGGTTTCTGGTACGAATCGGGGGAACCCTTGGGCCTCGCTCTCCCTTCGTCTGCGGACTCGGACTTCTCTTCACTGGTGGATTCTGCTCGTCGATCCGCCCTCCTGTCTGCCAAGACTACGTGGGGGATGAACGAACTTGACCACCTTCTGAAGGGAATGTTCCGAGTCCTGGAAGTTTTTAACTTCCTTGATTGGTCTTTAGGAGTTCTGGCTAAGAAGACTCAGACCCCGGATTCCCTGTCTCCTGAGGATCTTAACAGCGTCCTCACTTGCATGGATAAAGCAGTGAGAGACGACTCGAGTGAAGTCTCTTCACTTTTTGGAGCTGGAGTGATAAAGAAGAGGTCAGTATACTGTTCGTTTCTGACTAAGGCAGTTTCTCATGCGCAAAGAGCCTCCCTTCTTTATGCTCAACTCTCACCTCTTCTTTTTCCCAAGAAGATTATACAGGATGTCTCGAGTGCCCTCTCAGCCAAGGCTACTCAGGACATGTTAGCCCAGTCGGCCAGGAAACCTCGTTCTGTTTTCCAACCCAAGACCAAGAAAGAGACTCCATTGAGGCAGGAGCCCTTTCGAGGAGGCCCCTCTGCCAGAGTTTCTTCAACTAGAGGAACTAGATCTTTTAAGAGAGGTAAAACCTTCTCTAGGTCAGTCAGAGGGAAGAAATAGCTCTCAAGGACTCCAGACATCAGTGGGTGCCAGACTACTGAAATTTGCCGACGTCTGGGCCCACAAAGGGGCAGACAATTGGTCCCTATCGATTGTCAGCAAAGGATACCTCATTCCCTTCTCATCAAGGCCACCATTGACGACGACTCAAAGGGAGTTGGTGGCCAGGTACAAGGACCCCATCATGAATCAAGCCCTTTCTCTAGCAGTAGATCTGATGCTAGAGAAGGAGGCTATAGAACTAGTGAAAGATCCCCGTTCTGCGGGTTTTTACAACAGACTGTTCCTAGTTCCGAAGAACTCAGGAGGATGGAGACCGGTTTTGGATGTAAGCGCCCTGAACGTCTTTGTGGAAAAGAGGAAGTTTGCCATGGAGGAACGACTTCCATCAGTGTTAGCGGCTCTTCGTCCAGGGGACTGGATGGTGTCACTAGATCTTCAGGACGCTTACTTTCATGTGCCGATCCATCCTTCTTCACGGAAGTTTCTGAGATTCGTGATGGGAGGAAAGATCTTCCAATTCAAGGCCTTGTGCTTCGGCCTGTTGACTGCACTCCAAGTGTTCACGGGGTTAATGAAAAACGTGGCGCAGTGGCTACATTTGGAGGGAGTGAGGGTGTCACTCTACCTTGACGACTGGCTAATCAGAGCAGAATCACAAGAAAGATGTCTGGAGGACCTACAAAAGACCCTTACATTGGCAAGTTCTCTGGGGCTTCTGGTGAACTTCCAGAAGTCTCAATTAATCCCCAGTCAAGAGCGGATCTATCTGGGGATTCGGATAGTTTCTCTGGCTTTTCGGGCTTTTCCGTCGCCAGAGAGGATAGCTCGTTGCCAAGAAAAACTAACGACCTTCCTAGAGAAAGGTGCATGCACAGCGAGGGAGTGGATGAGTCTGCTGGGGACACTCCTCGCTGGAGCAATTCGTTTCTCTAGGAAGGTTGCATCTCAGGCCTCTACAGTTCTTCCTTTACCAGAACTGGAGGCGTCTCTCCCTAGATCTGGAGTTCTCCTTCAAGATCTCAAGGGGAATCAAGAGGGACCTTCGGTGGTGGGCGGACCCACTCCGATTTGTGGAAGGAATGTCTCTGCACATGCCGAACCCCAACCATGTGTTGTTTTCTGACGCGTCGGAAGCAGGTTAGGGAGCGACGCTCAGGACAAGAGAAGTGTCAGGCACCTGGAATGGGGAACAGGTGTCCTGGCACATCAACAAGAAAGAGTTGATGGCAGTTTGGATGGCATTAAAAGCCTTCGAGCCCCACGTCCGAAATGCTATAGTTCAGGTCAATTCAGACAATACCACAGCCTTGGCGTACATCGAAAAACAGGGTGGGACGCACTCCTTCTCACTGTACGAAACAGCAAGGGACCTTCTGCTGTAGTCTCAAGCAAGGAAGATCAGTCTTCTCACCAGATTCGTACAGGGAGAAAGGAACGTCAGGGCGATCTCTTGAGCAGGAAGAATCAACTCCTGCCTTCAGGTGGACCCGCCACTCAGAAGTATGCCAAGACCTGTGGAAAAGATGGGGCAGACCTCACATCGACCTCTTTGCAACAGCAAGAAACGCAAGGATAGAACTTTACTGCTCCCCGATCTCAGACCCAGGGGCAGTAACAGTGGATGCGTTTCTCCTAGACTGGACAGGACTAGATGTCTACGCCTTTCCCCCCTTCAAGGTACTGGGACAAACCCTCAAGAAATTTGCGATCTCGGAGATGACAAGAATGACGCTAGTAGCTCTGTTTTGGCCCACCCAAGATTGGTTCACAGAGGTACTGGAATGGTTGGTGGACTTTCCAAGAGCACTTCCACAAAGAGTAGATTTGCTCAGACAACCCCACTTCGACAGGTATCACAAAAACCTCCCCGCTCTCAATCTGACTGGCTTTCGACTGTCAAAAGTCTTGTCAGAGCGAAGGGGTTTTCGACAAAGGCTGCTAAGGCTATTGCCTCAGCTAGAAGGCCTTCGACCCTTAAAGTCTACCAGTCGAAGTGGGACGTCTTTCGCCGGTGGTGCAGAAACCAGAAGTTTTCTTCTTCCAGTACCTCTGTGACTCAGATCGCAGACTTCCTCGTTTTCCTCAGAGAAAAATGCGGTTTGGCAGTCTCTACCATCAAGGGCTATCGGAGCATGCTGGCTGCAGTGTTCAGACATAGGAACTTAGATCTTTCGGATAAACAAAGGATCTGCTGATCTATTAAGATCTTTTGAAACTTCCAAGAAAGCTTCAACCGAAGTTCCAAGTTGGAATCTGGATGTGGTTCTTTGTTTCCTAAGGTCCTCGAGGTTCGAGCCACCCCAGTTAGCCTCCTTCAAAGATCTTACGAGGAAGGCTCTGTTTCTCATGGCTTTGGCATCTGCTAAAAGGGTTAGTGAGCTTCATGCCCTAGAAGGAAGGGTAGGTTTCAAAGGAGATTCCGTGATTTGTTCCTTCCTTCCTTCGTTTTTAGCAAAGAATGAGAACCCCTCAAATCCTTGGACAAGGAGCTTTGAGGTTCGTGGATTATCTGCCCTAGTAGGGAAAGAACCCGAAAGGACTCTTTGCCCTGTTAGGAGTTTAAAATACTACCTTCAGAAGAAGAAAACCCTTAAGGGCATTGAGGACAGACTTTGGTGCTCTGTAAAGGACCCCAGTAGACCGTTGTCTAAAAATGCGCTCTTTCTTCATTTAGAAGTCTAGTGAAAGAAGCACATAGATCTTGTAATGAAGAACATTTCAAGCTCCTAAAAGTCAAGGCTCACGAGGTGAGAGCCATTGCCACTTCCTTGGCCTTTAATAAGAATATGTCTCTTCAGAATTTGATGAAAACTACATTCTGGAGATGTAATTCAGTATTCGCCAACCACTACCTTAAAGACGTCAGGATTACGTATGACGAGTGCTTCGCATTAGGCCCGTACGTATCTGCGGATTCAGTGCTGGGGCAGGGAGCTGGAACATATCCTTTGTAGTTTTTTCCCTTGTTTTTGGTATTGTGTTCATATGGTTGTATGAAAAATGATGCAGGTAGGCATCTTTTTCTATTCGTAGTACTAATAACTTTAGTTTGGTTAGGTGATCGGATTTGGTTTGAAGCTCCCTGCGTTGGTAGTGGACAGGTTCTGTCATAGAAGAGGGCGAACCCCCATTGACATGATCCAACTTGGATTCTACTAAGTAAGCGGATATCAAATCCCTTTAGTAGACCCAAAGAGTCTTTTCAGCTGTAGGTCACGCCCTCGCTGTAGCTCTTATGGCTATGCAGACTAATAGACAGTACCTATGAAGTCTTCAGCCTAAACAGGTAAGAACCAAGGTTATTTATACCCTACAACAGGTGTTGTTTTACCTTTTCTTTGTTATTTTCTATCTCTTACCCTCCACCAAGGGTGTCAATCAGCTAAGTATATGTCTGACAGGAAAGTTCATGTACAAAAATGATATTGTTATTTTACAATAAAGTTTTGTACATACTTACCTGGCAGACATATACGATTGATGGCCCGCCCAGCCTCCCCTCAGGAGACAGGTGTAAGGGAAAAAATCTGACAAGAAAGGGGCAATGGTTCTTACACCCGCCACCCAGCGGCGGGTAAGGTAGATCACCTGACCTACCTGTCGCGTTTGCCGCGAGTTTTGAATTCTGTCGTGACGTCAGAGACGTAAGCTAAGTATATGTCTGCCAGGTAAGTATGTACAAAACTTTATTGAAAAATAACAATATCATTTTATACCTAACAGTAATTTAGGCCCGCCATGAAAAGTGCAGGTACAGGAATAGGGAGCAACAAAATTGGATGCAGCAGTAGCATTATTGTGTATGCTGTAGATACAAGAAAATTAGCTAATGAAATGTGTCGCTTATGTGTAATCATGAAGCATGAAGGAAAAACATGGTAAAAAGAGAGAAAAAATGGAAATAGGGCATTAGTAATTACTACTGGGATACACCCTAATCAGTTGCCTAAGGCACAGTACATTTTATAAGGGGATGGAGGATGGTAATTTTTCAGTTGCGCCTCAAATGCAAATAATCTTTAATCCTTGGTCAACATCTTGATGTAAGATGTGAGCAGTGTTACAAGTAAATTATCCAGCATTTAGACATGTTTCAACATTGTAGACCTAAAGGTTTCCACTGTGCTGGTTTGATTCATCTTGGAAAACTTTATTCTGAATCATGTGGAGGAGGCTGACCGCTCTCACAACTACAGCCGTCTTTAACGTAACTTTGCCCCGCAGGAAGGAAATATGGGTAACTAGGCCAGTCAGTTTATCAAAAGGGGAGACAACCTAAGTGATATTTATTTTCAATGCCAGGAAGAAGCAACAGTATTCCTTTGGCCCAGGAAAGGTGATCAACTTACAACAAAGGTCTGCTAGGGGCCCAGAAAGCAATGAAGACTTTGTTCCTAAGGAAATGCAAACCATTGCCTTTTTTGTGGAAGTATTTGTCGGTGCTAGCTGGAATAGGTCTTTGAAACTTGATAACAAAATGGTTAATAATGTGTATGTGTGTAAGTTGAGGAATCTATCCTGGGCCCCCAGGAGTAAGCATTTGTTTTATTCAGCCACAGTATAGATTACATATAAATTTTGCTGCACTCTGACATACAATAAATTTGAAACCTCTCTCATCTTTTATTGTTGTATGCATGATGTTTTAATGTTTGTTTTGAGCTTGGTTTGGAACAGACAAGTTAACAAAATGTGTTGAGGATGTAAGTGGTTGCTTTATGTCCTTGGTGTAGAGTGTTTCATTCTTCAGTGTTAGGTCCTTTGAGGAGTGTGCTGGCTGGTGTGGTGTGGAGTAGAGGTTTGGCAGCAGCAGAGGAAGGCTGAAAGATATTCAGTGGTTTCTTTGAAGGTGACTACTCTGCCTTCAATACTGCTGAACTTTTGGAGCTCCCTCCTGAACTACCCTTTGTTCCGACACGGCATACAAACCTTCGGTCCTTTTACAATAGGAAGGTTACTAGCGGCAGCTGGATAGGTCGTAAGCTTTCGAACAAGGGGTTCGGTAGTTAACTGCTTGTCCGACAGGCGCGCGCGCGCGACTGGGAGGTAAACAACCACTTTTGCTTTCGGCCTCACAGCGAGTGGACGTGTGTTCTACGCTCTCTGCCCGCTTCTCGTCGTTTGCTTTCTTTCGTTTGTATGGTTGTGTTTTCTCTTTCTGTGAAGAATCATTGTAAGTACAATCATTTCTTTATTACTTTTCATTATTCAAGTGAAATTGTGATCGATTATGGATTCTCCACGCCCCGCTACCATCCGGCGATTGTGCCCGGGAACCCAAGGGCGTAAATGCGGAAAATTCCGCTCATTCCCAGAAATCGATCCTCATATTTTGTGTGCTCGGTGTCGGGGGCGTGAGTGTACCCGTGCCGAGCCCTGTGATGTTTGTGTGTCATGGTCGGAGGCGCAGTGGGGCTTGTACGAGGGTAGGAAGAAGCGAAGGCCGACAAAGGAGGAGTCGGAGAGCTCTCCCGCGACTCCTTTGGTTACGGACACTTCGTCTTCTTTCCTGCCCCCTGCTCAGCTCCTACGGTTGGCGCCTTCCCCTGCGGTTTCCAGGTCCTTCTCCTCACCCGACCTGTCGAGTGGAGGAGGGCGCTAGGTACCCTGACGTTGAGTTGTACCCTGGGTCCCCTATCCGTTCATCTACACCGCACGGACGGGTAGAGGCCCCTGCTAATCACCCGACCTTTGCTTCCTCAGGTGCTGTTGCTGCGAAGGACGACCTTGGACAGGTGTGGGCATCGTTGGGTTTGCAGGGCGTGCCGAGTGTCCAGGGTCTGCTCTACCATCTAGCTGGCTCGGTTGCGGTCACGCATGCCAATGTGACCACCACTACCACGACCTTGTCGACCCCTGGCTATGCTTCACCCCCTCATCTGGTGTATTCCCCGCACGCGGTGTCTGTAACACCAACTTCATCGGTGCAGGGGCCGATCGCCGTACCACGGGGGAGTGTGATGCCGCCGCCGCCTGGGTTTGCCGTGCTGCCTCGACCGGACTTCGTGTGCCCGAAGAGCTCGCCCCTGGACCTCCCGCCGGTGCCTAGGATGTCGGTGCCGCTGGTCCGTCCTCCTGGCCTGCCTGTACCTCCTGCCGTACCTGCCCAGCCGCTGATGAGTGATGTGATGTTACCCCGACCACGCTGCCGTTCTGTACCCGTTCCTGCCGTCTCCGTTCCTGCTGTTCCTGTGATGCCTGCACCTGCTGATGTCGTTCCTGTTCGTGGCGCCGCTGCTCCCGATGTCGGTCTGTCTGGACAGGTGCGTCCGGGCCCTGTTGCTTCGGCAACAGCAGCCCCGGCTCCGCCCTGGATGGCTGACTTGACATCGGTCCTGAGGAAGCTGACGAGGAAGAGGAGGAAGGTGTCATCGTCTTCGTCGTCTTCTTCGTCTTCTTCGTCAGTCGTCCGGTCGTCGGTCGTCTGTTTCTGCCGCCTCTCCCCTTCATCTTCTAAGGCTTCACAGCCTAAGAAGAAGAAGGTCGCCTCCTCCCCCCCTAAGAAGTCTCCTTCGGGAACTTCTAAGGGCCCGTCTCTTCTTCCTTGCGGAAGAAGACTACGGGGACCAGAGGGGTGTCGGCTAACACTGGCACCTCCTCGCCTGCTGTCAGTGGTTCTGCCACTGCATCAGGGTCCGTCTCGGCCTCTCGTTCGCGGGAGGTACCGAGTGTACGGTCGCCTACCAGCGACCGTGCAGCCAGGAACCAGACCTCTGAGCCTGCTCAGCGTCAGGTTCACGGCACGGAGCGGAAGACTGGTGACAGCCGCTCACGCGACTCTCACCAGACCAGCTCTCGCTCTCGCGGCGACCAGCTGGCTACCCGGGCTGACGTGACGGTCCACGACCGACCACGGGCTGAGGCTGGGAAGAGGTCCCCCCGTTCGCCGGTGCCAGCCACGGCTGGAACCAGCGACGTGACGTGCCGTGAGGACAAGCACCGGTCTCACCGTGACAGTGGAGCCTGCAGGTCGCCTGACCGTCGCTCTCACAGAGAGCGATCGGGTACGGCAACCAGCACCAGCTCTTCTGACACTCAGATCGCCTGCAGCCCTCCAAAGCCTGCTGGTTCTGCCAGCGAGCGAGGAGGGAGCGTCAGGTCTGCCTCTCCCGTACCTTCAACCTCCTCGGGTTACACCGGGAGGAGCGAGGTATTGAGGAGTGATCGTGAGGGGTGCGCCCCTCATGATCCCACCACGACGCCCTACGTGCCAGGCACGATTCTTGGACTGGCCAGGACGTATGCGCAAGTGGCTGGAGGAGACCGAGAGGGGTCTGTCGCTGTTCCCCCCCTCGATGGGGGAGGGTCTCGGGAGTTGCTCCTGTTCGAGGGACTGGATGGTCCTACTCCTCAGGATGCAGTCACTCCGGAGATCCAGAGGAACTTTGCCGAGGTAATTGCGCTGATCCGTCAGCACAACGACCTCGGGGAAGGATCGCCACTCCCACCTTCCGAGCCCACGTCCCGGCTCGAGTCGTTCTGGGGCACGAAGAGGGAACCCAGACCGACGGTGGGATTGCCGCGATCGGAGCTTTGCCGTGACTCGGTGCTGGACCAGGTGGAGTCTCTTGTCTCCGGGCAAGACGGCTTTCTCAAGTCCGGCAGGTCGAGCAAGCTGCTTCCGCCTCCTCTACTGCGACAGCGGCGTTTCTACGTGCCGTCTGAAGACCCGATGCTGCCCAAACAGGTGATGCTGGAGTTAGCCAGGCTAACGCCGGGTGTGTTTCTCTGCAAGGCAGCTCCTTGTCAGAGAACCTATGGTTCTCGCAGCAAGAGGCACTCGGTCTGGAATCCACTGCCATGGCAGCTTTCCAGGCCGTCTCCTGGATAGACCTGTGGTCCCTCACGGTGTCTAAGGTCGCAGCCAACTCCGGGGAAATTCCTCCCGAAAAAGACTCGGCCTTCAGGAGGCTTTGCCAGTCTGGGGGAAGAGCCATCTCCTTCCTAGCCCACCAGACGGTAAACCTGTGGGCCAACCTGGTTCTCCGACGTAGGGACGCTGTCCTTACTCGAGTATCCAGGGCGGCTGGGCGTGAAGCGGCATTGGGGCTTCGTAATGGACCGTTACGGAATTCCTCATCTCTCTTCCCAGGAGAGATGGTGGACGCTGCGGTGGACAGACGGCGCACTGATGACAGTGACTGTCTGGTACACGAGGCAGTTTCGAAGGCTTCTGGGCAGCCTCGAACTGCGGCCAAGCCAAAGAGCTCGGCTAGCGCTTCCACGGTGGCTAAGACAGTAGTCGCGTTGAAGCCCCGTGGAAAGACTCTGTCTTCTTCGTCTTCTGCAAAGGGGGGCCGTAACCAGCCCTCCTCCCAGCCCTCCTTCTCGCGAGGAGGCTCTGGGAAGAAGTCGAAGAAAGGGGGGAAACGCTAGGGACGGCGTTCCCCCTCACCTGCTGCCGGAAGTGGGGGGGTGCCTGGCCAGCCATTGGGCAACTTGGCAGCGCTACGGCGCCGAGACCTGGATAGTAGATATCCTTCGGGAGGGATATCTATTACCCTTCGAATCTTGGCCACCCCTCACCTCCAACCCGGTCCAACAGCAGTCGTACGTTCCAGGATCTTCGAAGGACGTAGCATTGAGACAGGAGATCAAGACCGTGCTGAGCAAACGAGCTGTAGAGATCGTTATGGATCAGTCACCGGGCTTCTACAGTCGACCTTTCCTGGTGGAAAAGTCTACGGGGGCCTGGCGCCCGGTGATAGATCTCTCTCCCCTGAACCAGTTCGTTCACCAGACCCGCTTCACGATGGAGACGGCACGCTCCGTGCTCGACTTCATCAGGGAGAACGATTTCATGCTTTCAGTGGACTTGAAGGATGCATATTTCCAAATACCCATTCATCAGTCTTCCAGAAAGTACCTCCGCTTCATCCTCGACGGGACGGTGTACCAATTCAGGGCACTTTGCTTCGGTCTCTCAACCGCCCCACAGGTGTTCATGCGAGTGTTCACTCTGGTGTCTGCTTGGGCCCATTCGCACGGGATACGCCTGATGAGGTATCTCGACGATTGGCTAGTCCTGGCGAGCTCCCGCTCGCAGTTGCTGCAGGACAGGGATCGGCTACTCGAGTTCTGTCGCGATCTGGGGATCGTTGTGAACTTCGAGAAGTCTGATCTCGAGCCCAAGCAGAGGATGAAGTACCTGGGTATGCTGATCGACACGGTAGCAGGGCGAGTCTTCCCCACAGATTCGTGGATCAGCAGATTCAGGGAGGCAGCCAGCCAGTTCCTGTCTCGGCAGGAACAGGCAGCTCAGCGATGGCAAGTCGTGATCGGACACCTGTCGTCACTCGAGAAGTTAGTCCCTCACGGGCGTCTTCACCTGCGGTCTCTTCAGTGGAGACTAAAGGAGAGTTGGTCACAGGCAACGGATCCCCCGAGCTTTCCAGTGTCGCTGACACCGGAGGTAAGGCAGGACCTAGCCTGGTGGCTGGACGACAGGAACCTCTTAAAGGGAGTGCCTCTACGCACTCCCCCCCGGAGATGCAGCTGTTCTCAGACGCATCGACCGAGGGGTGGGGCGCACACCTGGAGGAGTTGCTGACTTCAGGAGTGTGGGACGAGCACGACAAGCACCTTCACATCAATGTACTGGAACTCAAGGCAGCGTTTCTCGCGCTCCAAGAGTTTCAGGACCGCTTGATGGGCGGACTGAGTGGTGTTGATGTGCGACAACACCACGGTGGTGGCTTACGTCAACAAACAGGGGGGCCTAGTGTCTCTCCCGTTGTACCAGTTGACTCGGCAGGTGCACGAGTGGGCCGAGGCTCACTCAATAGAGCTGTCGGCACACTACATTCCAGGGAAGAGGAATGTAGTAGCTGACAAGCTCAGCCGTCGGGATCAGGTGATAGGGACCGAATGGTCTCTACACCAGGACGTGGCGGAAAGGCTCTTCGACCTGTGGGGGCGACCAGTCGTGGATCTGTTCGCCACCCGGCACAACAGGAAACTTCAGGTTTTCTTTTCAGCCGTGCCGGACCCATGGGCAGCTGCAGAGGATGCTCTTCAACACCTGTGGGGGACAACCTATTTCGCTTACCGTACCTTTCCCCCCGTTCAACCTGATTCGCAAGGTGATCAGTCGAGCACTGGTCACCCCGAATCTCAGGATGATCCTGGTGCTGGGGCCATTTGGTATCCGGACCTGCTGGCTCTTCTCGCAGGAGAACCGAGAGAGATTCCCCCTTGGCACAACCTTCTCGTCCAGCCACACGTAGAGCGGTACCACCAAACAGTCCAGTCCCTTCGTCTTCACGGCTGGCTGTTATCCACCATCTCTTGCGATCGAGAGGCTTTTCTCGTAGCGCAGCAACAGAGATGGCTGGAAACGTCCGTCAGTCCTCTGCAGCTGTGTACCAGGGAAAGTGGGCCGTCTTCTGTGGTTGGTGTCGTAGACGGGGTATATCTCCTCTCAGAGCCACTCTTCAGCAGGTAGCGGATTTCCTCGTTTTTCTTCGCCGAGAGAAGCTCCTCTCAGTCCCCACAATCAAAGGATATAGAGCCGCCCTGGCACTAGTCCTGAAACTGAGGGGATTGGACATCTCGAACTCGTTCGAGATCTCCTTGCTCATGAGGAGCTTCGAAAGGTCTTGCCCACCCAGGGAACTCGGGCCCCCTGCGTGGGATGTGACTCTCGTCCTTAGGAGTTTGACTCGAAGACCCTTCGAGCCACTCTGAGAGTCGTCAGACAGGGATCTGACCCTCAAGACCCTCTTCTTGCTGGCCCTGGCATCGGCGAAGAGAGTAGGGGAACTTCATGGTCCTTCCTTCGATGTACGACACTCCAGGGATGGGGATCTGTGACGTTCGATTTCGTCCCGAACTTCGTTGCGAAGACTCAGAAACCTTCGGTCCCTGACGACAGGTTCGAGTCTTTCACGATTCCCTCCCTAATGGACTTCACCGATAATGATGCGGATGAGATGCTGCTTTGTCCTGTGAGGGCGCTACGGCACTATCTGAAGAGAACTCGGCACCTCAGGCCTGAGTGTCGACGCCTCTTCGTTAGCACCGGGGTAACCAAGAAAGAAGTATCCAAGAACACTTTCGTTCTAGCTGCGTGAGGTCATCAGGAGGGCGTATGAGGCTGATGGTAGTGACGACATCCGTACGTCCCCGTCCGAGAGCTCACGAAGTCAGAAGTATTGGCCCCTTGTTGGCGTTTCATAAGAACTTCTCCGTGGCGCAGGTCCTGAAGGCAGGGGTCTGATCTAACCAGACTACCTTCACCTCCTTCTACCTTCGGGATATTGCCCACAGGTCCTTGGATACCTTTCCTTGGGACCCGTGGTGGCAGGCGTCAAACAAGTTGTATAGCTAACCCAGACCCTCGCAGGCTGAACAGCATCGAGTCCTGTGTGACTGTGCGGATGGATGTGTGAATGAGTGAGTGACTGGCTTCTCTTCCCATCTTTTCCTCCTCCTCTACCTGTGGGCAGAGGGTCACGGTCGTCACTACGCTGGATGAGGACGAGATGCAGGTGAGCTATATGACAGAGCCCCATCCTATCCCTTTCACTAGGGATAGGAGCAGAATATCCACCACTTCCTCCTACAAGGGGGGGGAAGTGGATGCCAACAAGAGACAAACCCATGACTTTATATTTGCTCCTGTACAGGAACAAGTTCTTACATTGCTGGTACGAAGAGACACGCTTGCCTCTCTCTTAGTACTTGGTCCAGAGGTCTGACCATTGATCCGTGGTGCACACCCGATCAATCGGACAGAGGCTTGGATCCCTCCCTCGCTCTTACGATCAAGGGAGGACAAATTCCAAGGTTGGGCGAACACCAGTCTGTTCACAAAAGACTCAGATTCCTCCCACCAAGAAGTGAGTCTTCCTATTGTAAAAGGACCGAAGGTTTGTATGCCGTGTCGGAACAAATGACAATTTGTCCAAAATTGCATTTTTCCTAACTATAAACCTGAGATCCTTTTACACATAGTCCCACCTCATGCCACCCCTCACTCTGCAGTTTTTTGCTTGGGCCAAAAGCAAAAGTGATTGTTTACCTCCCAGTCGCGCGCGCGCGCCTGTCGGACAAGCAGTTAACTACCGAACCCCTTGTTCGAAAGCTTACGACCTATCCAGCTGCCGCTAGTAACCTTCCTATTGTAAAAGGACCTCAGGTTTGTATAGTTAGGAAAAATGCAATTTTGGACAAATTGTCATTTTTCTCTCTACCGTCTACTCATACTCCTCTTCCTTGCCAAAGGTTATGCACATAAGGATAGGTAACCAACCTGCACTCTTTGACAGTGCTGACCCAGGTGCATGTGCCGAGTTTTCCTCAGGTGAGACTGTTATACATATGTGGTTTATCTGTGCCTACCTGTGCTTTGTTGGCTGCTCCATGGATTTTAGCTTTGTTGCCCTCATTCTCCACCATTTTCAATCACCTAGGTATGGCTGAAGTGCTCCTTTCCTGCTTATGCTGATGATCCTGTCTCCCCCAAGGAGCTTAACCCTGTAGTCTTGCCTGTGGGAGATATTGATCTTAAGGTACGGACAGTTGCTGGGTTCTACCTCTCTTCAGTAGGGAGCTGGTGGCTGCTGTGGTGGACAAGCAGCAGGCCAAAGACCGTAACAGCCTTGTCCGTCACGCTGTGGCCAAGACTTCCGGGTGTTCGCACTACAGCCTGACTCAAGCACTTCTTTGGCCCCTAAGAAGAACCAGGCTTCAAAGGGTGTTCGTGGAAAACCCAGCGTTGTTCTTCCTCTGTCAGGCAAGGTGCGCAACTACATCCCTTTCAACCTTCTTTCCAGCCCGGAAAAGGGGACAAGGGGAAGAAGGAAGGATGCTAGGGGCAGCATTCCCCTCCAGCTACTGCCGTTGTTGGGTGGTTGCCAGTCAAGCCATTGGGCAACATGGCAGTGACATGGAGCTGAGACCTGGGTAGTGGATGTCCTTTGGGAGGGATATCTAGATATCTACTTACTTTTGAGTCTTGGTCACCTCCACCAAACCGGTTCGTCTCCTTACATACACTCCTGGTTCATTGAAGGATCACACACTGAAGCAAGAAATGCAAACCATGCTGTAGAAGGGCACTGTGGAAGTTGTGTCGGATTGGTCCCCAGGCTTTTACAGCAATGTCTGTCGTAGAGAAAGCGTCGGGGGTGTTGGAGACAGATCGTAGACCTCTCTCCCTAGAACTGATTTGTTCACCAGACTCGGTTCACAATGGAGACGCTGCGTTCAGTGATCACTTCCATCAGGGAGAACAACTGCATCCTTACGGTGGACTTGAAGGATGCATATTTCCAAATACAGGCAGTCCCTGGTTATCAGCGAAGGTTCTGTTGCTATGGCTTGATGATAAGCGAATATCGCTGATAACCGAAAATTGGCAATTTTTTATGCTTATCGGCACCGATAACCGGATTTCTGGCACCAATAACCAGTTAATGCTGTCTCTGTGAGGTATGTATCAGCATCAGTACTCTATTATCGGCACTGATAACCAGAAATTGCTGATTTTCGGGGTACACAAGCCCCATAAAACCAGATCACCGATGACCAGGGACTACCTGTACCCATTCATCCAACCTCTTACAAGTAAATTTACATTAACAAACGTGCTTACGATAATGATGCTGCTACCGATTGGCTGAGAACGCCTTTACGTAGAGCACGATGAGAGAGATGCTGACCAATAGGAGAGCAGGATCTTACGGCGGTGACTAGTATCAGGAACCAATGGGAGGGCGGGAGGATGGTGGCGAGTCTACTCAGTTGGGCGCTCGAGTTTTAAAATTGGTCTCGGCGGTCAGGACGAATCTCGGGACTTTACAGTAGCACCCTTTCGTAACCTGAATTATTTTCGTATGCAGAGGCAAAAAAATCTTGGTATTTGCTTTCGTAACTTGAATTTTTCTAAAGTTGGGACTTTCGTATGTCGAGGTTCCACCGTACTATCGTTTTATCCTCAGGGAGATGTTGTTCCAGTTCAGGGCACTCTTGTTTTGGGCTCTTGACCACTCCATAGGTGTTCGTACAAGTGTTCACCGTTGTGTCAGCTTGAACCCATTTGCACTGGATACGTCTGTTGAGGTATCTCAATGATTAGATCGTCTTGACAGTTGCTTCCAAACAGGGATCGACTTCTCGAATTTTGCTACAGCTTAGGGGTTGCGGTAAATCTTGAGAAGTCAGATCTCATCCCCAAGCAAAGAATAAAGCACCTGAGTATGCTGATAGTTATGGTAGCAGCAAGAGTCTTTCCCATGGACTCTCATATCAGCAGGTTCAGGAAGGCAGAGCAGCTGTTCCTTTCTCGACAGGAGCAGCCAACTCAGCAATGGCAAGTTATCGTCGGTCACCTGTCGTCATTAAAGAAGTTGGTCCCTTATGGGCAGCTTCATCTTCATTCTCTCCAATGGAGAATTAATGAGTATGTATTGGTCCCAGTCTCGAGACCCTCAATCCTTTCTCATTCTTCTCATGGAGGAGGTGAGAGAGGATGTAGACTGATGGATGGATAACAGGAACCTCTTAATAGGATTATATCTACATACTCCCCCTCCCGACATGCCTCTGTTCTCGGATCCATTGACCGAGGGATGGGGCACACACCTGTTGGAGTTGCTGACTTTGGGAGTGTGGAACTGAGACAACAAGCACCTTCACATCAATATCCTGGAACTCGAGATAGCCTTCCTGGCCCTCCAAGAGTTTCAGGATCGAGTGATTGGACATTCTTTGGTGTTGATGAG
>NC_087213.1:7650893-7703442 GCF_015104395.2 Macrobrachium nipponense | reverse complement strand
GGTGTTGATGAGTGAAAACATAGTAGTGGCATATATCAACAAGCAGGGGGGTCTCTTATCCCTTCCGCTGATTTGGTAGAGCTGTTAGCCAGGTACTTTCCAAGGTAGCAGGAATGTATTGGTAGACAAGCTCAGCCACCAGAATCAAGGGATTGGGACAGAGTCATGACGCCTACAACACTGATCTGGCAGATGAAATATGACACCAAAAATGCAATAAGAATGCAGTTTACATAGTTTTCAATGCACCCAAAGCATTAAAAGTAAGGTTTTCTTAGGATTTTTGACGATGTTCCGGCTTACGACGATTTTCGGCTTACGACGCGTCTCAAGAACGGAACTCCCGTCGTAACCCGGGGACTGCCTTATATAGATTTGAATGAGATCTAACTAGGACACTAAATCTCCTATGCCATGCTTCAACAGAATGCATCGTACATGATTTTCCATCTTTTGTGAGCTCGTAAACATTCATTTAGATGCTGGAAATAATGGCTTGGAATGTCTTCCATTTTGTCTTAGCATTCCATTTACAAAATTATTTTCTACATACTCTACAAATGGCAAGGCATTTTCAGGTGCACTTTCTTTTAAGCACTGCAACCATATAGAGATATTAGCAATAGGGAAAAAGGCCAAAGCGTTCAATTTTCGGAAAAATAAAGAAAAGTCTGTGTCATTATTATCAAGACTTACAAGTCCCGATTGTTGAATTTTTTCTCCAGGTCGTTTGGCAGAAATGGAATAAACAGAAATGCACAGCTATATCACCAAAAACACGTAAAAGTGCATTTTGAGCTGCCAGTTCAAAGTTGATGCTCACTTCTGTAATATCAGTTTCAATTCCGTGCTCTTCCATCGCTTCAGCAATAGCATGCAATATTTTAGTATGAATTTCTTCTGATTTCCCAGATAGTAATGCATAAACAATGGGATGTATTTCACCATGGACGGGCATGAATTGTATATATTTGGCAGAAAATATTGGGACGTTTCAAAAGTTCCATCACCAAACCAGTGCTTTGATGAACCTAACTGTTGTAAAGACGATGGCCCTGAAAAAATCAAAATTCTCTCTCTATTATCTTGTCCACTATCATGTACTAGCCAGTCTTCTCCTCCAATGGTTATTCTAAATCTACCTTGAACGTCTACATCAGCAATTGATGTTTGAAGCCTTGGAAGTTGTTTATTTCTTACTTTTTGAATATTTCGCGTGATGTAAGCATTGTTAGGAAGCAGCATTTGGAAACATTCTGGAACTTCACTCATTGCCTCAGAAATTATTGCTGCGGGTGTTTCTGATGTTGTAAAAGATTTTTCTTTAATTTTGTTTAATGCTACAGCCTGTATGGTTGTGATCTGTAGTCTTCATAACTTTGTCTTTTCTGCTTAAGATAAAACGGCTGGTACACCTTCGGTCTTCACATCGCCAATACGTATAATAGTAACTGTTATAGCAAAGTTTATCGTTTTCTCGGATTTTTACAAATTGTAAAGTACTATCCATTTTGGGGTTTTAGAAGAAACTAAAATAAGAAGAAACAAACTTAAGAACTTGTAAATATTGAGATATACCTGAACAACTTAACGAGGAAACATTCGCAAACAAACAAGTCATTGAACCATAATAATAATTTCCTGATAGAGCTTTGCTAAGAAAAGTTATTAGCCAAAATTGTCTTGAGAGAGACACTTACCTATTATGTTTTCCCTTAGGAAAGGAATTAATTCAATTGATCAAGGCTATAGTGCAGCTTAAAATGAGTTTTTAGCCAAAGTGTCTTTAGACCAATGTATCTTTAGCCAAAAGTGTCTTTAGACCAAGTTGTTTTCATCCAAAAGGGTCTTTAACCCAAAGTATCTTAGACTAAGGTGGTTTATACCTAAGAGTTTTAGATAAGTCCTAGACCTGTCTGGATACCTCAGACAGTCCTCTGTAGCAGTATACCAGGGAAAGTGGTATACAATTCAGCAGTTCTTGGTCTTCCTTGTCTTCCCTCTCTCAGAAAAGCTTCTCTCCGTCTCAGCTGTAAAAGGCTATAGAGCTGCACTCTGCTTAATCTTGCGGCTGAAAGGTGTAGGCATCTCACTGAAGATTTCACTACTGATGAGAAGCTTCAAAAAGTGCTGCCCACCCAGGGACCTCTGCCCACTTGCGAGGGAGTGACTCTTTGCTTTTAGGAGCCTGATTTGTGTATCGTACAAACCTTTACGAGAGTTGGCAGACAGGGATCTGACCCTCAAGACAGTCTTCCTTCCTGCCCTGGCATTGGTGAAGAGAGTAGGGAAACTCTACGGACTTTATTACGATATTAAACACTCGAGGGGATGGGGATCAGTTACGCTTGATTTCGTCCCAGATTTTGTACCAAAGACTCAAAACCTGCCGGTCTCTGACGCCAGGTTTGAGTCCTTCTTGATCCCTTCCCTTGGGCACTTTGTTGGTAATGATCCAGACAAAATGCTACTTTGTCTCGTTAGAATGCTATGGTGTTATCTGAAAAGGACTCGACATTTCTGGCCTGAGTAGTCGAAAACTCTTCGTTAGCACTTGCGCGTCCAGGAACACAATTTCTTTTTGGCTTCATGAGACAATCAGAAGAACATACTTTATTGCTAGTGAAGATGACAATGATACCTTTTGTTCTAAAGCTCACGAAGCCAGGTCGGGTACTGAAAGTTGGGGTGTGGTCTTGTCAGACCACCTTCACATCTTTCTACCTTCAGGACATTGCCCACAAGTCATGGACACTTTTTTTCCCTTGGGAACTGTGGTAGTTGCTCAACAAGTTGTGTAGCTTACCCAGCTCCTCCAACAGGACAGGGTTGCATCTCGCCTGAGATGTTCGGTTGTGGATGCGAGAACGACTGCAGGAGTGACTGGCCTATCCTTCGTCTCTTCTTTTGGGCAGAGAGTGGATTTTACCCGTGACTTGCTGGAACTGGTGGTTGATGCAGTTAAGTTTATACATTGAGCACCCATTCAATTTTCTTTTATTAGAATTATGGAAGCAAACCACCCCTTCCTAGCTATTAGACAATTAGAAACCCAATTTTCACTTATATAACTTACCCGGTGGTTACATATAGCTGTCGTCTCCTGGCGTCACGGCAGAATTTGAAATTCGCGGTAGCGCTAATGGTTTGACAGGTGATCCCTCTACTCCCGCCCTCTACCGGGTACCGGGAACCATTCCAACAATAAATCAGAAGTTTCCTGCCGTCGGAACCGGTAACACGGTTCCTCTGCTGGTTGGAATTTGGATTGATCATCTTGGTTTTCTCCTTTTGGTGATGTACCTTGAGTTTACTGATCTTTTTGCTAGCGCTATAGTTATTTTGGTTTTGATATTGTTGTCCTTTTTAGGAATTATTTTGAATTCTTCACGATGTCTGACACCAGCTCTGTTCAGTATACGGTGTGTAGTAGTGGGTGTAAGACTAGACTTCTTAAAGCTTCACTTGATCCTCATTCTACTTGTGTTAATTGTAGGGGACGTGAATGTTCTTTTGAGAATACGTGTGAAGAATGTAAGTCTCTAACATCTCAAGAGTGGAAGGCACTGGGAAAGTATATGAGAAAGTTAGAAAAAGATAGAATCAGAAAGGCTTCACAGAGATCTTCTTCTAAGTCAGTGAGTAGCCAGGATATTCCTCTGAATTCTGTTAATCCTGTTCCTATTAACCCCGTAGTGGTTGCTCCTGCCCTCGAATCTGTATCTCCTGATCCCGATCCCGTGTCAGTATTACGAGCCGATATGGACTCGAAATTTGTCTCTTTCCTCACCACTATGCAGAAAATGGGTGAGACAGTGCAAGAAGTGGTAGTTAAGTGTGGATAAATTACTTAGTGCCAGTTTCGTCGAAAGAAGCTTCGGATTTGGAGGAAGAAGGAGAAGGTCTTACAGAAAAAGACAAGCATTTGTCGGGGTATAAACTCCTTTTACGATCCTTTGTTGACAACTTTGGAGATTCTTTGCGCCTTCCGTTCCAGTTTCTCCTAGTTCGCAGTGGAAAAAAGGACAGTAAGCCTGACTCTTCGTCCTCGTTCACGCGTTTCGTCCTCTCGATTTCGGCTAAGAAAGCTATCAAGAAAGTTAACGCTTGGCTTTTGGAGAAGAGGGAACAGGGGAAAAATGTTTTTTGTCTTCCCCCTTCGAGACTTTCGTCAAGGAGCCGTGTCTGGTATGACACTGGAGAAGTTTTTTCCGTGGGTGTGACTGCCTCCGCTCAGGGAGACTTTTCTAGTCTCGTGGACTCTTCCCGCAGAGCAGCCCTTAATACTGCTAAGATTTTCTTTTCAACAAATGAACTGGAGCATCTTTGCAAGAGTGTTTTCCGTGTTTTCGAAGTTGTTAGCTTCCTGGATTGGGCCATTGCTCTCGCTGGCAGGAAAGTCAAGTCATTTGGACTTTCGGAGGAGCAGTTGAAGGATTTTGCCTCGGTTACTAAGGATTGTATCGATAAAGGCATCTGTGATGGAGCTTCGGAGCTCGCTACCATTTTCGCCTCTGGAGTGTTGAAGAAGAGACAGCTTTGGTGCTCCTTCTTGTCGAAAGGGGTTTCATCGAACCAGAAGTCTGCTTTGCTTTTCTCTCCTTTGGACAAGAAACACCTTTTTCCGCAAGAGATTGTGAGCGAGATCGCTCAATCTTAACACAGAAAGCGACCCAGGATCTTTTATCACAGTCAGTGAAGAAGCCCAGGAAAGTAACTCCGGTTCTTTCTGCTTCTCGGAGTGCTCCCTCCACGGAAGCTCCTAAACCATTTCGAGGGAGAGCTCCCGTTCGATCTTTTTTCTCCAGGTTTCGTGGGAGAGGTAGAGCCTCTTCTTAAACCACTCCCTCTTCCATCAAGAAGTAGGGCCCGTAGTCCTCCACACAGCAGTAGGAGCCAGATACACTTTTCTGGCAGACCTGGTTTCATCTCGGAGCGGATCCTTGGACGGTCCAGGTCCTGAAGGAAGGATACACCATTCCGTTCATCAAGCACCCCCCTCTCACAGAATTTCCTGTGAATTTGTCAGCCTACTCGGAGAACTCCGAAAATTTTGCCGCCCTCCATCAGAAGTTTCTCGCCATTACTGGCAAAGAGGGCCATAGAGTTAGTGGACTCTCCGCAGGAACCAGGATTTTACAATCGCCTTTTCCTGGTAAAGAAGGCTACGGGGGGTTGGAGACCGGTGTTGGACGTCAGTGCCCTGAACGTCTTTGTCCTGAAGACGAAGTTTTCTATGGAAACGACCCAATCGGTATTAGCAGCGCTTCATCCTGGAGATTGGATGGTTTCCATAGACCTTCGGGACGCTTATTTTCATATTCCGATTCATTCGGAATCGAGAAGATTCCTGAGATTCGTGTTCCAGGGCCGCATTTATCAGTTCAGGGCCCTCTGCTTCGGCCCTGTCGACAGCTCCACAAGTGTTCACCAGAGTTCTGTCGTCAGTAGCAAAGTGGCTTCATCTAGACGGGATACGAATATCCATGTATCTATACGATTGGCTTCTCAGGGCAAGGTCCAGACAGAAGTGTGTGGAGGACCTACAAAAGACTTTAAGGCTGACGGAAAGCCTAGGTTAGTTAAGTAAACAAGGAAAAGTCATGTCTCACTCCTCAGGAGATAGTTTATTTAGGAGTGAGACTGAATTCAGTTCTTTTTTAGCTTTTCCGTCTCTCCAAAGATCGACTCTTGCCTGAACAAAATAGACGAATTTCTTTGTCAGACAAACTTACTCGGCGAATCAGTGGATGAGCCTTTTAGGAACCTTGGCTTCAATAGAGCAATTTGTAAGTCTGGGCAGGCTCAACATGAGACCACTTCAATTTTACTTGAAGCAGAAGTGGCAAAGGAAGAAGTTCCCAGACTCCTTCGTGTTCCCCATCTCGGAAGGAATCAAAACACGACCTCCTTTGGTGGAAATCAGAAGGAGGGCTAGAGGAAGGCTTGTCTCTAAGCCAGTTGAGCCCCAACCTTACGCTTTTGTCAGACGCATCGGACAAGGGTGGGGAGCTACTCTGGGGAGTAAAGGAAAGAATGTCGGTGACTTTGGCAGATTCATCAGAGAAGCTGGGCACATAAATCTAAAAGGAGGTTGAAGACGATTCATTTGGCTCTAATGCACTTCAAGACAGAGGTAAGAGGGAAAGTAGTGCTGGTTCAAGCAGACAACACCACGGCTCTCTCTTACATCAAAAAACAGGGGGGACACACTCGTTCTCTCTGTGCGAGGCGGCGAGAGACCTACTCATTTGGGCGAAAGAGAACAAGGTTGTTTTGAGCACAAGATTTATTCAAGGCTCGAAGAATGTAAAGGCGGACATTCTCAGCAGGAGAGGACAAGTCCTCTCCACAGAGTGGACGTTACATCCTCAAATATGCAAGAAGCTTTGGTGGATTTGGGGATGTCCTCAGTTGGATCTCTTCGCCACAAACAAGACAGCTCGTCTACCACTGTATTGCTCCCCAGTTCCAGACGAGGAGGCGTTTATAGTGGATGCCATGCTTCTGGACTGGTCAAATCTGGATCTGTATGCCTTTCCACCTTTCAAAATGCTAAGATTAGTTCTGGCAAAGTTCAGAGGTCATCAGAACGTCAGGATGACTCTGATAGCCCCCTTTTGGCCGGCCAGGGAATGGTTTCCGGATCTACTACTGCTGTTGACGGACTTTCCGCCAGAGAGTTACCGTTAAGGAAGGATCTACTCAGACAGCCCCACTTTCTGAGGTTCCATCACAACTTGTCCGCTCTTCGACTAGTCGCCTTCAGACTGTCGAGCATCTCCTCAGAAAGAGAGGATTTTCAAAGAGAGCTTCAAGGGCTATTGCTAGACCCAGAAGAAAATCCTCTGATCGAGTGTACCAAGCTAAGTGGGTCCAATTCAGAGCTTGGTGCAAAGAAGAAGGAATTTGGTCTTCTAAGACCTCTATAGCTCAGTTAGCTAAAACTTCCTTCTTTTTCTTCGTGAGAATAAGAAGCTTTCTACCCAGACAATTAGGGGTTATAGAGCTATGTTGTCTTCTGTGTTCAGACATCGAGGATTAGACATTTCTAATAATCAAGACCTCTCAGACCTGATTCGTTCCTTTGATACGACCAAGACAAAGGAGTCAAGAACAGTAGCTTGGAACCTGGATGTAGTTCTTAAATGGCTGATGTCAGATAGATTCGAACCGATCTCCTCTAGTTCTTTTAGAGATCTGACCAGGAAGACACTTTTTCTTTGTGCTTTAGCATCAGCTAGAAGAATCAGTGAGCTGCATGCTATTGATAAGAGAGTTGGATTGGGTGGATTCGCTAAGGGCAATGCCATTTGCTCATCAATGCTGGGGTTTTTGGCTAAGAATGAAAATCCCTCACGTCCTTTGGCCTCGTTCTTTCTCTATAAAGAACATTTCGGAGTTAGTGGGGCCTAATGAGCCTGAAGTCTTCTCTGTCCAGTGAGAGCACTTAGCATTATGTGCAAAGGACCAAAGGTATAAGAGGTAAGAGTGATAACCTGTGGTGTTCAGTGAAAGATCCTTCTCGTCCTCTTTCTAAAAATGCGCTCTCCTTCTTTTTAAGGAATTTGATTTCTGAGGCACACGGACAATGTCAGGACTCAGATATCAAAGTGTTAAAGTCAAAGCTCATGAAATTAGAGCAGTGTCGACGTCTTTGGCCTTTAGACATAATCTGTCTTTGAAAGACATTATTAAATCTACATATTGGAGAAGCAATTCTGTCTTCGCATCTCATTATCTGACAGATTTGAAAACCACATATGAAAATTGCAGTACATTGGGGCTATTCATTGTGACTGACACGGTATTGGGTGAGGGAGAGAAGGATGTATCCCATCCTTCACTAACTTTTTCTCCTTGATTTATTTTGTTTTTTGTATTTTTAAGGTTGTCTGAAGGTACAGGAAGTTGTTTTTTTGGAGTATCTTTCAGTCTTTTAATGTCTTGGTGTATTTCTTAAACGGTTGTGGTGATCCCTCGTTTTTCATTGTATTTTGTGGTGATTTGTACTGCGCCCTGAGCAGGGGCATTATAGTCTTGTCCGTTACGATCACGTCCTCAACGGCAAGTACTTATTATTGTGTCCGACGCACGGATCCATATATCCTGTCGGTACAATAAAGACCAGCAGACTACAGAGGCAGTAACCACTGAGTCAGCGGTCTTTAAAGGTAAGGAACCTACATCTTCGGATAATTCCAACAGTTGTGATTTTAGCTGCCATTGTCCCACCACCTAAATGTGTCAATCAGCTATATGTAACCACCGGGTAAGTTATATAAGTGAAAATGAACATTATTATAATAATATAAGTTTCACTTATACTTACCGGTGGTTACATAACGAAGCCCGCCTCCTCCCCTCATATGGACAGGTAGGCATGAAACTTCTGATTTATTGTTGGAATGGTTCCCGGTACCCGATAGAGGGCGGCGGGAGTAGAGGGATCACCTGTCAAAACCATTAGCGCTACCGCGAATTTCAAATTCTGCGTGACGTCAGGAGACGACAGCTATATGTAACCACCGGGTAAGTATAAGTGAACTTTATATTATTATAAAAATGTCATTTTTGTATTTGCCTTACTGACTCTTGACTAGATTCTTTCTAGCCTATTTTCGTATGAATTTACAATTCCCCACTCATTTGAAAAGGCCCAGAAGTCTGGCAATTGATTGCACAGTCCTATATTTCGATCAGTTTGTCAGAGGCACAATTCTTTTCCTCGCTCTGTCGACTACAAAGATGATCCAGTCAGTTCAGGGACTCTCAGATTCCTCCCTCCAACGATTGAGACTTCCTATGCAAAGACCGATGGTTTTTACATTGTGTAGGAGCAAATCACAAAATGTTTAAAGAACTTGTATTTTGTTCATGAATCTTACCTGCCATGATAATATATAGCTGTATTCTCCGAAGTCCGACAGAATTTCAAAACTCCCGGCACAGCGCAGTGGTCGGCCAGGTGGTAGTACCCATTCCCGCCGCGCTGGGAGGCAGGCGTAAGGAACCATTCCCATTTCTGTCAGATATTTTCTGTCGCCGGTGCAGACAACAAGTGTTTTCTGCACCTCCGTCATTGGATTTTGGAACTCTTTTGGTCACATGAGTATCGCCGATTGATTTTTGGTTATTTGATTTGGATCGGTGGTTAGGCATACGCTAATTGTGGATTTTTTTATTTTGGCTTGATTTTTCCTTAAAATTACGATGTCTGGATCTAGTTCGACTAGGCCAGAGTATGTTGTGTGGAAGAATGCAAGGTTAGGCTACCGTAAACTTTGGTAGACCCTCATACAGTGTGCGCAAATTGTAGGAAACAGTTTGTATGTTTTGATGACCGCTGCAACGAGTGTGAAAATATGTCTGATTCTGCGTGGAAGGCTTATGAATCATAGGTATGTAAACTAGAACGTGATAGTGTAAGGAGGTGTTCCTCCAGGCGTGTAACACAAGTTACCCGTCCAGTAGAATTTATCCCTCCAAAGACCTGTGATGCCTTCGGGCCCTACAATAGTGTCTTTGGAGGGTAATACCCTATCTGTGATTCTTAAATCTTTGCGTAGCCTGGAATCATGTTTGCATTGGAAAGTTTTAGTAGTGTAGTGAAGTATAGTGATAATGTCATGAGTGTTCATATTCTATCGCGTAAGCGTTTAATTTCTCATTGCAAACAAAACCCTATACCAGGCGTGATGGCTCTCCCTACCTTCAGGCGAGGCAGAATGTAGTAGGGAGGTAGCTGTCCAAGTGTCTAAAATACTCTACGTTGTTTGTTCATAAATCTTACCAGTTCAGATATATGTCTATATATATATCTGCCGGGTAAAGGTGAACTAGCGTTGTTGTATCATAGTAATATTATTTTTGCCCTTACGTCATATTACTATCAAGCGGTTTGTATGGTTCAAGTTATATACTCATACCATAGTTTACTCCTACGGAGGACACCGAGAGTACGATTATTCTTATTACATTTAATCGGTTCTCCCTGCAACTATTCAGGGGTTGCCGGTTTCCCTATTTTTAAACATTTAAGGTATTATTATGACAATACCAAGTTAGCCTTTTATATTTAGCAAATTCAGTTTCGCTTAAATATACCAGTTTGATGGATTTTGGTTTCTGCTCTATAATGATAGTAAACCTATTCATTCGTAGAATGGTGTAGGTGGCAACTCAGGCAGAGCAGTGCGAGAACGACGAACGTTTCTCTGAGTCTGCTGTCACTAATGCGTAATGCCAGTGCTCAGTTTTCATCTGATTGTCTGCCATGCGCGGTAGGTTACGTCTCTCTCTCCTGCGGGATTGACGGACTAACCGTATACCTACAATCTACGGCAATTAGCTTCCTCGGGTTGAGGGGAATTCTAGCATACATGACTGAACATCTTCACTTTGCGAGAATTTTTTCATATATATATATATATATATATATATATATATATATATATATATATATATATATATGTGTGTGTGTGTGTGTGTGTGTGTGTGTATGTAGTATGTGTGTATATATATATATATGTGTATATGTATATATATGTAATATTGTGTAAATGTATGTGTGTGTATGTATGTTGTGTTTATGTATAAGATATACTGTATATATGTTTAGACTTTTTTCGGTTCTGTTTACCGCATGGTAACAGAATTCTGTCCGAGTCTACAGCGGCATAGCACACATGATTTCCCTCGAAACAAGAATGATGTGCAAGAGATGCAGTCAATTAGCTCGCCGAGACGTCCCTTGCTCGATTATGAGGGGGACTCCTTCCGCTGCCAAATACGACAGCACCGAGCATGACGCTCGGCAGGATGCTCGGCTGGACGCTTGGGCTGGACGCACAACGTAATGCTTCTTCAGACATTCGCCGAGAATCGAGAATAGTAATGGATCTCAGGAAGGACTTTTAGGAAGAAACAAATGAACAATCTTCTACAGTGTCTTCAGATTACTCTGTTTAAGTGAAACGCAGCCTTATTAGGGAAGGAAACATGCTCGGTGAGGGAATGAATGAATTGCAGGGGACCATTTCCTCACTGGAGAAGTTTGTTTTCCCTGAATAGGACTGAAAATTCACACCTCTCCAGTTTTTTCCTGCAGAAAAACTGGAATAGCATAGATGATCTAGAAATGATTCTGAACATCTCTCATAGTCAAGATTCGTCTATAGGTGATGTCATGGCTCATAATCTCATAGAATTCGAATCTTGAAAGATTACTTTTGTCTTCAGTGACGTCCTCCCCCGCGCAGGAGTTGGAACTCTCGAAGGGTCTCGCTCCTCTGAGGAGAACGAAGACGCTATAATGTCGCCACAGGCAGCCGTCGTCTTTGGTTCCTCGGAGGGGGACGCTTCTCGTCCGTTAGCTCCTTCTGCTTTGCGGTCGTCTCCTGGGCAATTGGAAAACTTTCCGCAGTAAAAGAGAGCTAAGATGTATGATGTATGGTCTCGGGAGGGGGGGACGCTTCACGTCCTCTCTCTTTTTCTGCTGTGTTGCGATCTTCACCGGAGAGGACGTCTTCCGATGAGTATGCTTTGATCGCTTCGGTTGCTCCAAAGATATATTCTTGGCGATCCAGTGAGGAGGAGGAGGGCTTCCCCTCGCCCATCGTCTTCTCAAAGGATCAGCCTTTTGCCTGAGAAGGAATGTTCTCCATCGAAAAGGATGATTGTGTCTTTGCAACAACAACTTGTTTCGTTGATTGCAGTGAGAAAGGCAAAGCCACATCGCGAGAGGAAGGATGATAGGCTGCCCAATCAAGAGTCCAGGCAGTCTCCTTCTCCTTCTCCTCCTTCCGCTCTTTCGCCAGTTGCCTTGCTCTCTAGATTTCATGCAGCTCTCCAGAGGTTGTCTAGAGAGCACGGTTACCATCTTCCCGAACGTGTGTCAGTTGAGAAGAAGAAGAGGTCTTGGTTCGATGGCTTCGAGCCTCTTTTGAAGAATAGTTTCAGCCTGCGGCCCTCAGTCTCCTCCTTCGCAATTGTTATCTTCGAAGGACGACTGGCTCATTCATGCCTCCACTCAAACGCGGTGTCGAAGGATTTTCAAACAACTTAATCGTTGGTGAAGTCCCTGGGACTACTGGTGAATTTCGAAAAGTCACATCTGATCCCAACCCAATCCATCGTGTATCTGGGGATTCAGATGGATTCAGTGGCTTTTCGAGCTTTTCCGTCCCAGGGACGTCAGCAGCAAGGCTTAGATAAAGTGTTAGCCTTCCTAAGGAAAGATTTGTGCTCGGTGAGGGAATGGATGAGTCTAACTGGGGACCATTTCCTCGCTGGAGAAGTTTGTTTCCTTGGGGAGACTGCACCTCAGACCGTTACAATTTTTTCTCAAGTACAATTGGAAAGAAAACAAGAATCTACACATGATCTTGGCAAATTTCAGGAGAGGTAAAACAATCACTTGAAACAATGTTGGCTAGATCCAGTGTAGCTGTCGGAGGGCGTGTCTCTCAAGCTTCAGAGCCCCGACCTAGTGTTGTTCTCCGACGCGTCCACCACGGGTGGGATGGGGAGCATCATTAGGGGGAAAGAAGTGTCAGGCACCTGGAGAGGGGAACAGGTGTCCTGGCACATAAACCTAAAGGAAATGGCAAGCCATCTTTTTAGCTCTCCAGTTTTTCCAAGAAAAAGTCTCTCATCGAATAGTCCAAGTCAACTCAGACAACACCACAGCTCTGGCGTACTTGAAGAAGTAGGGAGGAACACAGTCTTCCTGCTAGATTGGTCTCGCGTAGACGTCTAATGCTTTTCCTCCATTCAAAATCCTGGGACTAGTACTAAAAAAAGTTTGTGGCGTCAAAGGAGACGAGGATGACATTGATAGTCCCCTTTTGGCGGGCCCGGCCCAAGATTGGTTCACGGAGGTGGTAGAGTGGATCGTAGACTTTCCAAGATCCCTACCAAGAAGGATGGATCTTCTCAGACAGCCACACTTCAAGAGGTATCATCAAACCTCCCCGCTCTCGCTCTGACTGCCTTTCGACTATCGAAAGACTCGTCAGAGCGAGAGGGTTTTTCTCGCGAAGTTGCAAGCGCGATCGCGAGAGCACGCAGAACCTCCACTACGAAAGTATATCAGTCGAAGTGGGAGGTTTTTAGAAGGTGGTGTAGAACTAAGAAGTTTGTCCTCCTCCACTACCTCTAAGCGGAAATTGCTGATTTCCTTCTATTCCTGAGAGAGCAATCTCATCTAGCTGTATCCACAATAAAGGGATACAGAAGTATGCTCTCGGCTGTCTTCAGGAATAGAGGATTAGATCTGGCAGATAATAAAGATCTCCATGATCTCATAAGGTCCTTTGAGACTTCAAAGTCGAAGGAACCGGTTCCCTCCGAACTGGAACCTAGACGTGGTTCTCAAGTTTCTCATCTGAAAGATTCGAACCTCCTCATCTGGCTTCGTTTCGAGACATCACCAGAAAATGCCTATTCCTATTATCTTTAGCTACGGCAAAGAGAGTTAGTGAATTACATGCTCTGCAAGATAAAGTAGGTTTCAAGGGAGACTCAGCTATTTGCTCGTTTAAGACCCTGTTTTTTAGCTAAGAATGAGAATCCCTCGAAGCCCTGGCCTAAGTCATTCGAAGTCAAGGCATATCGAGTCTCGTAGGAAGAGAAGCAGAAAGATCTCTATGCCCTGTAAGAGCTCTAAAGTTCTAACATTCAGAGAAAGCATCAGATGGGAGGCTCTAGACAAGGTCTTTGGTGCGCGGTAAAAGACCCCACAAAGGACTGATGTCCAAGAATGCTCTGGCATTCTTTGTGAGGAACGTCATTACAATGACGCGCATAAGGTCCCTGTTCTGACGAACAGTTACGACTGTTGAAAGTTAAAGCTCTTGAAGTGAGAGCAGTAGCAACGTCTCTCTCGTTTCATAAGAATATGTCGCTTAAAAACATCATAGATACGACATTTTGGAGATGCAACTCAGTATTTGCATCTCATTACTTGAAAGACGTTCGTGTGACATATGAGAAGTGTTTTTCTCTGGTCCTTTCGTATCGGCGGATACGATTCTGGGTACGGGAGCCGACACCAATCCTTAAAAGGGTAGGGTATATTTTCTTTTCTTCTTTTTGGATATGGTCTGGAGTCTCTTCGAACAATGGAGGACTTGGTTTAGCAGCGGGCGGCCGTCTATGTTGTTCAGTAAGAGAATCTTGTCATATCTAATTAGATGAGTATAATTTTTTTTTTTTAGAAATTATGTATGTGTGCGTGTGGTGTTTTTGAGTTACGGTTGTTGTGAAGAGATTCGGGGATACTCGGACAATCCTTAGTTCTAACATATGGTTAGGATCAGGTGGTCGGGATTGGTTGTGTGCTCCTTCATAAGGTGTATTGTCATATAAGTGGATCAGCACCCATTGACAAAGTCCTTTCAGGCTCTGCCGAGTAAGCGGATAAGACCCCATCGGCAGACCCACAAGAACTCTTGGCCATAGATCATATATCTCGCTAAAGTTTCTTGAGGTGATGCAGACTACTGGGCAAACACCCACAAAAGTCTACCACCTATCAGGTAGGAACCAAGGTTTTATTTATACCTACAACATATGTTGTTTACCCTGTCTATTCCCTAATAGTAGCTGTCTCTACCCTCCCCACCGAAGGGTGCCAATCAGCTATGTATATATCTGACAGGTAAGTTGATTGTATGAAAATGATATTGTTATGTTACAATAAAGTTTCATACATACTTACCTGGCAAGATATTATAACAATAAAGGCCCATCCCACCCAGCCTCCCCGCAGAAGACAGGTGGAAGAGAGAAAATATGATAGAAAACGGGATGGTTCCTAGTCCTGCCGCCCAGGGCAGGCCGGTAGATCACCTGACCTACCTGTAGCGAGTGCGCGAAATTTGAATTTCTGTCGGGGACGACGGAGTCTTAGCTATGTATATATCTGCCAGGTAAGTATGTATGAAACTTTATTGTAAACAATATCATTTTGGCGTAGTAATTCAGTGTTTGCCTTTCACTACCTTCGGGAGGTGAGGATTACATACGAGAACTGCTACTCTTTGGGCCCATATGTCGCAGCAGACACTATATTGGGGACAGAGAGTAGCACTCTTCCTATCATTTAGAAAATAATATGTTAGTTTTGGACTTTTTAATTTTATTTCTTTTTATTTTTTTTTGTTTTTATTATGTTTATGTAGGTGTTTTAGTTTTTTGTGTCTTGTAGGGCTGCCTTAGGCGGACTTCCCTCCATTAGCCTTGGGTATACGAAGTTTAACCAGATAGGCTAGGTCAGGTGGTAATGTTTTTGCTTCGCCCTGTTTTTGTCACAGTGTGGTCACGCCCCCGTTGACAAATCATCTGGAGCGCACCAGCTACATAGGTCACGTCCTTGCTGGCACCTCCAGTGAAGCATTAACAGCATTCGGTGTCTAAACAACACCTATATGATCTGTCACATTGTGGTCATGCTCCCCGTGACAGTTCATTAGAGCGCACCAGTACACAGGTCACGTCCTTGCTGGCACCTCTAGGAATGCAATACCGAAATTGGAGGTCTATAATATAGGATCTAGTTGCATTGTGGTCACGCCCACCCGTGACAGATCCTCTAGAACTCAACAGCTTCACAGGTCACTACCTAGCTGGAGTCTCTAGTAAAGCAGAAGCAGACTTGGGTGACGGTACTCACGAAGTCAGCAAATGCTAACAGTTAAGGAACCAAAATATCAATCATATATATGAAATTGTTTCCCAAAATCGAATCTGTCTCCCCCTTCCTCCAAAAGGTGGGATTCAGCTATATATATATCTGGCAGGGTAAGATTCATGAACAAAATGATATTGTTATGATACAATAAAGTTTGTTCATACTATTACCTAGGCAGATAATATATAATCACAAAGTGCCACCCACCTCCCCTCAGGAGACAGTGGCACTAGAAAAATCTGACAGAAAATGGGAATGGTTCCTTACGCCCGCCTCCCAGCGGCGGGAATGGGTACTACCACCTGGCCGACCACTGCGTGTGCCGGGAGTTTTGAAATTCTGTCGGACTTCGGAGAATACAGCTATATATACGTATATCTGCCAGTAAAAGTATGAACAAACTTTATTGTATCATAACAATATCATTTTTCTTAACTATACAAACCAGAGTTCCTATTACCATTAACACCCGGGGTTTCATGCTCACGGTTTGGATGGCCCACCGACATCAACCAATGATACCGTTGGGGCCGAAAGGCAAATTGGAATGCTTACATCCAGACAGGAAAGGACTCCCACTAACCAGACAGTAATGAACTGCCTAACCACCTTCTTTGAAATTTAGTGGCCATTTCCAGGTTCACTCTAAGTAATTCCTAATGTAAAGGACCTCAGGTTTGTATAGTAAGGAAAAATATAAATGACTTTTAAAGATTTTTATGTAGGCAGTCCCCGGGTTACGACGTTCCGAGGTTAAGGCGATTCTCAATTATATTCATCAGATATTATTTCCAGGGTTACAACTCATGTTCCAGGGTTACGACGCCTACAATGCTCATCTGGCAGATGAAATATGACACCAAAAATGCAAAATAATCAATACGTATTTGAAGGTTTCTTTATGAAAAATGCAATAAGAATGCAGTTTACATAGTTTTCAATGCACCGAAAGCATTAAAAGTAAGGTTTTCTTAGGATTTTTTTATGATGTTCTGCTTACGAAGCATCTCAAGCATTATCGGCGGTCTCGGTTGATGGCAATCCAGTTTTTATGGCACTTGCCTAGTGCCATAAGATCAGCGATTTATGGCACCATAACAGGCCAGGTTTTGGTTATCTGTGCCATAAGCGTCATAAATCGCTGAGTTTCGGTTAATTGCGGTTTTCGCTTATCAGCACCCGCCAAGAATGGAACCCCCGCCGATAACCAGGAGCTGCCTGTGTAATGACCACTGAACCATGATATTTTGTTAATTTCTTTGCATCATTGAAAAATGATAGTCTTTACTGTTCATGAAGCAGTCAAAATAGTAGAATAAAAACAGTTGTCAATCACATAATGTAATTGCTATGTTGATTTGAGCACCAAGTCTAACCTTTCCAAACTTGAAATGTCCGTTACATATATCCATAGTAGTGGCAGTTCTAATACTGTAGTAGATTTGATGAAGTAGGTGACATTTTGAAAAAAAACATCTTCACAGTTTTTCAGCTAAGTTAATCATGGTTTCCTATCAAAATGTGTTAGCTGTTGCACAATCTACAGGATAAGTCTTTTTGTACTGTTAGTAATAAAGATCTATTAATCGTATGTAACTTGTATGGTGTTTTTCAGATTCGTTGTGTTCGTCGTCAGATTTGCAGGTTATTAAGTTGAAGCATCCTAGAACTGGCACCCCAGCAGTTTATGTTTTAGATCATAATCAAATGAAAGTTTTTGAAATGATATCCTTTGATGAGGGCCATAGGTAAGCCATTTTATTACATGTGATTCATTTTGTAGTTTAATATACGTAGTCCCCAGTTATCAGCAGGGTTTCCATTGCAACTGCCTGACGATAAGTGAAAATTGCTGGTAACCAAAAATCTGCGATTTTAGGTGCTTATCAACGCCGATAACCGGAAATTGGTGCTTTTTGGCATTAGACAAGCTCAATAAAACTGGATCACCGATAACTGGGGACTGCCTTACAGTATGTAAATAAGAAAACAAGATCTGCTGTGTGTATGGATTTCTGATGCCCCATTATTACATTAGTTTTGAAGATCTGTACAATATTTAGAATGACAATACAGTAGTGCTTCAGGTTAACGCAAATTAATCCGTTCCAAAACCGGGCCTTCGGTAACCTGATTTTTTCATATCCAGAACGACATTTTACATTGTAAATTGTCTAATTTGTTCCAAGCCCTACAAAAACACTACTGTAAATTTTATAATAAAGCTAAATTGAACAATAAACAATGAAATACAACAATTTGGAATATTCAGTACCTAACCTAACCGTTACTGTACCTGTAAATAAAGTGTATTAGTGTACAGGGTACAAGAAATACTGTATGTACATGTACTTATGTATGTAGTAAAATTTGGAACCTTACCTTTCGAGTGAGGCAATGTCCGAAAGTGGCGACAGAGGAGGAGGACAAACGGCAGAAAACATGAACACTTAACTTTACGAACACGTTAAAAAATGGCAGAAAACATTAACACTAAACTTTACGAAACAACATAACAAAAAACTTTCTTGATTATCTCCATTCTTCGTCTCCATTAGAAAGCATCCTCTTCTTTCCATGAACTTCAGCAACATTCTTGGGACTCATGGCTAATAACGTAAGTAATTAAGTTCACACTCAATACGATAAAGTAACTTACAGTACAACGAAAGCAAAATCACGAACACGAATTTATGTTAACGAACGAAATCTACGTAAATAAGGAATGAAATCTACGTGAACGAATGATTTCCACGTGTGTACGATAACACTGCCGAAATGAAATGGTTGAGGAACTCCCTTACGTAGATGCTTGATGGGATAGATGCTGAACCAATAGGAGAGTCCAGGATCTTTACAACAGTAAACTAAGCATCAGGAGATCCAATGGGTGGGAGAGCGGGAGGATAATGGCGAGTTTACTGAGTTGGCGGTGCGCTAGTTTTAAAATTGTTCTCAGCGGCCCGGGCTAATCTCGACTTCACATTGCACACCCTTTCACAACCTGAATTATTTTCGTACACAGAAGAAAAAAAATCTTCGTCTTTGCCTTCTTAACCTTGGTTTTTTCGTACATAGGGACTTTCGTATGTAGGGGTATGACTGTATATTGAAATGTAATTGCTTTTACAGAGGATACAAACTGTTGCCTTCTGTGCGGAGGATGTTCTCACAAATGTGTGAACTCTGGCCCTAAAGTAAAAAAAAAAAAAAAAGGGTATACCAAAGTGGAGGTATGGGATGAGTCAGGGAACATCCCCCACTCTATGAATGACTGGCTCATTACTTACTCTCTTATTTTTACTTTTGTTTTTGGTTTGTCTTAATTGACTGTTGCCTTTTTTTTCAATGGAGACAAAACAAGAGCAGTTGTTCCGACACGGGATACAAACCTTTCGGTCCTTTTACAATAGGAAGGTAACTAGCAGCAGCTGGGAATGGTCGTAAGCTTTTGAACAAGGGAGTTCGGTAGTTAAACTGCTTTGTCTGACAGTGCGCGCGACCGAGCGACTGGGAGGCGAAGAACCACTTTTGCTTTCGGCCTGCTGGTGTGTGGACGTGCTTTTCAATCGCTCTCTGCCCGGCTTCTCCGTCGTTTGCTTTTGGATTTGTATTATCTCTTACTGTTTGTGTGTGTGTAAAAGTGAACTGTAAGTACTCTTTCATTTTTTCATATACATTTATTGTGAGTGACAAGTGATGGATCAAGGATCGAAGGAATCTCCGTGCCCTTCCATTACCCGGCGACTGTGCCCCGGGGTGGAGGGACGTAAATGTGGAATTTTTAGGAGCTTCCCTGAAATCGATCCCCATGTCCTTTGTGCTCAGTGTCGAGGGCGGGAGTGCTCTCGCGCCAAGCCATGTGTTGTTTGTGTTAATTGGTCGGAGGTGCAGTGGGGCTTGTACGAGGGGCAGGAAGAAGCAAAACGGCCTGCCCAAGGAGTCGTCGGAAAGCTCTCCCGCGACTCCCTTTGTAACAGACACTTTGTCTTCTTTCTTCCCCCTTGCCCCCTTGGGTGGGGGGGGGGGGGGGGGGGGGGGGGGGCATATCCAGGTCCTTCTCTTCGCCCCGATCCGTCGAGCGTAGAGGAGGGCGCTCGTACCACCCCAACAAACAGCTGTATTAGCTGTATTCGGGGTCTTCCATTCGTTCGGGGTGGGGTTCCACCCCCCCCAATGGGCCCCACCCCCCCCCCCCCACCCCCACCCCCACCCCCCGCACGAGGGGAACCCCTCCTACTTACCCGACTCTTGCTTCCACAGGTGCTTCTGCCGTGTGAAGGATGACCTTGGTCAGGTGTGGGTGTCTTTGTGACTGCAGGGCGTGCCGAGTGTCCAGGGGCTGCTTCATCATCTGGCGGGGTCTGGTGCGGTCACCCATGGAACGGTGACCACAACTACTACCACCCTTTCTACTCCAGGGTAAGCCGCCCCTCCTCACCTGGTTTACTCGCCTCACGTGGTGTCAGTCTCACCTACAGCCGCTGTGCAGGGGCCGATTGCCGTACCGAGGGGGGCCGTGCCGCCGCGACCAGACTTCCGCTGCCCCAAGAGCTCGCCCCTGGACCTGCCGCCTGTACCCAGGATGTCGCTGGCGGTTGCTCCGCCTCCTGTGTTACCTGTGCCATCTGTCGTACCTGCCGACGCTGTGCTGGCTGTTCCTGCCGTTCCTGCCGCTCCTGCTCTTCCTGCTGTTCCCGATGTGTCCATGCCTGCTGACGTCATCCCTGTTCGCGGTGTTGCTGCCCCAGACGTTTGTCTGTCCGGACAGGTGCGTCCGGGCCCTGTTTGCTTCGGCAACAGCAGCCCCGGCTCCGCCCTGGATGGTTAGACCTCACATCTGTCCTGAGGAAGCTGACGAAGAAGAAGAGGAAGAGGAGGAAGGTATTGTCGTCGTCTTCATCGTCTTCTTCGTCGTCTGCAGCCGCCTCTTCCCCTTCAACTTCCAAGGCTACCCAGCCGCGGAAGAAGAAGGCTGCCTCCTCCCCTCCTAAGAAGGCTCCTTCGGGAACTTCTCAGGGCCCGTCCCACTCCGGTGGGACGGGGGGTCCTTCCGCTGGTCCTCCTGCTCCTTCGGGAGCGGGGCCCGTCTCTCCTTCCGCAAGGAAGAAGAAGATGGGGACCAGAGGGGTATCGTCTAACACCGGTACTTCCTCGCCTGGTGCTAGGGGTTCTGCCGCTACACCAGGTTCCGTCTCGGCCTCTCGTTCGCTAGAGGTACCGAGTGTATGGTCACCTACCAGTGGCCGTGCAGCCAAGAACCAGACGCCAGAGCTCGCTCGGCGCCAGGTTCACGGCACGTAGCGGAAGGCTGGTGAGAGCCGTCGCCAGACCGTCCACGGGCTGAAGGCTGGGAAGAGGTCCTCCCGATCGCTGGCGCCAGTGGTTCGACGCGCCGTGAGGACATGCACCGGTCTCACCGCGACAGTGGTCTCTGCAGGTCTCCTGACCGCTGCTCCCATGGAACCGGTCGGTTAGGGCGACCAGCAGCAGTTCCTCTGACGCTCGAGATCGGGGCCGCTGTTCTCGGTCCAGCCGTTCTCCCCGGGGGAATGGCACGACCAGGCCTGCAGCTCGATCCCTACCACGGGTTGGAGATCGCTTGCAGCCCTCCAAGCACACTGGTTCTGCCAGTGAGCGAGGGGGGAGCGTCAGGTCTGCCTCTCCCGTGCCTTCAACTTCTTCGGGTTACACCGGGAAGGGCGAGACACCGAGGAGTGATTGTGAGGGGCACGCCCCGCACGATCCTGTCACGACGCCATACGTGCCAGGCACGGTCTTAGGATGGAACAGGTCGTACGCGCAAGTGACAGGAGGAGACCGAGAGGGGTCTGTCGCCATTCCCCCTCCTGAAGGGGGAGGATCTCGGGAGCTGCTCTTGTTCGAGGGACTTGATGGTCCTACTCCACAAGATGCAATCACTCCCGAGATTCAGAGGAACTTTGCTGAGGTTATTGTGCTGATTCGTCAGCACAACGATCTCGGGAAAGGATTGCCGCTCCTACCATCTGAGCCCACGTCCCAGCTCGAGTCGTTCTGGGGTCCTAAGAAGGAACCCAGACCAACGGTGGGTCTGCCGCGATCAGAGCTTGCTGACTCTGTTTTAGACCAGGTCGAGTCTCTCGTCTCCGGACAAGATGGCTCGCTGAAGTCTGGCAGGTCGAACAAGCTACTTCCTCCTCCTCTACTGCGACAGCGGCGTTTTTATGTGCCATCTGAGGATCCAATGCCGCCCAAACAGGTGAACCCAGAGTTAGCCAGGCTAACTCCGGGTGTGTGTCTGCAGCAGCTCCTGTCGGAGAACCTCTGGTTCTCACAGCAAGAGGCACTGGGCCTGGAATCCACCACTATGGCGGCTTTCCAGGCCGTCTCCTGGTTAGACCTGTGGTCCCTCACAATGTCTAAGGTCGCAGCAAAATGGGGGATACTCCTCTTGAGGATGATGCGGCTTTCAGGGGACTTTGTCAGTCTTGGGGGAGGGCCATCTCCTTCCTCGCCCATCAGACGGCAAACCTGTGGGCCAACCTGGTACTTCGCCGTAGGGACGCAGTCCTTACCCGAGTATCCAGGGCGGCTGGGCCAGAGGCGGCACTTGGACTAAGGAACGGACATGTACGGAGTTCCTCTCTCTTCCCAGGAGAGATGGTGGACGCTGCGGTGGAAAGGCGGCGCACTGATGACAGTGACCGCCTGGTACACCAGGCAGTTTCGAAGGCTTCTGGGCAGCCTCGAACTGCAGCCAAGCCTAAGAGTTTGGCTAGCGCTTCCTCGGCTGCTAAGACGGTTGCCCTGTCGAAGCCCCGAGGAAAGACTCTAGCTTCTACTTCTGCAAGAGGAGGTCGTCATCAGCCCTCCTCCCAGTCCTCCTTCTCACAAGGGGGGGCAGGGAAGAAATTGAAGAAAGGTGGGAAACGCTAGGGACGGCGTTCCCCCTCACCTGCTGCTGGAAGTGGGGGGTTGCCTAGCGAGCCATTGGGCAACATGGCAGCGCTACGGTGCCGAGAACTGGATAGTAGACGTCCTTCGGGAGGGATATCTAGTGGACCCCCGTATTCGCGTTCTCCAGATTCGCGGACTCACACATTCACGGATTTCTCTGGGGAGCGTTTCCCTGCATTATTTGCAGAAAATTCGCGCATTCGCGGTATTTTTCTATGATAAATATCCACAAATTCCTGGTTTTTTTGATGAATTTCATCATAAAATGCACTTTTTGTGATAAAACTATTAAAAAACCAAGTATGAAAATTTTTAGTGGGTTTTTCTTCAGTTTTAACTAACAAAATAGGCTGTTTTTAGCATTTTCATAGGGGTTCCAAACATTCGCGGTTTCTAACTATTCACGGGGGGGTCTGGTACGCATCCCCCGCGAATATGGGGGACCACTGTACTACTCTTCGACTCTCGGCCACCCCTCACCTACAACCTGGTCCATCTGCAAAACATACGTCCCGGGATCATCAAAGGACGTAGCTCTACGACAGGAGATCAAACGACCATGCTGACAAACGACCTGTAGAGATCGTCACGGATCAGTCACCAGGCTTCTACAGCCGCCTTTTCCTGGTGGAGAAGTCTACGGGGGGCTGGCGCCCGGTGATAGATCTCTCTCCTTTGAACCGATTTGTTCTCCAGACTCGGTTCAAGATGGAGACGGCACGTTACATGCTGGACTCCATCAGGGAGAACAATTTCATGCTTTCAGTGGATTTGAAGGATGCGTATTTCCAGATACCCATGCCATCAATCCTCCAGAAAAGTACCTTCGCTTCATCCTCAACCGGACGGTGTACCAATTCAGGGCACTTTGCTTCGGTCTATCAACGACACCACCCCCCACAGGTGTTCACTCTGGTGTTCCCGCTTGGGCCCCACTTATCCGGGAATGGATGTTCTTATCGAGGTATCTCGACGATTGGTTAGTCCTGGCGAGCTCCTGCTCGCAGTTGCTGCAGGACAGGGATCGACTACTGGAGTTCTGCCGCGATCTGGGGATCGTGGTGAACTTCGAGAAGTCCGATCTCGAACCCAAGCAGAGGATGAAATACCTGGGTATGCTGATCGACACAGTAGTAGGGCGAGTCCTCCCCGCAGACTCGCGGATCAGCAGATTCAGGGAGGCAGCCGACCAGTTCCTGTCTTGGCAGGAACAGGCAGCTCGCAATGGCAAGTCGGGATCGGCCACCTGTCTTCACTCAAGAAGTTAGTCCCTCCTGGGCATCTTCACCAGCGGTCTCTCAGTGGAGACTAAAGGAGAGTTGGTCACAGGCAAGGGATCCACCATACTTCCCCATGTCCCTCACGCAGGAGGTAAGGCAGGAACTAGCCTGGTGGCTGGACGACAGGAACCTCTTAAGAGTAGTGCCTCTATGCACCCCCCCCCCCCCCCCACCGCCCCGTAGATGCTGCTATTCTCAACGCATGCAAATGAGGGATGGGGCGCACACCTGGAGGAGTTGCTGACTGCAGGAGTGTGGGGGCCATCACGAGCACCTTCACATCAATATCCTGGAACTCAAGGCACATCTTCCTCGCTCTCCAAGAGTTCCAGGACCGCTTGATGGGACACTCAGTGGTGTTGATGTGCGACAACACCACGGTAGTGGCTTACGTCAACAAACAGGGGGGCCTAGTGTCTCTCCCGTTGCACCAGTTGACACGGCAGGTGCACGAGTGGGCCGGGCTCACTCGATAGAGCTGTCAGCCCGCTACATTCCAGGCAAGAGGAATGTAGTAGCAGACATGCTCAGCCGTCGGGATCAGGTGATAGGGACCGAACGGTCTCTACACCAGGACGTGGCGTGGGAAGGCTCTTCGACCTGTGTGTCCAGTCGTGGATCTGTTCGCCACCCTGCACAACAGAAAACTCCAGGTTTTCTTTTCAGCGTGCCCGACCCAAATGGGCAGCTGCAGAGGACGCTCTTCAACACCGTGGGACAACCTCTTCGCCTACGCCTTTCCCCCGTTCAGCCTGATTCGCAAGGTGATCAGCCGAGCGCTGGCCCCACCCCGAATCTCAGGATGATCCTGGTGGCTCGAAAAATGGCCCCAGGCCATTTGGTATCCGGACCTGCTGGCTCTGCTTGCAGAAGCACCGAGAGAGATTCCTCATTGGCACAACCTTCTCGCAGCCCAGCCACTGAGAACGGTACCACCGAGTAGTCCAGTCTCTACATCTTCACGGCTGGCTGTTATCCACCATCTCTTGCGAACTAGAGGCTTTTCTCGTAGCTCAGCAAACAGAGATGGCTGGAAACGTCAGACAGTCCTCTGCAGCTGTGTACCAGGGAAGTAGGCTGTCTTCTGTGGTTGGTGTCGTAGACGGGGTCTATCTCCTCTCTGAGCCACTCTTCAGCAGGTAGCGGATTTCCTCGTTTTTCTTTGCCGAGAAAAGCTCCTATCGGTCCCCACAGCAAAGGATATAGAGCTGCCCTGGCACTTGTCCTAAAGCTGAGGGGATTGGACATCTCGAATTCATTCAAGATCTCCTTGCTTATGAGGAGCTTCGAAAGGTCTTGCCCACCCAGGGAACTCAGGCCCCCTGAGTGGGACGTGACTTTTGTCCTTAGGAGTTTGACTTGAAGTCCCTTCGAGCCACTCTGAGTCGTCAGATAGGGATCTGACCCTCAAGACCCTCTTCTTGCTGACCCTGGCATCGGCGAAGAGAGTAGGGGAACTTCATGGTCTGTCCTTCGATGTGAAACATTCCAGGGGATGGGGATCTGTGTTGCTCAATTTCGTCCCGAACTTTGTTGCGAAGACTCAGAAACCGTCGATCCCTGACAAAGGTTCGAGTCTTTCACAATCCCTTCCCTATTGGACTTCACCAACAATGATTCGGATGAGATGCTGCTTTATCCTGTGAGGGCGCTGCGACGCTATTTGAAGAGAACTCGACACCTCAGGCCTGAGTGTCGACGCCTCTTCGTTAGCACTGGGGTGACCAAGAAAGAAGTATCCAAGAACATGCTTTCTTTCTGGCTGCGTGAGGTGATCAGGAGGGCGGTACGAGACTGATGGTAGTGACGACATCCGTACGCTTCGTCTGAGAGCCCACGAAGTCAGGAGCATTGGTCCTTCCCTTGCGTTCCGCAAGAACTTCTCCATGGCGCAGGTCCTGAAGGCAGGGGTCTGGGCCAACCAGACCACCTTCACCTCCTTCTACCTTCGGGATATTGCCCATAGGTCCTTGGATACTTTTTCCTTGGGACCCGTGGTGGCTGCTCAACACGTTGTGTAGCTAACCCAGACCCTCGTAGGTTGAAACAGCATCGAGTCCTGGTGTGACTGTAAGAATGGATGAGTGAATGAGAGTGTGACTGGCTCCTCTTCCCATCTTTTTCCCCCTCTACCTGTGGGCAGAGGGACACGGTCGTCACCCTGCTAGATAAGGACGAGATGCAGGTGAGCTACTCGACAGAGCCCAATCCTATCCCTTTCACTAGGGATAGGAGTGAATATCCACCACTTCAACAAGGGGGGGGGGGAAGTGGAAGCCAACAAGAGACAAACCCATAACTTTATGTTTTGCAAACAGGAACAAGTTCTTGCTTGCTGGTATTAAGAGATACGCTTGCCTCTCTCTTATTACTTGGTCGGAGGTCTGAACTTTGATCCTGCGGTGCACATTCTGATCATCGGACAGAGGCGTGGATCCCTCCCTTGCTCTTACGACCAGGGAGGCAATCAAAGGTTGGCCGCGAACACCAGTCATGTTCACTAAAGACTCAGATTCCTCCCACCAAGAAGTGAGTCTTCCTATTGTAAAAGGACCGAAAGGTTTGTATCCCATGTCGGAACAAATGACAATTTGTCCAAAATTGCATTTTTCCTAACTAGTATACAAACCTTATGTCCTTTTACACATAGTCCCACCTCATGCTACCCCTCACTCTGCATTTTTTGCTTGGGCCTAAAGCAAAAGTGATTCTTCGCCTCCCAGTCGTGTGTTGCGTGCACTGTCGGACAAGCAGTTAACTACCAAACTCCCTTGTTCAAAAGCTCCTATTGTGAAAGGACCTCAGGTTTGTTGTATAGTTATAAAAAAGCAATTTTGGACAAATTGTCATTTCTTGTAATGGGGGGGACCTGATGTTACTGTGTGGCCACTTCATGCCTCCTATCTTGGTAGAACCACTTGAGCACTTTCATTTTAATATGGGAAAATGTTTATTGTCCATTCCCTTTGTGAGGAATATGCTAATTAGTCTTCTTGTCGATGGGGTAAGTTTGGAACATGTAGGAAGAAAGACAAAAGACATTTGCTAGTTTCCTCACCACTGATGGATAATCTCCAGCTCCAGAGAGAAGCACACATAACTGGGAAGCTGATAATTCTGGGTGGGAGATCTGTTCCATTCATGATTCATATTGACAGAGTTACTCCCATTGAAGGAGTGTCTCCCTGTAAAAGACAAAGGCTTAAATTCTCATGGGAGGAATTGTAATTTTTAGGACAGTTTGTAATTTACCAAGATATACAAAGTGCCTCAGTCGCATGGTCGGTATGATCTTGGCCTGCCACTTTGGTGGCTGCGAGTTCAATTCATGGGCATTTCATTGAGGTGTGAGAGATGTGTATTTCTGGTGATAGAAGTTCACTCTCGACGTGGTTCGGAAGTCACGTAAAGCTGTTGGTCGCATTGCTGAATAACCACTGGTTCCATGTAATGTAAAAACACCCTACAAGCGAGCAAACCAAGATATACAAACCTGAAGCCTTTTATCATAATCCCACCTCTAATCATTATGTCCTTGTTGCTGAAGGAGTAAGTGTTTTTATGGGGGAAGGTGTAGGTCCCCCATCTCTCACTCGCTGCTACTTAACTAGTACTTGTTACCACGATCAGACTAGGTTTGCATATTGAAAAATAAAAACTCATTCTATTATTTTATGAATTTTCAGGCTGCAAAATTTTTATCCCTTTTAATATTTTCTTTGTGGGCAGGGCCTGGCATGTGAGGGGCACTAAATTGCTATATCATGGCATTTTCATAAAAGATTGAATAATTGTATGTGTGTGGCTGTTTTGGACTTTGGTATACGAATAAAATAGTAAGCCTTGCTGTAAAAATCCACCACAGCCCACACACATAAGGATATGGAATAAGAATGAAGCGTTTTACTTACCTTGAGTTAGAAAACTGTTTACTTAGCCAAGGTCGCCATGGAAAATCAGCCAATAGATCTAAATTAAGTTTATTTACACAAAATTGAACAGCCTGAGTAAATTATTCTATCATTTACAGTAACATAAGGGAATGGCCAAATTCACAATCTATGCAAGGCGGTTTCTAGCTTGTTGATGAATATCTTCCAAGGTAATGGGGATGCTTAGCAAGGATGCAGGAAGGCACGGAGCCGGCAGTCGGAAATCTGGAAATGAATTCCAGGTACACAAACATAAAACAAAGACTTCTTGCACAACATTTGTGACATGCCCTATGCTGATAATATGGGAGAGATCGAGTGCTTAAGTTGAATAGCTTTATGAAGATCTTCGTTGATCTTGGATTAGTCACAAAGGAAGCACGTGACACCTTGGCTGGACAAAAGGATGTTCGTTAGAGAAGTGAGAAAATTTGATTTGAAAACGTGGGAGTTTGTTGGACTCGGAGGAAAAGAACTGGCTATACGAATGTGACTCAGATGTACCTGGATGCCTTATGGAGTGTAGCTTAATATGAGAAGATGGCGTCGGCTTTTGTCTGAGTTTTGGGGGCGCACCAGCCAGCTCCTTTGTGTAGACCTATATGGAAGGCTAGGATGGACGTCTGTCCATGATAAGTGGCTGAGCAGGACTGAGGATGAATCAGGGCACGGATGATTTGCGTTACGGGTTCCCCCCCCCCCCCCCCCCCCCCCCCCCCCCCCCCCCCCACCCCCCCCCCCCCCCCCCCCCCGGGTACTTCCCCCCCCCCCCCCCCACCCCCCCCCCCACCCCCCCCCCCCCCCCCCCCCCCCCCCCCCCCCCCCCCCCCCCCCCCCCCCCCCCCCCCCCCCCCCCCCCCCCCCCCCCCCCCCCTCTTGGCAGGTTATTCTGGAAACAGACATACGGCCAGTAAAATAGGTCTTAAGATTAGGCCTAGGAAGAGCCTACCTAAGCTGCCCACTTCCCTTGTGTTATGTCCCTAGTGCTTAACGAATTAATACCCTCCTGCACTAGCTACGAATGGACCGGAAATTCCTATCTCCCTTGTCTGGCCTGGTCTATGCTGATTTCCCTAAATCCTTCCCAAACTCAGCCAATGGTGGGGGTGAAATGGCTGCTGCTTCTAGCTTAAATAAAAATATGAATTTCTGGCAAGGCGAGGTGAGCTAAAAACATAAAAAATAAGTTGAGATTATAATTGTAGTTGCATTGCCAGAGGTTGTGTAGGCATTGTTGTCAGTCTTTCATGATGCAATGTTATTCTCAATGTTATTTTTTTAGATGTACTTTATCAGTATTTTTTAGATTATACGTAACCTTTTATCAGCCACTTGTGGTATGATGGAAGAAACTGATACAAGATTGGTCACAAGAAATGTTTTGCACTTAATAGCTTTTCATAAAATTTCATAACTTTGCACTTAGTGCATTGCTTCATGCTGCTCTGTAATTTAAAATTAGACCTCCTATATAAAAACTAATTTTATTGTAGTGTCTTACCGAACAATTATAGAGCCGTGATTTCCACGAGCGGCAGGATACTAAATTCAAATTTAGCTGCGTCGGCGTCGCCACACTGGTGGTGATGACGTCATCTCCCTCCACTCGCGGGAGAACCAGGTACAACTGCCCAGGTGAATCCAATTCTTTTCCTGCCGCGTCCGGTGAACATCGGTGGTCGGTGCGGTTGGATGACTTTGCTTCGCTTTTTTTTTTTTCTGGTGGAATTGATCTTCGGAATTGGTGAAGTAATCTCTTTTTTGGCGTTGTTGTTATTTTGCTTTTTATTTAGGCGTTGCCATGTCGGATTCTAGTCCGTCGGGAGTTAGGTTTTGCATCTCAGGATGTAAAACTAGATTATCCAAGTTAGAATATGATTCTCACACTAAATGTGTTTAAGTGTAGGGGACAGGTTTGTTCAGCAGATCGCAACATGTAACGAGTGTAGTGATTGGACTGATTCTCAATGGAAGTTTTTTTTAGTTCATACTCGGAGAAATTAGCTAAAGACAGAATTAGAAAAGCAGTGCTTAGGGAAAGTAGACTTAGCTCTGCTTCGTCTTGCGATGCATCTGTTCCTTCTGTTTCTCCTCAAATTGTTATGTCTCCTTTAACTACACCTCCTATTCCTCCTACTAATCCCACTTCTCCGGCTTCCCGTGTAGTTTGCTTCCGACACCATTGCCAGTTTTGGAATCGAGGTTAGATCAGAAATTTTCGGTACTAGCGAATACGGTTTTGCAACTTGGTATTCAGTTAAGACGTTTTTGGAGAAAGCGACCTCAGGTAAGAGTGTAGTTGAGGGTGCGTCTGTCTGTCCTGACACGTCTCCCTAGACAAAGGTCACTGTCCAGCTCCCCCGCACCGGGGAGAAGACATACCGGAAGTCCAAGGGAGGTCGATCGGGATTTGCCCACAGGACAGGCGCCTCCTCTTTGTTGAGCCTGTTGCGCCTCAACAGGGACTCGGTTAAGCGTTGGAAAGGTGTTGCGGTCAGACGCCTTTCGAATGATTCAAGCGATTCGTCTCCGGTCGCGCGGCGCTCTTGGCGAGATTCGCCCGTTTCGCGTCCTTAAAAAAGAGGCGTTCAGGCGCCGATTCTTCGCCTCCTCCAAGTCAAGCGGTATAAGGAGCCTGAGAGTAGGGTTGCGCCGCGGCCGTTAGCGGCTCGTTCGTCGCCCTCAAATCTGTGCCTTTTTCGGCTCCATCTACTAGTAGAGATTGTGGTTTTAGCGCTGTAGCTAGCAGTTCTAAGGGTGTTTCTTTAGGCGCTTTTTCGTCTGTTACGCTGATGCGCCTGTTTCGCCTCGAATTTCGGCGGCTCCGAGCGAGGCGCATAGTAGTTTTTCCGCCTCTGCTGAACATTTAGGCTCTTCAAGCCTACGTTAACTGTTTTTTGATTCGTCTCTGGCGCCTTTGCGCAAGCAGTTAGAGATGTTAACCAACTGGATGAATGAGTCCAAGGGTGGTTCGAAACCTTCAGATCCCGGTTGTAGTTCCGTCTACTTCTTCGGCGGTTATCGGAGAATGAAGAAGAAGTAGAGGAGAGGATTCACATCACCTCTCGTGTTATTCACGTCTCCTTAGATTTCTTCTGGTATTCTTATCCAGATCTTTATTTTGAGAAAGCGGCTCCGCGCTCCCAACTTCGACTTTTTGATGAGGAGGAAACTTCAGACCCTCCCTCCTCCCAAAACTTGTTCTTATAAAGCGGTTAGACATTCGTTGAAAGAGACGGAGAAATGGATGTCTATGAAAAAGAGACTTAGGGAAGGCTCTTTTTGCTTACCCTCCCTCTAAGTTGCTTCGTAAGAGGTATAGGTTTTTATGTAACTGGGGAAGCTCCTTCTCTGGGAGTTTCTGCCTCCTCCCAGGGAGACTTCTCCAGTTTAATCGACTCCTCTAGAAGATCTGCTTTCGCCGCAGCGAAAGTTTTCTTTACAGCGCCTGAGTTGGACCACGTTGTAAAGAATCAATTTAAACTTTTGGAAGTCTTTTAGCTTCCTTGATTGGACTATTGGCGCTTTAGCGGCCAAGATCGAAGACTGTCCTTCTCTTTCCCAGGAGTTAGCGGAGGATTGGATTGGTGTTCTGTCTCCTGTGCGGACAAATCCATTAGGGATGGATGTGATGAGTTAGCTTCGCTCATCGCCATTTGGTACCCTTAAGAAAAGGCAACTTTGGTGCTCCTTTGCTTCTAAAAGGGTACGGCCCAACAGAAGTCTGCTCTCTTGTTTGCTCCTTTTGTGAAAGATAACCTCTTTCCAGACGATGTAGTGTTGTCAATTTCGTTCTGCGCTAGATAAGAAAATCTACTTCGGATTTACTGGCAACAGTCTACTAAGAGACCTAAAGCTCCTGTGGAGACTGTTCCTTCGGTTTCTCCTCTGGCCCCAAGCGCCTTTTCGAGGGAGAAAACCCAAGCGCTTCTTTCGGCCGAAATCGAATTTGCGACCTCAGTCTAAGGCCTCGGCCAAGGTTAACAAACCTTCCAAATGAAAGCTCGGTTCTTCATGCACAGTGGGAGCCAGGCTGGCTCTGTTTTGGGAGGAATGGGAAAAAACAAGAGGAGCAGAAGCCTGGGTAGTGCAAGTACTCAAGTTCGGCTATCGTATTCCTCTCGTTTCACCTCCTCGCTCTCACCTGTGGCCAATTCCATTCCAGGCATACTCTCCGGGCTCAGACAAATTTCTGGCGCTAGCTGCAGAAGTGGAAGCGCTTGTTCTCAAAGAAGCGATAGAACAGATAGAAGGGGTATTTTCCTCCAGGCTTTTTTTGACAATCGCCTTTTTGTAGTTCCCAAGTCATCAGGGGGCGGCTGGAGGCCGGTTTTGGATGTGAGCGCCCTGAACTTGCATGTCCAGAAAACAAAATTTCATATGGAGACCATCGGTCGGTTCTGGAGTCCATCAGACAGGGGGATTGGATGGTCTCTCTGGACATGCAAGACGCTTATTTTCACATTCCGATACATCGCGAATCTCGGAAGTACCTGAGGTTCATGTTCCGAAGGCAAGGTGTTTCAGTTTCGGGCGCTTTGCTTCGGACTAGCGACCGCTCCTCAAGTTTTTCACCAGGGTTCTATCCCCGATAGGAAGCTGGCTACACATATTAGGAGTAAGAATCTCCCTCTATCTGGACGATTGGCTTCTCCGGTCGGAATCAGAGAGTCGGGTGCATGAAGGGGGGACCTTGGAACAACTCTGGATCCTTGCCAGAAAGTTAGGAAGGTTCTGGTCAACAAACAGAAGTCCCAGTTGGTTCCATCTCAGAGCATCCTTTATTTGGGGATGATTCTGAATGCTCAAGTTTTTCGGGCTTTTCTGTCGAAGAGGGTTCAAGGCTGTCTGGAGACAGTTCAGGAGTTCTTGGACAAAAAGGTAAGTTCTGCCAATCAGTGGATGAGGCTCCTGGGCAAATTGACGTCAGTGGAGAAATTTGTGACGTTGGGAAGACTGCACATGAGACCTCTGCAGTTTTTCCTGAGAGCCTCTTGGTGCAGGAAAGACCACAACCCCAGACTCGATTACCATTTCCTGTCACAGATCAAATAAAAGAGGACCTAAGGTGGTGGCTCTCTCGAGCAAGGTTGGAAGAAGGGTTAGATCTACGACCCATCCTCCCGAACCTACAGTTCTTTTCCGACGCATCGGACACAGGTTGGGGAGCCCTACTGGGAAATCAACGGACTTCAGGAGCTTGGTCGGAGAAGGAGAAGAAGTTCCACATAAATGTAAAGGAACTGTTAGCAATTTTCTTAGGGCTCAGACAGTTTCGGAGCTTAGTAGAAGGCCGAGTAGTGGCAGTACATTCCGACAACTCCACGGCTCTCTCGTACGTGCGGAAACAGGGGGGGACTCAGTCTTTCTCTCTGTACGAAGTAGCCAAGGATCTCCTCCTGTGGTCAAACGAAGCGAAGGTTCAGCTAGTCCCGAGATTTGTTCCGGGAAAGATGAACGTCCTGGCGGACGAGTTAAGTCGTCAACAGCAAGTGTTACCTCTGGAGTGGACTTTGGACAACAAGATTTGTCAGAAACTTTGGCGCCTTTGGGACGACCGTCAATAGACCTGTTCGCGACATCGAGGAACAACCGTCTTCCTCTCTTTGTTCTCCAGTCCCAGATCCTCTAGCTTGGTCGGTGGACGCATGCTGTTGGATTGGTCGGGTCTGGAAGCTATGCATTCCCGCCGTTCGGTCTAATAAGAGAGGTGCTGAACAAGTTCATGTCGCACAGCAATGTAACGCTAACGTTAATCGCTCCCTTTTGGCCCAGGAAAGAGTGTGTTCCCGGACCTTCTCCAGTTGTTAGTAGACTTCCCCAGACTTCTTCCTCCAGAGAAGTGGCTTCTCAACAACCTCACTTCAAGAGGTTCCACCAAAACTTGTCCGCTCTTAGCTCTGACAGGGTTCAGACTGTCCGGAATCTTGTCAGAGCGAAAGGATTTTCAAGAAGAGCTGCAGAAGCTATCGCTCGTTGTAGGAGAGAGTCTTCTAACAAACTCTATCAAGGGAAGTGGAGAATCGTTCAGAGAGTGGTGTAGAAGTGCTTAAGTCTCTACTTCTGCGAACCTCTTTAACAGAAATAGCAGATTTTCTTCTATTTCTTAGGAACTCTAAGAAACTGGCTCTACGACGATCAGAGGATATAGAGCCATGCTCTCTTCGGTTTTTCGACATCGAGGTTTGGATATTTCCTCCAATTCAGATCTGTCGGACCTCATTAGGTCTTTCGAAACCACTAAGCTCCCGCAAGATACAGTGGCTTGGAACTTAGATGTGGTGCTTAAGTTCCTCATGGGGGCCCACCGTTTGAGCCTTTGAAGTCGGCTTCACTCAGGAACTTGACTAAGAAGGCACTCTTTCTTATTGCACTAGCTTCTGCTAAGCGTGTCAGCGAATTGCACGCTATAGACAAAAAGAGTCGGTTTCTCTCAAGGCAATGCTGTATTTTCTTGGTATCTTTGACCTTTCTAGCCAAAAATGAGAATCCTTCTAATCCTTGGCCGAGGAGTTTTTGTGGTAAGGAACTTATCTGATTTGGTTGGACATGAGGAGAAGAAAGGCTCTTATGTCCAGTCAGGGCTATTAAGCAGTATCTGTTTGCCACTAAGGGTATCAGAGGACAATCTTCTAAGCTCTGGACCTCGGTTCAAAATCCCTCTCGTCCTCTTTCTAAGAATGCTATATCGTTCTTTATAGGAGAGCTTATCAGGGAAAGCTCACTCCGCAGTCCGAGAACGACAATCCTTTCCGTTCTGAGAGTTAAAGCTTACGAGGTTAGAGCAGTGGCAACTTCTTTAGCATTCAGAAAGAATTTATCTTTAGCTTTCGATTCTTCAGAGGACGTTCTGGAGATCGAATTCGGTGTTTTTGCGAGTCATTATCTCAAAGAGATAGAAACGGTTTTCGAGAATTGTAAAAACGTTAGGTCCGGTGACGGTTTTCTGGCATGGTGTTGGGAGAAACGGCACAGGGTCGTCATCCTCTATGCTAACTTTTCACCTTGAATAGGTTGTCGAGTTCAAGGGAAGCTGGGGTACTGAGTACCTGGGATACTCACCAGTCTGTTAGGTCAGATTTTACAATGGTTGGGGTATATATGTTTTTAAATCTGGTGTTGGTGACAAATGTTTTGTATGATTGAATTTTCTGGTCTTAGCCAGGCAAGGGCAATCTTTGTTGTTACTATCCTCGTCAGTCAGCCTTGACTCGCTTGAACTACGGAAGGATTCCACTCCTGTAGAGGCTAACTTTGGCAAATTCCAATTCCTCTACAATAGTAAGAAAGAGCACCGACCAGAGGCAGTAACAGTCTGCTGTAGCTCTCTTACAAGGTAAGGTACAACAGACACCTTGAGTGTTTACTGGTTATTGCAATAAATGTAACCATTTAAAAAATACTAGTGGTCCACTGAATCCCACCTTCCCATAAATGTGTAATCAGCTCTATAATTGTTCGGTAAGACACTACAATAAAAAATGAAATTTTCATTATTAAAATGAAGTTTTATTGTATACTTTACCGAACAATTATGATTATACCCACCCTCCTCCCCTTAGGTGGACTGGACGGGCAGAAAGAATTGGATTCACCTGGGCAGTTGTACCTGGTTCTCCCGCGAGAGGAGGGAGATGACGTCATCACCACCAGTGTTGGCGACGCCGACGCGCTAAATTTGAATTTAGTATCCTGCCGCTCGTGGAATCACGGCTCTATAATTTGTTCGGTAAGTATACCAATAAAACTTCATTTTCAATAATGAAAATTTCATTTTAGTTTGAAGTGTTACTCTTTTTTTTTTTTGTACAGGTATTGTGAAATTTATTTTATTACTTTTCACTTCAGATCATGGTTTATTGGCTCAAAAGTGATGTCTGATGGCAGGCTATATCTGGTTTCTACCATGATGTTACATACCTAACTCTTCCTTATTTAATCACGGTATGTAAGACTTAAAATATTTTGGTTTTATCATTCATTTATAACTGTATGAGAAAGACTGTTTTTTGCAAATGGAACTTACATATTTGATAGTATGAGAAAGACTTTTTTTTGCAAATTAAACTTACATATTTGATATGCTATTAATTTTTGTTGCAAAATGTCTCATGGGACATTAAAAATTCTAAGGTGAGTCATTTATGTAGCTTAACGTTTATAGTATTTTTGGTTTCAGACTTATCACCTATTTGTAATCTTTTGTCTGGGGCAAATTTTGTAACCATAAACTATGCTTGCCTAGCACAATTGTTACTTAGGTAAGAATATTGCTTTATCTATTGAATTACAGGCAGTTCCCTGTTATTGGTCAGTGGACTTGGGTACAGGCAGTCCCCGGGTTACGACGGGTTCGGCTTTCGACGTTCTGAGGTTAAGGCGCTTTTCAGTGATATTCATCAGAAATTATTTCCAGGGTCATGACGCCTACAATGCTGTTCTGGCAGATGAAATATGACACCAAAAATGCAAAATAATCAATGTTTGAGTTTTTTTTTAATGAAAAATGCAAGAATGCAGTTTACATAGTTTTGAATGCACCCAAAGCATTAAAAGTAAGGTTTTCTTAGGATTTTTCACAATGTTCTGGCTTACAACGATTTTCGGCTTATGAAGCGTCTCAAGAACGGAACCCCCGTCGTAACCCAGGGACTGCCTGTAATGGCGATCCGGTTTTTATGATGCCTGTCTGCACCATAAAATCAGCTATTTAGGCGCCATAAGGTGCTGGTAATAGAGGCACCATTAACTGGTTATTGGCATCATAAATTGCTGAGTTTTCAGTTAATGGCAGTTTTCGCTTATCGGCATCCCTCTGTGAATGGAACCGGCAGGCATTCCTCTGAGAATGGAACCCCTGCTGGTAACTGGGGACTGCTTGTATTTGTAATTTGCAGATTTGAGGTTATTGGTTGTCTCTTCTTCATTTCAAGGTTGTCCAACATCATTGATTTCAGCCTGAAAGAAGCATTAAAGTTTTTCATCTTTGAGGTATTTTCATTTCAAATGCTATTATGTTGTATACTCTGTTTTTTTCCATCTGTCCATCTGCATGTGGTGTTTGCACATGGTAACACTGCGTCCCGGGCTTTAAATAATATCCTATTTCGAATATTAACGGTGTAATTCACATACAGTTAATTATTAAAACACTTTTCAGTTGCAAATGTACACCCAGATATCCTTTTATTTACCTAAAACTTAGGCACGGTGTAACTATTCAAAGCCCGGGACGCAGTGTTACCATGCGCTACCACCACAGGCGGATGGGGACAGATGGAAAAAAACAAGAGTATAGTTTTTTTACAGTTTTTTGTGCAGTTGAAATTAATGCATTATCTAACCTTTATCCTCTGTTCCAGGCTGAAAAAAATGTCCCAATTGATCATCTGTTAGAAGATACAGACTACCCAGATATTAAGCATCTGGCATCTTTAGCAAAAACTAAAGATTTTTCACATGTTGCAGATCAGAAAGGTAATTTATAGAGTAACTGATGATATAAACAGAATTGATGTAAGTGAGATCTTTCTCTTTCTTTGAAGCACTTGAAGACAAAGTTTCATGGAGTCTCTGTATAGGTACTTATGATGGGAACTGATCTTTAATTTATTTGTGTATTGTAAAGTCTTGTGGGTACAAAACCTCTGCTTACAAAATTTCAACTCTTCTACTTTAGGCATTAGAAAATTTTTGTGTGTATTTGAATTTAGATCATATATACTGAGTTTTAAACTTGCCAATTTAGTTAAAAACTGCTTGATTTACAGAGTAACATGTTATGTTAGTATAGTATAAATCTACATAAAATGTTCAACATTTTGGATCTATTTTAATAAATTAAATAAATACATTTTTTGAGGCCATCCTTCCCACCTAAGGGGCTCCTCTCGACTAAAGATAAAACCAGTACCGTATGTACTCTTGCAGTGTTTGACACCACCTCCCCCCCTCCTTTCAAGATTTTGGCAAGTATTGTCAAGGCCAGGCTAAGCTTATGTATGTTTAGGCAATTTTTTGAATCGCTGCAATACGTTTTGCTAGTCTTAGGCCTAGTTAGCCTAAAGAATTTTTTTTGCTGCAAAGTTAAGTTAGTGTAGGATTATAAATTTGTAAGTATATAAAATACATAAAAAAAAAATTGGTACACTATATGCTAACCAAATCATCAAATTACCATTTTTCAGAGCTACTAAAAGCTCTACCCCAACACTGAAACTGACCATTTTGTAATATAGTGGAATGCTGGACTTGTAAGATTGTTATATTCACAGAAACAAGTTGTTGATCAAATTAATCAAAAGCTAGAGAGGGATTACATAATAGAGTTGAACTTCATATGAAATTGCTGTCATTTGTAGTACCCTAATGTTGAATTACCCAGCTCACGCATGATTTAAATTTTGGGTTTCATAAAAGCACTATCAATCTGGAAGCCTGATTTTACTCTTCCTGGGCTGTAGAGCCTCAGTTAGTGCTTATATAATTATTTTGGGATGATTCATCCATTACCATTCTCAGGGATATGCTTTTATATTTCAGGATCTCCAGATTTGGGAGTCTGGCGTTACAATGAGGAATTAACATTGAACTGGCTTAGCAATAAAGTGGAAAAGCTGTCTGTGTTACTACAAGATAAAAAGATTCCAACCTCAGCGGCCCAGAGTTTTACTTTTGTTCGTACAGCCAGTCTGGAACATACTCAAGGTTAGTAAGTAAACTGCATTCTATTAACAGAACTAAGTACTGTATATCCTTGACATCATTCTGTTCTTTCTCTGGCTTTCTTTCCTTGCTTTCTTACTGGTCCTTCCTTTTGTAACAAGTACTGTCAACTACAATCATGTTCTGTCATCCTGAAAATTTTTCCTTGCATTTTCATTTTTTCTTAATGCCATGACTTATTTTTAAGTGTAGTAGGATAATGCTGTGAATGCATCACATGCAGTGCACTTGTAGGCATTAATTAAGGTTCTTTGCGGTGTCCTTTTGGCCTTAGCTGCAACCTCTTTCATTCTTTTTGGTTTACCTTTGTTCATATTACAGTATCTGTCTTCCATGTTACTTTCCACCCCTTCCTAGCAATTGTTTCTAAGTGTAACTGTGAGGTTTTCCTCCTGTTACACCTTTTAAACCCTTTTACTATCAATTTTCTTTTGTAACTTATCAAGTAATTACACTGCTATATTTTCCACTCACACAGCAGCTGAAATTTTAAAAATCGCATTACCGCTTCTGTTTTGTGTAGGTAATTCTGCTACTATAGGAGAACAATGGGAGTAATAAAAGCAAAAGACTTCACTTCTTTTCTGCCAGCCTTCGATGTAATGTCATAAAGTTTGCAGCACCTCATGTTGATTTATTTAATTGGTGTTTTGGGTCTATCCTTCCAGGATTCGGTAAAGTATTCAGGTATCAGTGTAACCTTCAAGCTTGTCAGCTTAGCTTAGATAGTTTTATACCTGTTTTTGTGATTTATCATATTGGACTCAAGTTCCTCCAGCATTAGGTATTGTTGGGAGGGTTGTAAGACCTGGTTGACAAAAACCATTTACGATTCTCATACTGTTTGTTCAAATGTTAGGGACAGGTATGTTCAAAAGAGGTAACATGTGATGAGTGTAAAGATTGGAACAATAGGCAATGGAAGGTGTTTTAAAACTTGATAGGGATAGGAAGAGGAATGCAGTCTCTATAGCCAAAAGTAGGGCTTGTAGCCTAGAACCTACATCTAGACCTAATGTTGTAGATTATCTTGCCATTCCTTCTTCCCCTGCCCCAGCCTTGTCTCCCATCCTTAGTCCCCCTAACACTATACCCTCTACTCCCGTGCTTTGCTCCCATGCTTCCAACCCCGATCCCATTGCTAGTCTTTAGTGCAGATTCGACCAATGTTCGATTTGGTGGTGAATGGAATGGCTGAATTTGGGGCGTCCTTGAAGGTCCTTATGGACAACGAAAAATGTTGTCATGCCAGTGCAAGTGGAAGGAGGTGGCTGCCTGTCCTGCCGGTTCTCCTAGACGAAAGTCCCTGTCACACTCCCCTGAACCTCCGGGAGAAAACATACCGGAGGTCCAAGGGTGGCTGGTGGGTTTGCCCACGGGTAGTCACCCCTTCAGTTGAACCTGTCATGCATGCCCAGGCTTCGACAGATGCCATTGGTAAGGTGTCTATGTTAGTGCACATCAGTTGTCCTCCAGACTCAGAGAATTCCAGTCCTTGCAGAGGTGCTATTGCCATTTCCAGCCGAGTCTTGTCCTTTAAGAGACACAGATAAACACGGACAGCTCTTTGCCTCTTCCTTGTAGGAGATTTAAAGATCTTCCTCACAGTCCTCAACCATCCGGCAGTTCTGAGTATTTCGCCCCAAGTGTTTTTTTTAAGAGCGCCAGTATTTGACACCCAAGTGCCCCTTAATCAAGAAACGCCCTTTGTCTTTGTCGAGGCGCCCAACATCATCTCCCAAGAGCCCATCTCCAGCTCTTGAGTGCTAGTGCTAGTTTATGAGCGCCAAATGCCTTGACTCCCTCTTTGCCAGCTTCTCTGTGGTAGGAGATCCATCATGGGCACAAATCAAGCAACAGTTGGCTGACATTCTGGGTTTGCTCCATAAAGCTCTGGTTTATGACCAAACCTCTTAAGGGACTTATCTTTGTCCCCAGTTTTTCTTCAATGAGGATTTAGTGCAACACCCAACCTCCTTCAGCTTTTATGTATCTGTGCTGAGATATTTTCTTGGTGGCTTTTCTGTCGCACTTTCAGCCAGCGGCAACCAGTTTTTTGCCTGCCTTGACTTTAATCATGAGGAATCCAAACTTGATGTCTGCACTTGCCTTCCCAAGATTGTTTTCTTTCATTCGCTTTTGAGAAAAGCACTTAACAGAGGTCAGGGATTGGCTGCTGTCAGAGAGACCAGGGTAAGGCCATCTTTGTTTTCCCCCACTTTTTGGGGTTGATAGCAGGAGATACCTGTCGTACGCATTAGAAGCTCCATCCTTGGCAGGTCTGCCCTCCGCCCAGGGAGACTTCTTGGGACTTATTGCTCAGCATGCCATTCAGCTTTTCAGCAGCAATCTGATGTTTGCTTCCATGCAGAACTGGTCACCTTGTTAAGCTTATCTTTAAAGTCTTTTAAAGTATTCAGTTTTCTCGGCTGGATTAGTCAGGGCCCTCACTAAGAAAATCGAGGACTGCACTGAGGTTTTAGCAAGAGACCTCACTTGGCATACTGTTGTGCACAGACCAAGCCATTAGTTATGACTCCCTAGAGCGTGTGGGTCTTTCTCTGTGGGGATTCTGAAGAAGAGAAATTGTGGTGCTCCTTCACTACTGAAGGAGTAACTTCTATCCAGAAGTCTGCCCACTACCAAATCTCCTTTGGATTACCTGTATCTTTTTCTACAGCCCACATTCAAGGAAATAGCCACGTACTCCAGAAAAGTTGACGCAGAACCTGTTGGCTGTTTTCTAAGCACTAAAGAGCCATCTTCTTTTGGACCCCAAGTCAGTCTCCCCACTTAAACAACAGCCCTTTCGTTGGAGTAGGCAGAGCTTCCTCCCAAGCCTCACTCCAAGGTACGATTTCTGTAACCAGGTCAACCCAAAGGATGCTTACTACAGGCCTTCGTCTAAGAAATGATACGACAGCCCGTTTGTTGCACCAGTAGAGCCAGACTTCTTTTCTGGGAGTGGTTAAGTGTCAGAGGAGAGAGCCTTAGACTGTCAAAGGGTTCCCTGAAGGAGGGCTACTCAACACCATTCAAGGAGTATCCCTCATTAGTGTCCATGCCAATCAATTGACGGCTTACTCAAAAGGCTCCGAGAGGTATGCAGCTTGTTTTGGGAACTTCTAAGGGCCCGTCTCACTCCAGTGTGACTTTGGGGGGGGGGGGGGGGGGGTCTTCCGTGGGACCGTCTCTCCTTCAGCAAGGAAGAAGACGGGGACCCCAAAGGGTACCGGCTAACACCAGGGTACCTCCTCACCTGGTGCTAGGGGCTCTGCCCGCTATATCAGGTTCTGTTCTCGTCCTCTGTTCGCGAGAGGTACCGGGTGTACGGTTGCCTGCGGTGACCGTGCAGCCAAGGCTCAGGCTTCCGAGTTTGCTCGGCACAGGACTGAGGCACGGAATGGAAGACGGTGAGAGCTGCTCAGGTGACTCCGCCAGACCCGCAATCGCTCTCGTGGTGATCCCGATGGTACCCAGGGTTGACACGACGGTCCCAGACCGCCGCGGGCTGAGGCAAGGAAGAGGTCCCCTCGGTCGCCGGGACTGGCCATGACGCGCCTAGAGGACAGGCCCGCTCCACCGCGACAGCGGACTCTGCCGGTCCCATGACACCGCTCCCCACCGGGACCGGACGGGTAGGGGACCAGTGTCATCCCTCCTCAGGAAGAGAGCCATAGAGTAGGTAGAGGATTGCTCAATGAAAGTTTGTACAGCCGTCTTTTTTGTGGTCCCCAAGTCCATCAGGGGGGTTAGAGAAAACTGTCCTTGATATAGGTGCTTTGAAACTTCATCGTCCAAGAAATGAAGTTCAAAATGGAAACGAACCATTGGGTACTATCATCCATTCAACAGGGTGATTGAAATAATCACTCTTGATATGCAAGATGCTTATTTTCTATGCCCCTGTTCATCTGGACTCAAAGGAAGTCTCTCAGTTTGTCTTCGAGGACAGTCTTTCAATTTCGGGCATAACATAGCCAAACCAGTTTTGTGACATGCACCGCTTGGCGTCATCGCATAGATGTACACAATGGCGCAACCCGTACAATCTAATGGGAAACCCTGCACCTCTTTAAAACATGTTTTCTCGGATGTCCTTCAAGACTGTTCAAATGACTTATGCACCATTTACTATGTACAATATGTACTTTATGGAGAAATAAAAATTTAACTTAATGGTATATTTTCTTCTACAGTTTTGCCATAAACTTTTGTAGATATGGCCACTACATTATGTTATTTTCTAAACAGTCTTTAAGATTTGTAAATTATCTTTGCAGCATTTACCAAGGACTGTGTTTTTCTATATTTAGAAAATAAAAATTTTAATTCTGTTCTGCTGTAGTTTGTGTACACTTGAGTAATATAGTGATCAAATTTCTTCTTTCCACCTGTTTTACTCTAGAGACAGAACCTAATTATTATCGTTCTTATATTCATGGGTTAAACTGACAGTAAAATTTTACAACAGTGTGGTAAATAATTGTCATCTCCCAATGCTGTCATCCCATATAAGCTTCATCCATAGGCATAATGTATATTAGTATTAATAAATAGCATAGGTTCCAATAGCCTGATACTAACAGCAATATTCACTAGTTCTGTACTGTTTTGAGCCCAGGATTTTAGGACCAATTAGGAAATAATCCTGGGATTTTCTGGGAAATGCAATTATTTTTTAGATATATTTTTCATCGTTAACTTATTCAAAGTAAATGTTTTTTATGCGGAATGAAAGATAAAATCTTAATAATAGGGATAATAAAACCAACAGCATTAATTTTTACCCAGTATTTGATGGTAAGAATGTCAAGGAATATATTTTCAATGAGTTACATTGGCAAATTTGATGTCACTTGCAAAAGAATACAAAAAACTGATTTTGATTTTTTGGTTGGCATGTATTTTTGAAATATTAAATAAAAATTTTGCCCAACAACTAATAAAAATAATTAATTGATATCATACAGAAAATACTCGAGTTCTCCATTTGTGACAATAATAACATCTATTTTGAAAGCTGCATAAGTGTAATCCAGATGTTATGAAAAAAATTATATACCAGTGGTACCTTGACCTACGAAATTTAATTCGTTCCGTGGTTGAGCTCGTAGCTCAATTTGCTCGCACATCAAATCAATTTTCTCCACTGAAAATAATTAAAATGCCTTTAATCCGTTCCAACCTCAAATGCCACCCCCCATATTTGTGTTTCATGTTTTATTTAATAAGGAAATACATTTTAATGTATGACACTTACCTGGCAGGTATATATATAGCTATATTTCTCTGTTCCACCTGGCAGAAATTTTCAAAACTCGGCGGCAATCGCTAGTAAACCATTAGTAGTTCAGGCAAACACCACCGTTACCGTGGCGCTAGCGGAGGGAACCGTTCCCAATTGGGCCAGATTTTCTCTGCCAGCCGAACCGGCAACATTGTTGGTGGTTCCCTGCTAGAATTTTCATTCTCGTTGCTGACTGAGCTTGGGATTTTGGTATTGTACTCGGAAACGTTAGCTTGGCATTCGCTTTGGATTGTTCTTTTAAGATGTCTGACTCTGGAAGTATGTTTAGAGTGTGTGTTAAAAGAGGGGGTGTAAGTAAGATTGCCGAAGGCTTCGTCGACCTCATACCGTTTGTAAGAAGTGTAGGGAGAATGTGTGTACTTGGGAAAAAATAGAGCATTGAATGTGAGAATTTATCAGAGAAGGAATGGGAAAGGTCTTTATGAAATATGTTGAAGAGACTTGAGAAAGATCGTGTAAGGAGATCTGTTTTTCTCGTAGTCAGAAGTCAAATTCTTCGAGTAAAAGGAGTGATTTTGTATTTCCTCTCCAGCTCTTCTAATGTAGAATTGGTAGTTCCTTCTCCCAGGTATCTCCTGCGCCCGCTGCTGTATCGGAGGAGACGAACGATACAAATATTGTGAAAGTGTTCGCTGCCCTTGCGTCCATGGGCGACCAGATACAGCGACTTACAGACAAAGTTATGCTTTGTTTCCGATGTCAGTGAAAGTGTAGTGGAGGGGGCGTCTGATCGTCTCTCTCGTGCTCTAGACCTAGGACCTCTGTCAAGCTCCAGACCCAAAGGGAGAAGGCATGTCGACAGTCGAAGGGAGGCGAGAGAGGTTTTTTCACGGTCAGGCGTTCCCTTCGAACAGTCCTGTTGCAAGTCCCAGGCTGTTGCAGTTTGCCGCAGAAAAGGCGTAAACTGGGAAGTGTGCGTCCTCGGAAGGTTCGACTTCCGAGCGGGAACGTCGGTATGCAGGTGGTTTTCTCGGCCGCTCAAGAGGACGTTCAGGACGTCAACGGCTCTCGAGAGACAGGCGCAAGACAGTGAGCTTGGAGTAGTCCTGAGGTGTTGTCATCCTCGGAAGACGGGGGACGCAGTGCCGAGCAAGAGGAAAAAGGTTTTTTTCTCGTACTGAGAGGACGCAGGACGCATGGTGATATACGTCCTTCTCGGCATGGTATTTCCATGGGAGAAACGCCTCCATCTTCTTATGTATCCTCCCCTCGTATTTCTCCGTAGGGTAGAGTACAGGATCGCTCTCCTTTAGGTGCAGTCCAGCTCGCAATCCTCATCCTTCGTCGTCTAACATGCAGGAGGATGGTACGAAAGCATTTCTTACGGGAAATGCAGTCCAAGTTTGGCGGTACTGTGAAGTCTTGGGATGCTTTCTGAACAACCATCTTCGAGGCGTAAGGACGATTTCCTTCCCATTAAGTCTTCTAAAAGGGAAGACAAGGACGCGTTCGCGAGGACGCAGGGCGAACTGACGCTAGGAGGGGAAAACAGTTTCAGAAGAAGCAGGACGCAAACGTCAGGACGCAGGACGCAGGCGCAAAGGAAGCAGGCGTTTCTACGATGGACGCCAGGACGCAGGCGGCAGGACATCGAGAGGCGGCAGGACGCCGACGCCTCGGTAGCCGCAGGACGCAGGCGGCAGGACATCGAGAGGCGGCAGGACGCCGACGCCCGGGTAGCGCAGGACGCAGGCGGCAGGACGCTAGTCCGTCAACGAAACGTCAATACGACGACGACTTACAGACATTTCTTCAGCAAAGAAGAAGAGTTGGAGTAATTGAAGAAAAGATTACGGAAACCTTCGTCAGAATTATAAAGGTTCTAGACTTCACGTCTTATTGCTGTTTTTGAGGGGGAATTTAAACCGACAGCTCCGTTATCCCCCCTTATCACAGTTTTCCAAGACTAGGGGGGGGGGGGGGGGACTCCCCCCCAAAGAAGTTCCTCTTTCCTGAAAATGACGATGTCAATTTCGGCGAAGAAGGCCCTTCAAGGAGTGAATGACGGATGAAGGAGAAGAAAGAAGCGGGGAAATACTCTTTTGTTTTTCCTCCAGCTAAGTTAGCTTCTAAATCAGGAGTATGGTACGCTACTGGAGAAAGTCTAGGCCTGGGAGTACCTGCCTCCTCCCAGGGGGGACTTCTCCAGTATAGTAGACAGCTCTCGCAGACAGGCGTTACAGTCGGCCAAGTCTGGTGGACGTCTTCGGAATTTGACCATCTATTTAAAGGCATTTTTAGGACTTTTCGAAGTCTTCAATTTCTTGGATTGGTCTTTGGGAGCGTTAGCGAATTCCCTAGGAGAAGAGGATTCGCAGGACTTAGAAATAGCTAAGGAGCATTATGTCCTGCATGGATAAAGCTCTTAGAGACGGACGAACGAGCTGGCTTCGTTATTCACAGCAGGAATGCTTAAGAAGAGATCGCTGTTGTGTTCGGTTCGCTCGAAAGGAGTTTTCTAACTCTCAGAAATCGGAGTTACTCTTCTCTCCCCTTTCGAAAACAGCTGTTTCCTTCAGAGGTGATTAGGGGGATATAGCGCTATCCCTTTCGCAAAAAGCCACTCAAGATCTTCTTTCGTCTTCAGTAAGAAGTTCTTACCAAACCAAGTTTGGTGAGAAGACGTCAAAGGATTCTAGACCGTCGCAACAGCCCTTTCGAGGAAGAACATTCGCTCGACCCGCCTTTAGGGGGTAAGAGGGTACCTGCGAAAAGAGGAGCCAAGACCCCCTCTAAAGAATGAGAACTCAGTCCTCAGACGACAGTGGGAGCCAGACTTCAAGGTTTTTGGGAAGTTTGGCAAGAAATGAAGGCAGATCCCTGGGCTGTCAACGTAGCTCGGGAAGGATACAAGATTCCTTCTTGAAAAGACCTCCTCTCGCAACATCTCCGAGAGCCCTCGGGGCAAATTACAACGATTTTAGAGAAAAAAAGCGGCTCTGTGGGAGCAAGTAGCTTCCATGCTAGAGAAAGGAGCAATAGAAACCTGTTCTGGATCACGGATCTCCGGATTTTACAACCGTTTCTGTTCCTGGTTGCAAAGTCCTAGGGAGGTTGGAGGCCAGTGCTTGGGACGTAAGTCAACTGAAATCTTTTCGTAAAAAGACCCAAAAAGTTCACTATGGAGACGAACGATTCAGTACTGGCAGCGGTACGGCCAGGGGACTGGATGGCGACTCTGGACTTACAAAGGACGCATACTTTTCATATTCCGATTCATCCAGGAAGCAGGGAAGTATCTAAGGTTTGTGATTTCAGGACAGGGTCTTTTCAGTCAAGGCCCTATGCTTCGGCCTTTGCACAGCCCCCTCAATGTTCACGAGGATGATGTCCAATGTGGCGAGATGGTTACATTTAAGAGGGTCAGTGTCGTTGTATCTGGACGACTGGTTGATAAGATCCCAGTCAAGAAGTCAAATGTCTGGAGGACGTGAGTCAAACATTGGACCTTAGCAAAAGACCTAGGTCTAGTAGTGAATATGGGAAAGTCCCATTTGGAGCCCAACAACAGATAGTTTATTTGGGGATTCAGATATCGGCAGTGACTTTTCGGGCTTTTCCGTTCCCCCGAAGGCCAAAGCCCAATGCAGTCAGAAGGTTTTGTCAGGACTTTTTCTAAGAAAGACCGATGCTCTGCAAGAGAGTGGATGAGTCCTACTGGGCACACTTTCTTCGCTAGAGAGGTTCATTCTTTAGGAAGACTGCACATGAGACCTCTTCAGTTTTTCCTGAAGGATTCATGGCCAAGAAAATTGCAAACCGATTCCCTTCCAGTTTCTAATTCGGCCCCGAAGTAAAAGGAGGAATTAAAGTGGTGGCTAACTCCAGGCAGGTTAGCAAGAGGGATGTCGATTTCAGCAGAAGAACCCAGACCTCGTCTTGTTTTCCGACGCGTCGACGCGGTTTGGGGGGAGCGACATTAGCCCTCAAGAGGTGTCGGGACTTTGGAACAAGACGAAAACAAAGTGGCACAAAACAGGAAGGAAACCTGTTGGCAATTTTTTGGCTTTGAAGCACTTCAGAGAGTTTGATTCGAAAACAAGACAGTGCAGGTCAACTCGGACAACACCACGGCTCTGGAATATATTCGAAAACAAGGGGCGGGGGAACTCATTCTTTTACCCCTTTACAATCTGGGCAAAAGATTCTGCTTTGGGCAGAAGAGGAAAAAGGTTCGTGATACTCACCAGGTTTATACAAGGAGAGAAGAACGTGAGTGCGGACCTGTTGAGCAGAAGAGAGCAACTTCTCTCGACGGAGTGGACGTTGCACATGGAGGTTTGCCAGAGCCTGTGGAAGTTGTGGGGCCCCGCCCGGTTAATGGATCTGTTTGCGACAGCCAGAACAAAAAAGGTTACAAAACATATTGCTCTCCGATTCCAGACCAGGAAGCAGTGGCGGTAGATGCGTTCCTGATGGATTGGTCAAACTTAGATCTGTACGCTTTTCCTCCGTTCAAGTGCTGGGGAAAGAGGGATGAAGAAGTTTCAGGGAGAGCAAAGGAACGAGGATGACCTTAATAGCCCCGTTTTTGGCCGGCCCAAAGTTGTTCACAGAGGTACTGGAATGCGAGTAGATACGCCAAGGACTCTTCCTCTAAGAGTAGATTTACTCAGACAACCCCACTTCGACAGGTTTCACAAGAATACCCCTCGCTCTGGGTCCTGACTGCGTTCAGGGACTATCGAACGTCTGGTCAGAGCGAGGGGATATTCTAGAGAGGTGGCCAGTGCAGTGGCTAGAGCCAGAAGAAAACCTCACAATCACGGTGTATCAGTCGAAGTGGGACAACTTCCGGAAGTGGTGTAAGAACAGGAAAGTGTCTTCATCCAGTACCTCTGTGACCAAATGCAGATTTCCTTCTTTACTTGAGAAAGGATTTACACTTGTCAATTTCGACAATCAAAGGTTATAAGAGTATGCTAACCTCAGTGTTAGACACAGGATCTAGACATACGAATAAAAACTTAGATTTGAGAGAATCTGATTAGGTCGTTTGGGACGGCAAGAAACAATCAGAAGGCAGGGCCACTGCTTGGGACCTGGATGTGGTCTTGAAGTATTTAAACTTCTAGCAAATTCGAACGTTAGAAGAGTCCCTCCTGAGGGATCTTGCTAAGAAGACGATCTTTTTAGTAGCATTGGCAACGCTAAAAGAGTAGTGAGCTTCAGGCCATATCGAAGAAGGTTGGATGGAGACACGGCAATGCAGTGTGTTCATTCCAAGAAAAGGTTTCTTGGCCAAGAAAATGAGGATCCATCTAATCTTGGCCAAGATCCTTTTGAAGTTTTGGGTCTAGCTGAATTGGTCAGGTAACGAGCAAGAAGAGTTCTCTGCCCAGTGAGAGCGTTGCGATGTTATATAGAAAGAACAAGAGTTATCAGAGGGAAGTCTGATGCTCTGTGGTGTTCAGTTTAAAGACCCCACTAGACCCATGACGAAGAACGCTCTAGCCTTCTCATGAGAGAGTTATTAAAGAGGCTCATATGTTGTGTGAAGAGCAGAGCTTTGGTATTTTGAAATGAAGGCTCATGAAGTCAGGGCAGTGGCGACTCATTAGCTTTTTAAAAAGATTTAGCCTCAAGGAAACATTGAATCCACATATTGGAGAACTAATTCAATTTTGCGTCTCATTATCTTAGGGACGTTCAGGACAACCTTCATAATTGTCAGACGCTAGGTCCAACAGTGTCCTCGGGTACAGTATTGGGCAAAATGAGTTACTACCCCATAACCTTCTTTTTAAGATAGTTGATTTTATTAGGTGATGGTGTTTGTGTTTTTTGGTCGTGAGAAAAAGGGTGCGGTACTTTTTCTCAGTCGTGTTAGTATTATCTTGGTGATGGTGTGTGTGTAGTTCAGGTAAATGATATGTTACTAGCTGAATGCCGTGGGCATAAGAGGGCTGTAAGGATCTGTCAACACATTGGTCACGTCCAGTTGTCAGTTCCAGTCTTAGCTTCTTAAACATACAGGACACTTCCTTGTTGAGAGCTAACTAAGGTTAAGCAGGCTTAGAGCAGGACCTATCAAGTCAGCTACCTTAGCAGTAAGGAACCTAGAGTTTTAATAATATTTTAATAATATTTTATACTCTAAGAATGTTGCTGTCCTTGACCCACCTCCAAACAATGTTGTCAAATCAGTATATATATACCTGCCAGGTAAGTGTCATACATTAAAATGAAGGGTTTTTTTTATGATAAAAAACAAAGTTTTAATGTATACTTACCTGGCAGGTATATATATTTAATTCCACCCGCCTCCTCAGGGGACAGGCGTTCAGAGAAAATCTGGCCCAATTGGGAACGGTTCTAGCGCTAGCGCCACGGTAACGGGGGGGTGGTGGTGTTACCTGAACTACTAATAGGTTTACTAGCGATTGCCGCGAGTTTTGAAAAAATTTTTCTGCCAGGTGGAACAGAGAATATAGCTATATATATACCTGCCAGGTAAGTATACATTAAACTGTTTTATCAAATAAAACTTCATTTCTAAAAATAAACAAATACAGTATTGAATAAAAACTAATAGAAGAGTATGCAAAGATATAATAAAGTTTTATACAGTGTACAGGTAGTGTTCAAGTCACGTTAATTAGTTTTAACAATAATCCGATTTTACAAGAGACAGACAAATTACAATAGCCTAGTATATCCCATCTTCTAGTTGGTAAGTTCAAAAAGAGCAAAAAGAATGATAAAAGTATTGTTGTAACGTATACTTGTTGCGTAAATGTGTAAAGCCATGAACAACTGAATGGGAAAACATTTTTTTTTTTTTTTGCTAAGTACAGTCGAATTGGCTAACAACATCCTTTGTTTTGGTTTGGATTTCAACCATCATACAATAGTAAACAATTACCATAGTTATGTTATAAATGACGTTATGTAGAATAGGGCTGGGATATTTTTAGTACAGTGGGAACCTTGACATACGAAAGTCCCAACTTACGAAAGATTCAAGTTACGAAAGCAAATACAAAGATTTTTTGCCTCTGCATACGAAAATAATTTCAGATTACGAAAGGGTGTTACTGTATAAAGTCCCGAGATTCGCTGGATCGCCAAGAACAATTTTTTAAAACTTGCGCGCCGCCAATGAGTAGACTCACCACATCCATCCCGCTCTCCGATTGGTTTCTGATGCTAGTCACCGCCGTAAGATCCTGCTCTCCTATTGGTCAGCATCTTATTCCCATTGTGCTCTACGTAAAGGTGTTTCTTCGGTCCACTCGGTAGCAGCATCATTATCGTAAGCATGCCGAATTCATTCGTTCGTTCGTATACAATTTCGTTTGTTAACGTAAATTCGTGTTAGTGAGGTCGCTTTTACTTTATCGTGTGAGAACTTTAGTACATAACTTAATTACATACATATAGTCATGGGTCCCAAGAAAGTTGCTGAAGTTCACGGAAAGAAGAGGATGCTTTCTATGGAGACAAAGATGGAGATTATCAAGAAGTATGAGGCTGGCATGCGGTTGAGTATGATCGCTAAGGAATACGGCCGAAATCCGTCAACGATATGCACCATACTTAAGCAGAGGGAAGCCATCAAAGCAGCTACACCTTCCAAGGGCGTGACTATTTTGTCCAACAAGAGGAGCCACATGCACGATGAGATGGAGAGGCTGCTCCTTGTATGGATAAAAGACAAAGAAATCGCTGGCGATAGGATAACCGAAACGTTAATCTGCCACAAGGCCAGTGCTATTTTCAGTGATTTGATTGCCCAGGCCAAAGACGACGGAGGAGAATGGACATCGACGCCAACCCCAGACTTCAATGCTTCTCATGGGTGATTTGAAAAATTCCGGAAACGGACTGGCATCCATTCGGTGGTGCAGCATGGGGTGAGGCGACCAGCGCAGACACGAAAGCGTCCGAAGCCTTTATTAAGACGTTCGACGAGATGATGATCAACGAAGGCTACAGTTCTCAGCAAGTATTCAACTGTGATGAGACTGGCCTTTTTGGGGAAAAAATAAAAAGCCTTGTCAGACGTTCATCATGGAGGAAGAGAAGAAGCTACCCAGGCATAAGCCTATGAAAGACAGGCTTACGCCCGCACTTTGTTCGAACGCCAGTGGGGATTGCAAGGTGAAGCCCCTACTTGTCTTATCATTCGAAGACTCCTCGAGCCTTCAAGGCCCACAAAGTGCTAAAGGAGAAGCTTCCAGTGATGTGGAGGGCTAATGTGAAAGCCTGGGTAACGAGACTTTAGTTCACCGAGTGGGTAAATCTGTGTTTCGGCCCGACAGTGAAGAAATTCTTGGAAGAGAAGCGCCTCCTTCTGAAATGTCTGCTGGTGTTGGACAATGCCCCTGCTCACCTTCCTGGCCTCGAGGAAGATATCCTAGCGGAGTATTCTTTTATCAAGGTTCTTTATCTTCCGCCTAACACCACCCCTCTCCTCCAGCCCATGGACCAGCAAGTGATATCGAACTTCAAGAAGCTGTATACGAAACATCTTTTCAAGAGATGTTTCGACATCACTGATACCACAAACCTCACCTTGCGTGAATTTTGGAAGGAGCATTTCGATATCGTGATATGCATCCAACTCATCAGTCAAGCCTGGCAGGAGGTTTCGAGGCGAACCTTGTATTCTTCGTGGAGGAAACTCTGGCCTGATGCCGTATCCGCCCGAGACTTTGAGGGATTT